>NC_026145.1:5809457-5913729 GCF_000512975.1 Sesamum indicum
ACTGTATTTTTTTAATAATCAATTATTAGTATTATATTTGCGCTTGCGCAAATTTAATCAGCCAATACTTCAAATAAAAATTGAATCGTATCGAGGCTACCACCTCATTCTCGCCTCTCACAAAAAGATAGAAAATATGAGATAGGAGCATCACATAATCTTCTCTTGACTATTGTCCTTGATACACGCATCGCCAGTGCAGTTCTGCTAGGTGTAGTTTCATTATAGACACTATTAATAGGCCTTGTTTGGTCTTATTTTTAATTTTGTACTGTTTTAAATTGTGAGATCGTGTTCAATTAAGCCCTTTTTTTATGAGATTATTCCATAAATTTTAGGAATTTTATTCTATTATGTTTTTTTATGTAAAAAAATTATTACGAATATTACGATTTTTTGTACAATAACTACCACAAAATATTATAGTTCAAATATATTTATATTTTATTACATTTTTCTTCACAAAAAAAGAATATCGTAAAGCATACTAATTCAAATTAATATATTTTATTTCTCACACAATTTGAGTACAGAGATAAAATCTCATTACTGATAATCGAGAACTGAAAATCAAAACAAAACAAACAAGCCTTATCTCACATTTTTTTTTACTTACATACGATAGTCATATTTTTTAAGATTCTTTGATAATTACATAATTAATTAAAAAGTGTAAGCGAAGACCAAATTAATTTAAATGTCAAAATAAAAGAAAATGGCTTGGTGATACTGCCACATGAATTTATCCCCATATAAATTATTAATCATTAAATCACACATGATATTGTCATTATATATTAATTTAATGATTAATTCACAGGTCATATATATACAAATTCACATGAATAAGATCGAATTTCAGGGCGAAATTATATTTTTAGTCGCATAAAATAAGGGATTCAATATTTTTAATCTTCTATTTTACTGAATTTTTAAAATGGCCACAAAAATAAAAAAACTAAACATATTTAGTCCTCTAGTTGATAGGATATTTAAAATGATTTTGAAGTTGAAAAAACTTGATAAATTTAGTCTTGTGTCCAAGTTTTCGTAAAGCATAAGATATGTGACCAAATGTGTCGAGTATTCTCAAAGTTGAGATCATTTTAAAAAATTTATAAAGTATAGACTAAACGTGTTGTGTTTTCAATCTTAAAATTATTTAAAAATTACGTAAAATATATAACTAAATGGGTCGAATTTTTTTAATTTTAAAACTAGTTTGGGAATTCCATAAATCATAGAATTAAATATGTAAAATTTTTTCAATCTTATAACTATTTTAAAATTGTTATAGAATAAAAATTTATAAGTATTGAATCTATATTTATTTTTAAAAAAATCTTTATTTTATTTTATGAAACTAAAAATAGAATTTCATACAAATTTTGTTAAAAACCAATAGTACTAAAGCTTGAACGGAGAATTGAGTAAAACGATGTTGTCTGTCGGTTGGCCACAGCTTTGAGATCATGTAAGAGGGCGTTGTACGCAGAGTCCCATACACCCTCCGGTGACCCGCAGTATATAAGAATATTTGTCCGTACATTGGTAGATATACGTCACCATCCGTCCGTACAGTCCGAACAGCTAGTAGCCAATAGGAACCAGCCACGTTTCTCTCCGTGGGGCTGCCATCACGTGGCCCGTCCTTGTCTGGCGCGTCCACCACTATATGCAATTGTGCTGCGTCCGCCTCTCATCTACTTTGGGACTTTGACGTCAATTTCCATATAGATTTTTTATTGAAATATCCATTTCTCCTATATTTTTGGAGGGGGAAAAAAACAAACATAATGTTTAGATTTATTTTTTAAGTATTTTATTGTGTTTTGTGAAGATAGAGAGAGAAAAATAAAGATAAATAAGTGTGTGTTAGAGATAGTATGTATGTTTGGATTTATTTTTGGAGATAATTTAAAATAAGTATTGTATGTTTAATGTTGTGTTTTGGGAGACAAAAATTACTATTCATTGTCAAATCATATCTGTTTTATATATATTTATGTATATGTATGTATTTATATTAAAACAGTTTAAAACACCTAGATAAGGTGTTTTTGAATGATGACAAACATTGAGTATGTTTTGACTTGTTTCGGAGATAACTTGAAAATGAAAACAAACATAGTGAAAACTTTGAGAATAATATATAATTTATTTAATAAATAAAATAATTAGTGGTACCCCAAAGTCTTCTCAATAAATATAAATAGTATAAATTATTAAAAAATAATAATACGTAAATACCGAAGTTTAAATTTTCATGTATTTTCTATGATTAAAGTGTATAGATTACTTTTGTACATAAAAGATATTTATCATTTTCATAAATATGAAGTTTCTTTATAGACTCTTAAATTCATAATTTCTAAAATGAAATGGTATACCTAATTCTAGTTACAAAATCTTTACTAATATAATAAAGAAAAAAATACAATTTTAGTCATGTAAGTTATGAGATGGTATAATTTTGATCATTTTAAAATTAAAATTCACATTTTGGTCAAGTAATTTTAAAAATTGTAATAATTTAGTACTTTTCGTCCGATTTAGCCAAAAAAATTTCGAGTTCATTAGCTATGTCAACGTTTAAATTAAGACTTTGGGTGAATTTAATAACGTGACAATCTAAGTTGTAATTTTTAATTGCAATTTTAGTTTTGTATCTTTAAGAGGTTGACAATTTTGATACTCTAACTTTGAATGTAGCGATTTTGGTCTTGTATCTATTAGGAAATGATAATTTTTCATCCTCTATCTTTCAAAATAGTAGCGATTTTGGTCCTTAAACCCAATTAGTGACCATTTTGATATTTTATGATGAAAGCTCAATGGTCCTATCACATGCTTTTAATCATATCAATACATACTTCCAAAATAAAATTAAGGCTATATAAACTTTATACTTTGGTTTGACCGCCTTGCCATCGGTTCCAAGCCCTCGATTTCACAGGCTTCTTCTAACCACACTACTGAAATAGATAGTTCGTAGGTACTTGACTCATTCAACAACAAATATAATGAGACATCTATAATACACCAAGATCCACGATAGAATATCAATAAAGAGAGATTTGTTGGGTAAATTTTAAAAGTACTATAGTTCTTAAAATCGTGATACAAGATACTGATTTGAAAGAACTAGAGTCGGATACCTCAAAGTTCTCTCAAAATTTAAGAGAGATCTACCCTTGAATCGAAAGATGGATGAGATCTATCTTTGCTAGTGTTATACCAGGACCTCTGTGGATTGTAGATGTCTCACCGTATTTGTTGATGTTTTGTTGTGGGCCAAGTACCAGCGGACCATCTATTTTGGTAGTGTACTTGGAAAAAGTTCATAAAATCAAGGCTTGGAATACCTGGTGGCAAGGTAGTCAAACCAATATATGAAGTTTATCAAGGTTTAATTTTATTGTGGAAGCATGTTGGATCTAATTAAAAGCATGTAATATGACTATTGAGTTTTTATAATAAAAGGGCAAAAGGTTACTAATTGGGCTTAAGAACCAAAATCGCTACTATTTTAAAAGCTAGATGGCTAAAATTGCTACATTCAAAGTTAGAGCATCAAAATTGTCAACCCTATAAAGATACATGACCACTCCTAAATGATACATGACCAAAATTGCAGATCCCTTAAAATAGGATTAAATTGCCATTGAAAATTATAACTTGGACTGTCATATCATCAAAATTCACTGAAGCCCCAATTTAAGTGCTGATATGGCTGAGACGTGGAACTTTCCGACCAAATAGGCCGAAAATGACTTAATTGCCACAACTTTTAAAGTTACAGAACCAAATTAAGAATTTCAATTTGAATAAAACCAAAATTACCACATCCTAACTTACAAGGCTAAAATTGTATTTTTTTCCTAATAAATTATACATTTTAGAAGTTAAGATTTCTTTTTCGACATGTTATTTTTATAGATAAAAATAATTACTTTGTATATATTAAATTCATATAAAATTTAGATTTTATTATCTCAAGATCTTAAAAAAGTTATGAACATAATTTTATACTCTCTTATGGTTTGGACCCATTGAATATACGAAGTTGGAATGCATAAATATGGCATTAATTTATGATCAATTGCATTTAACATAAAATCTTCGCAAATAGTTTGTAGGTAGATATGAATAATTACATGCATCTCAAATTAATAACTAAAAATGCACGTCCCTTTTCTTTTACTAGAGGCCTGGGCCCGTGGTAAAGCAATTTCAAGTTTTCATCCAAAAAACTTGATGGAGCCAGCGTATGATATGATTGTTTTCTTTATATGAGATATTGTATGTTTTGATTTTATATGAATCTCATTATTTTATTTAGATTTTATTGTTTTTGTTTCTTTGGAAAGACTAGGCTTAGGAGTTCATAAATTACTTAAATTTTCATCTACAACTAATATAAAATGCGTGGTAGTATCATAAGTTTTTTAGACAAAAAATTTAGAATGGACAGACATGACCTGTTTTCTACACACGATATCGAATAATACTGCATGCTATACAATTAATACTTTTTTGAGCAAAAAATTGTTTCATATGACTTTATATATTTGTCACGGTTATAAAAATTCACCTTAATACCGAGGTGAGGTACATTTTTTTTTAGAGGAGGTGAGGTATATTAATAATATAGAAATGTGCAGAGTTTTCTTTTTCTTATTTTAAAAAAGAAGGCCATGATTCATTAGGAATGTGCAGAGTTATCCATACATTAGGGACCAGTGTTTATCATTGCAACATGGCACTTAGTCTTGTCAAGACCATGCGCTGCTGTTTCATCTTTATAAAACATAGGAGTCCACAAAATCCTGCCACCCATTATATGCAACTGATCTTCTTGCCCTACTTATTATTACTTTTTGTTTCTCCTTAAAAATAATATCAGTATAAAAAATAATAACTTTAAATAATAGCAGGTTTTGGATCTTAGACATCCCCCCCTCCACTCCGAAAAAAGAAAAAAAAAATCAAATGGTTAAATGCAATTTATGTCTCTGATAGTGGAAAGAACAATTTATCTCTTTTTGTGAAAAAAATAGTAATTTACCCCTCTATATTTTAAAATATGCAGTACCCCTCTATATTCTAAAATATGCAGCTAAAAGACCCCATATGCGGTTGCGTTATTACACGCGCTTTTCTATAATTTTTTTTTAATAAAATGACATTTGCATTATTTACAACCATTAGATCTAATATTAATCTAAGGTCAAAATTTGATTGACAGATTAATGGCCAAGATTTTGTTTATTCCAATCAACGATATAAATTTAATTGCACATTTAAATAATGTATATTATATATAAAATTTAATTCAAAATATATATGTAAATGTTCTATGTATTTTAATTATATATATGTAGAGAGAGAAGGCTAGAGAGAGGGGGTCGGCAGCAACGACAACCGGTGCTGGAGGGGGAGGGCGGCTACTGGAAGGGGGAAACTGGGGGAGGCGATGATTAGTGAGAGAGGATGGGAGGGGCTGCGGTGATGAGGACAGGGGAAAGGAGAAGGGTTGGGGCGATAAGTGTTGGAATGGGTGAAAACAAGCCAATTGAATTGGTTGTTTGCTATTCGTCAATTTTTATAAAATAACATTAAAAATTGATAAATACGGTAAGAATTCATCAAGTTGGCAGTGTGTTCTGTTGTGCTTATCACTGATATTGAACGGTATTTCAATGTCACAACGAACTGCCACAGACCAAAAAGTAAAGCCCGCCGAGTTGGGCTGCGCATAGATTTTGGAAGCTATGAAACTAACTCCTAAGGGTCGGTCTGAAATATTCCAAGTCGAGGACCTCGAGGCATGTATCGAGGGTCCTATAGAGACTTGCACTAAGTACTTGAATTGTGTTTCGTCGTAGGAGATGTAGGTGGTTTGTGCAGTTTTAGTGGGTCAGTTGACAAGGTAGTTGACTGACTCAACTGACTCGGGAGAATCTTCATATAGAAGCCTCTTAAAGCTTGGTCAATATGATTGGGATTCTAGGTTCCGATAGTACGAGATTAGTCATCGGATTTGATTAATCATGGCCGTCACGTGCATACGAATACTGTATCTTGGATATGGCGAGCGGTGGCTGTGTCGTGAGACATGGTCATCATAAGCTTTATCTAGTGTAGTTGAAGTGTATAGCGAGGACGGTGGATTCTAAGAGAGGATTTATCCCTTGTGAGTATATGACAGAGAGTTCTCCTATGCGTCTGAGATAATGTAGACTCTAAAAGTCTTTGGCCAAATCGATTGATCAATCAGGGATAGATTTTCCTAGATCAGATAGTAGAGTAAATGCGTCTCGAGTATCAAGCATAGTTGCCTAGTCAAGGATGGGAACTGATTGTCAATTCCATGCCCTAGACTAAGGTCGGGATATGGTCGATAGTAGGACCGTACTCGTATGGACTCGGAACTTAAATGTTCACGCCAACATTCACCTAGTCTCTAGTGCCACAGATTGTTGCTAGACGACCACTTATAGGAACAGACATTTCTGGTTATGAGATAATTGGAAATAATTATTAAGTTAGAT
The DNA here is from genome assembly GCF_000512975.1 of Sesamum indicum. Classification (NCBI taxonomy): domain Eukaryota; kingdom Viridiplantae; phylum Streptophyta; class Magnoliopsida; order Lamiales; family Pedaliaceae; genus Sesamum; species Sesamum indicum. The sequence continues at coordinate 5,816,012 of NC_026145.1, forward strand.
TTAATTAAATGGGTTAGTCACACATGTCAAAGTTTAGCTGAGGATGAACCTAAGGATCACACACAAGTCATTGTGGATGTGATGGAGTTAATTTGGAATTAATTTCAAAAGAAATAAATTAAATTAATTGAATTAAATTAATTCATGGTTATAAATGATCGGATCATTTATTTGGGATAATCCATTAGATGGATAGCCCAAAAATTTAATTGATTGGATGAATTAAATTTTGGGCTCAGCCTTTTAAATTAATTGGATTAATTTAAAATGTGATTCAGCTAATTAATTTATGGATTGGATTTATTAATTAATTAGTAGATGGACTTGCTTAATTAATGGATTGGATTCATTAGTGAACCGAGATGGGCTTAAATTAATTAGTTGGACTAATTAATTGTTTGAGCTTGATTTCTAAATTGAGTATATTGGCCTGTGTATATTTAAGTGGATTAAATATTCACACGGGTTTTTATTGGGTATTTTATTTAATTAAATTAAATTAAATAATAAACTCAATAGATAATTATTGAGCTTGATTTAATTTGTTGGATAAATTAAAACAACTCCGGTCCAAATATTAGGTGTATAGGATTATAAAAGACTAGGTCTTTTACACATACCAAAAACACCATATATAAATAGGTTTCTTTCTCTCCCCATGTGCAGCGTTAGCGACAAAATTCTCTTCCTTTTTCCATAATTTTGAGTTTTTCTTGAATTAGATTCAAGTTGAGAACGAGAAGAAATCGTTTATACTAATCGATAGCGCAAAACGTTTTCGATTTCTTCCACTGGATCTAATCCTTTCTACCAAGAAGGTTAGATCTGTCTTCCCATGGTATGGTATGGACTATCTTTAGAGGGGTTCCATACTTTAACCCTCTAAGTGAATGGATGCAAAAAAGTATAGCAGTCAACGCTTGAACCTGTACAAAGAAAAACTAAAAGGGTAATCTCTGTTTAAGATTTTCGCCTCTTGTTTTTCTTTGTGATTCTTGGCCATGTTTAATTTTTATATTTTACATCAAACGCCTGAAAAAAGATCAAGGCTACACCCCCTGATCGGGATTTAATTGTTTGCTTGAATCACATTTTTTTTATTTTTCGCGCCCCGCGCTTCCCGAGCCAATCCACTCCTTTCAAGTGGTATCAAAGCGAGGTTGGTTGTGTAGGCCTAGAATCTAACATGTTTAATGTAGAACTGCATATAAAGATGTTTTTAATCGGCTCTGAAAGCATGATTTTGTGTGTTTAATTGCATATCTAGAACTAGGATTCATGTATTTTAATTTTGCATTTCATTTTGGGCATGAGAAATTTTTTAAAGTTAATTATTTCTTGGTGTTTCACAAATTATAGAAAAAAAAAATGAAAGTTTCAAAAAAGTAAAAAAATGTAGCAGGCAGCCAGGGGCGCACGCTTGGGCGAGAGCCCTACGTGCGTGGCCTGTCCAGCGTGCCCGGGTGTCATAGGCGTGCTCTTTTCCCTTGCAGCAAAATGCAATTCTCATATATTTTTCACCTGTGCGGCATCTCAGGTTACACCTAACCTACGACCAGCCTTCGCACATATCAGAGTATAGCGATAGTCCGTCGTGTGTCCTCCACACTGAAACTCGCTAGCGAGACATCTGAACGTCCCCCTGCGTCGCACCGCGTGCCCTTGCACTCGCCTATCCAGAATGCCCATACTCGCCGAGGCTCTCGACGTTCATGCCTAGCGTCTCGCACACAATCTTAGAACCTGCCGACACTTCTCTCAATGGCAAGGAGCATCCTCGCTCCGCCTAGACATTACGGCACTACGCATGCGCTCGCAACGCCCATCTGATGACCAACATTCACTCGGTGCATCCTAGGCGCACGCCTTCATCATGGCCGCCTTCCATGCCTCGCCCAAGTAGGACCGTACCATAAGTCCGAAGCCCATTCGATATGCCGATATCTTGCCTTTATCTCACACTCGCTTATCCAGAATGCCCATACTCGCCGAGGCTCTCGACGTTCATGCCTAGCGTCTCGCACACAATCTTAGAACCTGCCGACACTTCTCTCAATGGCAAGGAGCATCCTCGCTCCGCCTAGACATTACGGCACTACGCATGCGCTCGCAACGCCCATCTGATGACCAACATTCACTCGGTGCATCCTAGGCGCACGCCTTCATCATGGCCGCCTTCCATGCCTCGCCCAAGTAGGACCGTACCATAAGTCCGAAGCCCATTCGATATGCCGATATCTTGCCTTTATCTCACAAGGCATGCCCGACATGTTTTCTTGTCTTTCAGCTTGGATTCACAATATGCCCACAGTGCGGCGTCGTCCCACGATCGCTCATCTTTAGCCAATGGACCCCCATGAACGGCTAGAACTCGATAGCGCATATCATAAGTTGGATCACGAGGTTTTGGAATGCTTACCTCGATCATCCATTCGCACGAGAGGTGTTGCCCCTGATATCTCGCAGCCCATGGGGCAACCTTGCGCGTCACACAGAGTCTCTCGGCCGTATTGGCGCCCAACGTAGGCCATCCTAGCCCTACGCTGCCCGTCAGGTTTTCAAGCCCTTCGGGGACTCTAAGCACTCCTCTTGAGCAACCTAGAGCCGGCTCTTGAAGGCCCCCATCATGCCCCGAAAAGAATGCCCATTTAGTGCAAACATTATCTCATGCTTCTGCCGTCGTGCACGGGGAGGGCTAGCTGGAGCTCACCACTGCATGCCCCCCCTTATAATAGGCTTAAAAAGATTTTCTCTTGTTACAAGAGTAGAACACTAAAAGGGCCGAGAGTGCACTTTTTCCGCATCTCCTTCGAACGACATCCAAATCACGTCCCGCTTGAACCGTAGCGTAGCCTACGACTTGCATATCATAACGATAGAGTTTCAGCCCCATCTATACTCTGCACAATACTATGAAACTATAGTCTCACCACTGCACTGGCAGACTCTAAACGTCATCGTTGTTTCCTACTCAAACGGAACCGTCTACGTCTAAAAAATCTTGGAGGTGCTCCCAACACTCCAAGGATCTCACCAATAAAAATAGTATTGCAAATCTCCAAGGATAAAGCATTCTGCTTCACATAATTCTCTCCTGCTTGCGCGAGGGTGGCGTTTGACCATCGCCCTTATATCTCCGTGGCCAAACGTCCTCGGAATGACTTCATACTTGGCGGACAACATCCCCACATGTCAAGGAAGTTCTCATACGAACAGTATTGCGATCCCTAATCGGTAAGAGTCTCTAGTCGAAGACAATTTACGCCCTTGCGTGCTGGCCAACATCCCCTAGCCACCCACACGTCTTATGCAAGTCACTGCTGACCGTCTAGCCCAAAGTGCGGCCAGTGACACCGGGTGAGTGCCCACTTGAGTGACCAACGGCTGGGACGGGCCTGGTTGCCGGCCGTCTGGGCCGATTTTTTCTGTTTTTCCAGAATTTTTATTTTTAGTATTTTTCTACATATTTTTTTTGAAACAGTTAATTCTGGTGAATTTAATTTTTGGTTGAGATTTGGTAATTCCCAAAATTAAATTACTGAAAATGATTTTAATGAATTTTCTAACAAGAATTAATTTTTGCATAGGTTGTGATTATGTCCAGAATTTAGTTGCATTATTTTACATATAAATTACTGGATTGGTTATGTAATTATTTTATGATATTAGATATCATTATTATAATGCATGATTTTTGTTATATATTTGGTACATGTTTATTTCGAAAATAAATGTACTTTTTATTAATTGGATAGACATGGATGATCACAAAGCCCATTGGACCTTGTGGATGGTTTATTTTTTTTTTCGAGTTGGGGCCTTCGTGCATCTTATTTTCTTATCTCTTATTTTTAGCCTATTTTGTTAAGGCTTGCTTTCTCTTTATTAATTAATACCCCAAAACTAATGTTTGGAGTTTCTTTAAGTTGTACTGGGAGTAGAATCGGTGGAGAGGATTTACATTTTGTAATAATTGTAATGAGCAACCCAGGTGATGGAAGCCATGGGTTGGCCCACTGAGATCCATGGAGAAGAGGCCTGAAGGACGGAGCCCACAAAGGAGATGAAGAAATAAAGAGGTGTTACAAAATCCATATTATGTTAATATGGTAAAAAACTTGTAATAGTGTATAACCACCCTTAGCCTGACATAGATCCACTGCAGGCTCAATGGGTTGCATGGGTATTTGAGCTTATGATCATCCAACAGGAGCGTGCTAGGCTTTTATTTTGCATGGTATGCATTTTATTTAATGTGTTTAATATATTGGATATATTTATCATGCAAAATATTAATTGTGATGAGGTCTCAGTCAAATTATAAATAACTCTCAGTTGGTTGGACCAAGTCAAAATATTAGACTCTAATAATAAAAATAAACAAAGGCTTGTTATTCCATGCATCCCATCAATAGTAATGTAGTGAAGAAGTTGATTTCACCTATACGTGGTCTCACGAGTCGTGGCATGTTTGGACTGAAATGAAGCTGCACTGTTATTGTGAACAAAGTGAATACACACCTATTTCCCTGTCTCACGAGTAGTGGAGGGCGATAGTTTGCGCTATGATTTGGTTTATTGTTAGGTGTAATGCCAAGAATTGTAATTTCCATGCCTTCCATCCAAAGTAATGTAGTGAGGAAGTTGATTTCTCCGATACGTGGTTTCACGAGTCGTGGCACGTATGGACTGAAATGAAGCTGTAATATTATTGTGAAAAAAGTGAATATGCACTTATTTCCCTGACTCACAAGTCGTGGGGGGTGATAGTTTGCGCTATGGTTCGGTTGATGAGTTAGGTGTAACGCCAAGTAATATAATTTCCATCCCTTCCATCCACAGTAATGTAGTAAGGAAGCTAATTTCACCCATACGTGGTCTCACGAGTCGTCCCACATTTGGACCAAAATGAAGCTGCACTATTATTGTGAATGAAGGGCTACGCTTTTATTTCCCTATCTCACAAGTTGTGGGAGGCGATGGGTTACGCTATGATTCGGTTGATGGGTTGGGTCTAACATCAAGTAACGTGATTCGCTTGGAGTCCTTGGAATCACGCCAAAATGATGAAGCAAAATATCTCAAAGATCTCGTATATCGAGAATAGTATTGGATACCTCCTACAAGGCTATTTTCATGTGAATTGTAAAAGTAGGGCATTAAGAATTTCGTTTGTGGACCTCTAGTCCACTAGGAAAATGGTTTTCCTAAAACCCCATTTGAGAGTGATGGGCTTTCATAGAAATAGTGGACGGGTTAATGACTGAAGTCCAAGCCCTTAACTTGAACCTAATATTATGATACTCTAATAATTTTTATGTTTATTGTAGATGTCTAAGAACATCTTAATTTTATGCTTTAGGCTAATGAATTCGATAGAACAAACTATTCAAATTGGCTGAAAAATTTGAGGATAGTCCTCGATTTCGAGAATCAAATTTATGTTCTGGATAAGTCTCTACCTCGGACTTTGCCAGAAGGGTTCCTGCCCGGAGAACGTTTGACGTTCGAAAAGTTTACTCAGTAGCATGAGGACAACTAGAAAGTATGCAATATTGTACTGGGCTCGATGAGTAACAAGATCCAGAAATAGTATGAGAGGTATGAAGACATTTGGTCAATAATGCACCGCATGAAAGAACTTTATGCGGTACTCGACCAACATATTAGATATGTAATGACGAAGGCATTCTTCAATGCTAGAATGATTGAGGGATCATCTGTATGAGAGCATGGAGTGATGATGCTATTCCTAGTAGAAAAGCTCAAAGACCTCCAGGCTGATTTTGAGAAGCAAGAAACGTACATTGATGTAATCCTGCAATCACTAACTCCTTCCTTTAATCAATTTACTATCAACTACTGTTAGAATAGGTGACCAGAAAGCCAATTAGATTGGCAGTTTTGGGAACCATTTAACAATCTTTATGAATGTGATATTATCTTGATGAATGTAGTAAGCATTCATCTGTACACCATGTGTTTGTTGTTCTTACTATTTACGTTGAATAGTATTTTAACGTCACAACAAATGTCCACAGACCAATTGAATAACCCATGTAGTTGGACTGCGTATTGGATGACAGCTATGAAACCAACTTTTGAGGGTTGGTTTAAAACGTTCCAAGTCGAGGACACCAAGAGTGGGCATCAAGGGTCCTATAGAGACTTGCACTAAGTATTGGATTTACTGTATGAGTGCCTTGTTTCATCGGCGACAGACATGGGATGTCTATGCAATTTTAGTAGATTAGTTGACAAGGTTGTGAATTGATTGAACTGACTAGCGGGAATCGTCATATGGAAGCCTTGGAGGCTTAGACGGTATGACTTGAATTCCCGGCTCCCATAATACAGGATTAGTCCTTGGACTTGAGGAATCATGGCAGTCACATACATATGATGGCTATATCTTAGATATGGCGAGAGATGACTGTGTCTTCGATGTGGTCATTATAAGCCTATCCCAATGTAGTTGGATTATGTATCGAGGATTGTGGATTTCAAGACAGAACCCGTCCACTATCAGTATATGATGGATATATCTCCTATGCACTCTAAGATGGTTCAAACTCTCTAAGTCTATGGTTATAGCAATTGGTCGAATAGAAAATAGTTTTCTTTACTGATCAATAGAATAAACTCATTTCAAGTATTCAGTATATCGCCTGGTCCAGGATGGGAACCGACACCCAATTCCATGCCCTAGATTAAGGCCGGGAGATGGTCAACGGAAGGACCGGACCTGTATAGAACTCGAGAGCTTAAATGTTCACGCCAACATTTACCTAGTCTCTAGTGCCATGGACCGTTGCTAAATGGCCACCACAGTGATGGGCGTTTTCGATTAATGATTAATTAAAATATTTAATTAAATTAGATATAATTAATTATTTGTGTTGGACACAATGTCCAGTCTAGCTGAGGGTGAATCTAAAGAGTCACACACAAATCACTATGGAATTGGTGGAATTAATTTGGAATTAATTCCAAAAAAAATAAATTAATTTAATTGGATTAAATTAGGGATAAAGAAAACTTTAGTACTTTATTTTTGTCACGGATTAATTTTGGTCCTATAACTTTGTCAACATTAGATTTAGTCCTTTATCTTTCAAAATGGCTTAAATCGGGACCACAGATGGATACAAGGTGAAAATATGCGGACTTTCTTAGTTTTCGTGGAGGATTAGATCCAGTAACTGGGGGTCTATGGTTGACCGACATTGCACACCATCATTTAGCTATTGCTATTCTGTTCCTGATAGCGGGTCACATGTATAGGACCAACTGGGGCATTGGTCATGGCCTAAAAGATATTTTAGAAGCTCATAAAGGTCCATTTACAGGCCAGGGCCATAAAGGCCTATACGAGATCCTAACAACGTCATGGCATGCTCAATTATCTCTTAACCTAGCCATGTTAGGCTCCCCCACAGCGATAAGGGGCTAAAAGATGTACTACTTTAATTCCTGTTTCAAAAGTAGATAATTTTGTATCTAACTGTATAAAGGTAGGCGCAGATCGATGAATAGAAAATATTGTACGAGTATCTACAGGACCTAAATTATCAACAGGCTCTCCAAACACATCGAAAATTCGTCCCAAAGTCGCTCCACCGACCGGAACACTTAGAGGAGCTCCCGTATCAATCACTTTCATTCCTCTCATTAGACCATCTGTAGCACTCATAGCTACAGCTCGAACTCGATTATTTCCTAATAATTGTTGTACCTCACAAGTCACATTAATTGGTTGACCAACAGTATCGTGACCTTTAACTACCAGAGCATTATAAGTATTAGGCATCTTGCCCGGCAGAAAGGCTACATCTAGTACCGGACCGATGATTGGACGATACGCCCTGGGTTTTATTTGCATTTTTATCCTTGAACAGTTTTTAAAGAGCTATTTTAGTACTTTTGCACAAAAATTTAATTTTTTTCACCATGCTCGCTAGAATGGTATCAGACCCTAGGTTTATTGAAGAAATATATGATTATATTATATTTTGATATTATTTATCCACTAATGGAGGCGACTCTTTGAGAGAAAATGAAACCGAACGAAAGTTTGAGTTACTTTGAAAATAGAGAATATTTTCAGTTTTTGAAAATACAATGAAGATAATTTCTCATGAAAATTCTTGACAAATGTTTTAACGGTCCTAAAAGGATTGATCTGAGACTTCTCACGCCAGAAGAAGAACAAAAATGGCTAAGGAATTTACCATTCTATCCGCTAGCCCCTTGTAATTGAGGTGTCCCAATAGAAGGCACTTATCAGTTTGCTAACTCGAAACCGGTGGCTTCTTGGCCAGGCCCTTAGAGGTCACCCCCTACGGAGAGCTCCGCTTCGAGACTAGGCAAGATCGCCATTGTCACGCAGTAGAGGATCCAGGTTTTTTATAAGCTCTGATATCATTCTAGCGAGCATGGTGAAAAAAATAAATTTTTTGTGTAAATGGCCTAAAATAGCTCCTAAAAAACTATTCGAGGGTAAAAATGTTCGAAAATCCATCTGTGGTCCCGATTTAAGCCATTTTGAAATTTACAGGATTAAATTGAAAATGCGCAAAACTTAAAGGATTAAAATTAATCGTATGAAAACTTAAAGGACCAAATTGATCTTTCTCCCGATTAAATTAATTCAAGGAGAATATATAAATGATTGGATCATTTATTTTATAATACATTTAATGGATGGCTCAAAAATTAATTAATTGAATTAATTAATTTTGGGCTTAACACCTTTAAATTAATTGGATTAATTTATTAGGTTTGGCTTAATTAATTGATAGGATCAATTAATTAGTATTTGGGTTTAAATTTATTTAATTGGATTAAATGAATCTTCGGACTTTGTTGGGCTAAAATTATTTATTAGTTATTGTCCAATGAATTTTGATTGGGCTTAATTTAATTTGATTAAATCAAGCCTGATCCATACTTGAAGTCCAAATCCATTTGGGAGAAGTTGGAGCAAGTTAAGAAGGAGTTGAAACTCCTCACTTTGATGAACATAATGGAGTGGTTATTTTATCATGGTTGAAAGTTATATGCATGTGTGTGTGTAGGTTTCCTTGGAGGCAAAGTTGGTAGTTATTGAATTTTGAATTCAATTGTATCTAATATAGAAAATTACACAAATATCCAGCATAACCATGACATGAGCCACGAAATTTTCTCCATCTCTCTCTAAAAAATATTTTTCTTTTTATTCTATATTGAATTTGATTGAAGTTAAGACATAAAACAATCCAAAAGCACTAAACAATAGTGTTAGTTTGGAGTTGTTTTTCTTCTTGTTCTTTGTTCTATCTAGTAATAGAAAAAGAACTATATCTACTCCATATTTGTGGTGCACACAACTTACAGGAAACTAGTTTGAATTCTCAAATGAACGGAACGGGATAATGTAAAGGGAACAACGCACGTTGCTGCTCAACTATTGAAACAAAAGGGTAAAGTTTCATGTCTTGTTTCTCTGATTTTTGTTTCATCATCTAGCCACTTGTCTAGAATGTTTATATGTTTATTATTATGCTTTTGTCAAACAACGAATGCTCGGGAATTTTAAAGGGAACACCTCTTTGAACTGTTTTGATTTTTTTATTTCACGCTTCCACTGCGTTCCTGGGCCATTCCGATTCTTTCAGTGGTATCAGAGCCCAATTCGGTGTTGTGGCTTTAGGATTTACATATTATTATGTGTTGAGCATGAACAACGTATTTAATTTGCTTTTGGAAAGCATGTTTTATGACTTTGAAGCATGGTTATATATTAGAAAATATGTATTAATTTTGGTTTTAAATTATGGATATCTATGTATTTTTTTGAAAATTGAATTTTCTGTAGATGGATGCATGGGTTTCTTTCAGTTTTTAATTGCAGAAATTAAAAAAAATAATTAAAAAATAGAGTTGTACGACCATTGCTGTCCTACCGATCGGTCACTTGATTTATTTCAAAATTAAAATGTAAATCAAAATTACCTCTTTGATTTATTTTGCACCTCCTTCGTTTGATTCGTTCACCTAAGGCTTCAATGTAGAAATCCTTAAGGTTGCGTCCACACCACACTAGAATCAAGATCCCTCAATTCACTTTGCTAGAAGAAAATTAGGGAGAAAAATACACACCAAGTGTGTATACAAGTGGGGCTCGGCCGAGTGGAATATTAGGTTGTTAGGAAATTATTTTCTTGTATTGTGTATCCACTCATTAGTTATTCCAAATTACTAATACACATATATATACCTTGTATGGATGCATTAAAACATGTCTAGGTTCATTTAACCATCTATAAGATAATAAAATTCTTTATTCCAAATAATGGATGACTAACATGGCACTTTCCAAAAGTGAATTTTGTTAGTCAATAATTTCCTTTTTTAATAATTTCCACCAACTTAATTAATGGGCCTGGGCCAATTTTAATTAATTAAAATACAAGGCCCAATTAGTTAAATTCAATTTAATTAAAACCCACTTAATTAAGTCCATCATATATTTAATCCAATTAAATATTAAATATATGAGCTTAATAACCCTTTATCAAATAATAAGTTCAACTTATTAAATAATAAGACAAGCCCAATATGATTTAATCCAATTAATTTATCCTTGGGCTTATTTATCCAATGGATCCCTCTCATTTATAAGCAAGTCAATTACTTATGGAATTAATTCTCAATTAATTCCTCGTCCCTTCTCGGTGATTTTTGTGTGACTCTTTCGGTTCATATTTCAGCTAGACTTGGACTAGTTTCCAACACTATTATTAATTTAATTTAATTTAATTAATAATTCTCGATCCATCATTGATCAAGAAAGCCTATCACAATGGGTGGCCATCTAGCAACGATCTATGGCACTAGAAACTAGGCGAATTTTCATGTGAACTTTTAGGCTCTACCGTCTTCCGGCCTTAGTCTAGGGCATGGAATTGGGTGTCGGTTCCCATCCTGGACTAGGCTTCTATGCTTAATAATTGAGATCGCGTTACGCCAAATTGCTCGACACAGGAACCTCTTCTTCCTATTCGACCAATGACTGTGGCCACAACTTTTTAGAGCGTAGACACATCTCCAAGTGCATAGGAGATACCTTTGTCACGTTTTGACAGAGGACGGGTCCTCTTCTTGAAACTCACCGTCCTCGCTACATACTTTGACTGCACTCAAAACTTATGATGACCATGTCTGACATATGATCACCTCTCGCACAAATCTCAGATACAGTCAACACATGCACGTAACTGCCGTGATTCCTCAAGTTTGAGGACTATTTCCGTACTATCCGGGGATTCAAGTCATACCGATCAAGTTTTCAAAACTTCCATATGACGATCCCCGTGAATCAGTTCAGTTGATTCGACAGATAGCCAATCGACCCATTAAGATTGAACAGACGTCCCACGTCTGTCGTCGATGAAACACTGGACTCATCAAATGAATGCAACTCTTAATGCAAGTCCCAGTAGGACTCTCGATGCCCAGTCTTAAGTCCTCAACTTGAAACATTTAAGACCCAATTCTAAATAGTTGGTTTCAAGACTGCTATTCAATGCGCAGTCCAACTGTTGCAAGATTGTTAAAGTGGTCTGCGGGCATCTGTTGTGACATCCAAGCAATGTTTGACGTAATCTGGTAAGCACAACAGATACTTCTTCGGTAGATGAATACTTACCATATTCGTCGGGACAACATTGCTTAAATGGTTGTCAAAATCGCCAATCCAATTAACTTTTGGTCACCCATTCCAACAAGGGTAGCGCGTTGTAGCAGGCATGGGTGCCCGCGCGTGGCCGGCAATAACCGATCGTCTGTTGTTCCGAACGACTGGGCTATTTTGTGTTGTTTTTTCATAAATTTGATTTTCTTTATTTCTGCAATTTTTCTAAAATTATTAATTTTGGCTAATTTTAATTTTAGTTAAATTGAATTTTTCTAAAATTAAATTGTGCCATAAATATCTTTGGAAATGGTTTCCAAAAAAAAAAAAATCGTACATTGGATGTATGGTTGATATTCATTTTTTAATTACATTATTAGTATGTTATTTTATGCATTTAATTATATTTTTGGTATTTGATATTGGATATCTATTGTTAAATAGATGGATTGTATTTATTGTTTAACATGTTTATATTTGATATAACTGTGTCAATTATTATTTATTGGATAAATAATGGAGATGATCACAAAGCCCATTGGCCAAATATATGGTTTACTTTTATGTTGGGTGAGGCCTGCGTGCCTCTTTATTTTAATTCCTTCTTTTGTTTTTTAGCCTTGAAATAATAAGGCTTGCTTTCTCCCTCCTTTCGTCCTCCCCCAACTTTTGATTGGGGTTTTCAATATCATTTGTAATGAATGTAGTTTGGAATGTGATGTTTCATTTATTTTGAATAAATGTAAGCTTTCAGGAAATGAAGGTCTAGGCCTGTTGGACGGAGCTCACGATGGAAGAAGAATAAAGAGAAAGGCCCATTAGAATGATAATGTGTTACTATTTTGTAATAGTTGGGTCACATCCTAGATTGACCATAGACTCACTGCGGGCTTAGTGGGTCACTTAGGATTGGATTTTTGATCATCCAATATGGGCGTGTTAGGCTTATTTTTGCATGTGGTGTATGTTTTAATATTTAAAGTATGATGTGTTTGGAATGCATCTGTTTATAATCAATGATTAAAACTGATGCATGCAAAATCTTATAATGATGAGGTCTCGATTACAACAAACTTAGCTCTCACTTGGATGGTCCAAGTTAAATATTAGGCCCATAATGAATTAAAATTCAAATGGTTTGATTAAATCCAAGCCTTCCATCTATAACAATATGCTGTGGATGCTACTTTCACCCATTCATGGTATCACGAGTCGTGGCATGTTTGGATTGGAAGAAAGCTACATTATTATTGTGAACGAATAAAATATACTCCTGTTTCCCTGTCACATGAGTCATGGGGTCCGACAGTTGAGATATTCATTTGGTTGATTGGTCGGGCCTAACGATGAGTAGCGTGATTCGCTTGGAGTCCTTGGATCATATTAAGAGGCAAGGAAAAATAACTTGGGGATCTCATTGGATGAAAATAGTATAGGTTACCTCCCATAAAGCCTTTTTCCGATATAAATCGTAAAAGGGGGGCATGGAGAATTGCGTTTGTGGACTCCAAGCCCATTAAAAATGATTTTTGGGAAACCCCACTTGAGAGTTGATAACTACGCAATTTGTCATGATTTTATAGTGATTTAATTCTCCTTTGAGCTAAAAATACTCCTAATCTTGTGAATTTATTGCTTATTCAGCTAAAAGGGATAATATGAGATGAAGGTGGCAAAAATCAAGCCAAAACGGATATTAAGGACATCAAAAAGGGAAAAAGAGATTTCAAGATAATTTGGGATTGACTAAACGTGTCCACACTTAGTTATTTGATCAACACGAATGAAGAAAGAAAAGGCGTGATTTTCGCAAGAGAAAAAAAAGGAATGATATGCTTAAATTTGGAAAGGACTCCTTTAAATATGTTATTTATGATTTATTTATATTTTTAGAACCAATCATGTAGTTACCCCCTCCCTCCCCACACGTCTAGATTTGTGGGAGACTTTTATTATTGGTTTACTTTTGGACATGCTTCGTTTGCTTTGTTCTTCTTCTTCGAATACATTTGGCATGGTGCTAGAACCTTGTTTAGAGATGTTTTTGCTAGTATTGACCCAGATTTGGATGCTCAAGTAGAGTTTGGAACATTCCAAAAACTTGGGGATCCGACTACAAGAAGACATTCAGTCTGATACAAGACCACTTTGGTATCTTTCGCCTCTATTTTTTATTTGGAGGAAATTTTACATAGAGGACCGGAGTGAATTTGAATCATCGCTTTCTTGACTCTTGCTCTATTCCCAAAAAGAAAATAAAAAAAAAAGAATATGGGGAGTTCCTTCATTTGTAGGACAACTTGAAATTGAATAAAATACTTTAAATTCTATAGTTTACTTCACTTTTCATACTCTCTCTTTTAGTTTTAATTTGTTTCCAGAGTTAAGGGAATTCCACTTCTTAGTGTGTTCTTCCATTTACATGTCTGGCTAAATTCTTTATTTTCTGGTTAAGGTTATGGTGATCGCTTGATTCGTAACTTATTGTGAGATGTAATCTGCTCTTTTTACACTTGTTAAATGAGTATTCATGTTATTCTCTGTGCTTTTATTACAAATGTCTGATATATGAATAATTCGACCGGTTGTTCATTATCAAGAAGGTTTGCTTAGCTAATTGAACTTTACAAATCTGTGTAATTATTTGTTTAGTTCAATGCTTAGTAGCAACATAGCATAATTGATTATGTCAAAGTAGTTAGTTATGTTATGGGGAATGCATGATCTAATTTAAATGAATTATTCTCGTAGGAATTTGTTAATTAGAATCAGGCATTTCTAATTCTTAGTGCTGTTAATAGATTAAATCTTGTGGACGTTCCTAGGGTTGTCTATTAATTAGGGATCTAGCCAACGGTCGTACCTTGGCTGACAAAAAGGTAAGGAAAGGTAAGGTTGTTAGGTCGTGCCAATAACCATAACTGATTTATTTGTTTATACAAGTGTTATTTTTGCATCAATGATCAACTCACAATAATCAAGCATGATCCTGACCTTAATCGGAAAACCTCTCTCTCAATTCCTTGCTAGGTAATTTTAATTGTTTTCTAGTTTATTTAGTTTTTAATTATTTCTCATTATCACCAAACAACCCCCCCAATTATTTTAAGAAATCAACTTAAATCAGTCTCTGTGGAATCGACCATACTCCCACTTTCACAAGTGTTGTAGGAATTATTTTTGGTGGTTTCGGCACCAATCAAATTTTGGCGCCGTTGTCGAGGACTGGCGTTTTTAAATAGATTTCTTTGTTTCTTGTCACTTGATTTTTATCATCATTAATGCCAAGGTATTCTCGTACAGGTAAATTAGAATACGACCCTAAGATCAAGAAGACCACACGAAGACTTCGGCGGGAGACTAAGCAACAATCGGAAGGAACATCCACCCCCTATGAAGACGGAAAAGAAATAATGGCTTTGATTCCTAAAAGATCGATCAAGGATATGACATCTCCCTATCTAAACCAGCAGCCACTTTGTATTGAGTACCCAAACTTGGAGGTAAACTTTGAACTGAAATCTGGATTGATTCATTTACTTCCTACCTTCCGTGGTCTCGCAGGTGAAGATCCATACAAACATCTGAAGGAATTCCATGTGGTGTGCTCCGAAATGCGACCACAAGGTATAAGCGAGGAACAAGTCAAACTGAGGCATTCGCCTTCTCTCTTGTCGATGAAGCTAAGGATTGGCTGTACTTTCTACCTTAAGATCCATTACAACTTGGAATGATCTCAAGAGACAATTTCTTGAGAAATATTTCCCTGCTTCACGAGCCACAACAATCCGGAAGGAGATCAGCGGGATTCGTCAATTTGCAGGAGAGAGTCTTTTTGAATATTGGGGAAGATTCAATCAACTAGTGGAAAGTTGCCCCCATCTTCAGATCCGGGACCACCTGTTGATCCAGTACTTCTATGAAGGTCTATCAAGCATGGATAGAAAATTGATAGACGCGACAAGTGGAGGTGCACTATTCAATAAAATCCCAACCGAAGCACGTAGCCTGATTTAAATTATGGCGTCCAACACGCAATAATTTGGGGTTAGATACGATGATCCACCAAGGAGAAGTAACATGCAACATCCCTTGTTCAAAAAATTGCTGTAGATAAACATCAACAAGTCAAGGCATATGGTATTTGAGCTTTAACGGGGCATGCCATCGACATGTGCCCAACTCTTCAAGAGTCAACCACCGAACATGCCGATGCTGTAGGAGGATTCACTGGACAACAACAGAGAAGATATGATTCTTTCTCAACACATACAACCCCGAATGGAGGGATCATCCGAATCTGAGTTACGGTAACCAAGACCAAAACTTTCAAAGACCCCAGTACATGCCACCATCTCCCCAGCCTAATCCCACACCTAGTCCATCTCTGGAAGACATGATGAAAATACTAGTGACCAATACACAACAATTCCAACAACAAACACAGCAGTTCCGACAACAAGCACAACAGTTCAACAGCAGACCCAGACTAGCATTCAAAATCTGAAATCTCAAATTAGCCAACTGGCGTCGTTTGTTAGCAAACTAGAGTCTCAAGGTAAGCTACCTTCTCAATCTGTCATTAACTCTAGATAAAATGGTAGTGCTATTGGGCTTCGTAGTGGAAAGGAATTGCAGGAAAATATGGACGAAGATGGTACTGAACGTGGGCATGCCTTGATAGGAAAGCCAGAAAAAAAAATTGAAGTCCAACAAGAGCGGACCGAACCAGAAGAGGCCCATCGGAAGACTTTACTAACTAGACGCCCCTTCCCAAAAAGATCACCAAAGCGAAAAAGGAAGAGGAAGAGAAGGAGATTTTTGAGACATTCCACAAAGTGAAGGTAAATACCTCGCTACGTGAAATTCCTCAAAGAGCTGTGCACTAGCAAAGGAAAACTCAAAGGAAGCGAACGGGTAAGTATAGGGGAGAATGTGTCTGCAATTCTCCAAAGAAAACTACCCCCAAAATGCAAGGACCCAGGTACATTTTTTATACCTTGTAAAATTGGTGTGATTGGCATAAAGAGGGTTATATGTGATCTTGGAGCTTCTATAAATGTTATGCCCCTCATCATTTTTGAGTCCTTAAATGTTGGTCCGTTGAAGGAAATAGGGGTAGTCATCCAACTTGCGGATCGCTCAATATTCTACTCGGAAGGAGTCTTGGAAGATGTTCTAGTACAGGTAAATGAATTGGTGTTTTCAGTCGACTTTTATGTGTTGGATATGAGGGAGGACAACTCCCCCAATTCCACATCAATCCTGCTAGGGAGACCGTTCCTCAAGACAGCTAGAACGAAAATCGATGTGCACAGTGGAAGTCTCACCATGGAATTTGACAGTGAAATAATAAAATTCAACATCTATGAATCCATGAGGTATCCAACTGATCTACCTACCGCCCTTCCTGCAGATATTTTTGACCCTCTTGTGTAGAATTTCACAGCAGTTAATGGCGAGGACCATGTGAAATACGCATTGGAAGAAAGCCTCACGTTAGAAAACGCAAAAATTTTGAAAGAAAACATGGTCATAGATCCGAGCATCGGTGAAACCGTCCTTGAACTTGAAGCTCTCCGAACTTTACCTCCCAATGTTGCTTTCATTGAATTACCATACTTTCACACCAAAATTGTTCCCTCTATATTGCAGGCACCCGCATTGGAATTGGAGTTGCCAAAACACCTTAAATACGCCTTCTTGTGGGAGAACAAAACATTATCGATAATTAGTTCAAGCAAGCTCACTAATCTTAAGGAGGAAAAACTGATCCGAGTGCTTTGCGAGTTTCGAGAAGCCATTGGGTGGACTATCAGACATTAAAGGTTTAAGTCCTTCGACTTGCATGCATAGAATACTCCTAGAGGAAGGCACTAAACCTTCAAGGGAAGCTCAACTCCGACTGAACCCTTTGATGATGAAAGTGGTAAAAAAAAGAGATCTTGAAATTCCTCGATGCAGGTATGATCTTTTCAATTTCTGATAGTAAATAGGTAAGTCCGACTCAAGTGGTACCTAAGAAAATAGGTATCATAGTCGAAAATTCTTTTTGAAATTTTGTACCCACTCGTGTTCAAAATGGGTGACGAGTTTGTATTGATTATAGAAAGCTTAATGCTGCCACTAAGAAAGATCATTTTTCACTCCCATTTATAGATCAAATGTTAGAGAGGTTAGCCGGTCGTTCTCATTATTGCTGTCATGATGGATATTCAGGTTTCCATCAAATTTCAGTGCGCCCAAAGATCAAGAGAAAACAACATTCACATGCCCATTCGGAACTTTCGCCTATAGAAGAATGTCCTTTGGTCTGTGCAATGCACCCGTTACCTTTCAAAGATGTATGGTTAGTATTTTTTCCGAATTTGTTGAACAATTCATTGAAGTTTTCATGGACGATTTTACTGTTTATGGAAACTCATTTGAAGATTGTTTGGAAAAATTAACTAAAGTGCTTGAACGGTGCATAGAAAGAACCTTGTTCTGAATTATGAAAAATGTCATTTCATGGTAGATTAAGGTTTAATTCTAGGGCATATCGTATCTTCTAGGGGGATAAAAGTAGATAGGTCTAAAATAGATGTCATAAAATCTTTGCCTTATCCCGCCAATGTGCGGGAGATTCGTTCCTTTCTTGGTTGGGCGAAGTCCTTGATAATCCGTCGATAAAATTGTGTATTCTGATCATGCAGCGTTGAGATACCTGTTGTCAAAGAAAGAAGCAAAACCACGATTGATAAAATGGATACTGCTGCTGCAAGAATTTGATCTGACGATTAAAGACAAGAAAGGAGCGGAGAACCTCGTAGCTGACCATCTTAGCCGATTGGTCACCGACGAAAACCCACCACCTTTAAATGATGAGTTTCCAGACGAGCATCTTCACACCATTCAAGGAGTCACCCCATGGTACGCTGATATAGTCAATTTCTTAGTTACCGGCATTCTGCCACGAGATTTGACTAGAGCAAGAAAAGACAAAATCAAAAGCGATGCCAAATACTATGTGTTGGATGAGCCTTACTTGTGGAAATTTAGTTCGGAACAAATTATTCGAAGGTGCGTACCTGAAAATGAAATCCCCTCAATTCTTGAGTTTTGTCATTCATACGCATGTGGAGGTCATTTTGGACCAAAAAGGACAGCACGAAAAGTGCTAGAATGCGGCTTGTTTTGGCCAAGTATGTTCACAGATGTATATCTATTTTGTAAATCATATGAAAATTGCCAAAAAGTAGGAAGGCTTGGCCCTCGCAATCAAATGGCCCTTTCCCCAATACTTGTGTGTGAAGTATTTGATGTGTGGGGAATCGACTTTATGGGTCATTTTCCATCTTCTTTTGGTAAACCTTACATCATTTTAGGAGTAAATTATGTGTCCAATGGGTAGAGTCAAAGGCTACTCGAGCCAATGATGCTAAAACTGTTGTGGAATTTGTCAAGGCTAATATTTTGTCTAGGTTTGGTATGCCAAGGGCAATCATAAGCGACCAAGGGACCCATTTTTGCAACAAGGTGATCGAGGCATTGTTCAAGAAGTACAATATCACTCATCGAATCTCGACTGCCTACCACCCTCAAACGAATGGCCAAACGGAAATTTCCAATTGAGAAATCAAATCCATACTTTAGAAAATAGTGAAACCCAACCGAAAGGATTGGAGCACACGCTTGGAGGACGCACTTTAGGCCTATCACGACGTACAAAACTGCCATAGGGTATGTTACGATATCATTTGATTTATGGTAAATCTTGTCACCTCCCTGTCGAACTTGAGCATAGGGCATATTGGGCGATCAAACAATTCAATTTGGCAATGGATGAAGCAGGAGGGCAAAGAAAGTTGCAACTACAAGAACTTGAGGAGTTACGGAATGATGCTTATGAGAACTCAAAAATTAACAAGGAAAGGGCCAAAGCATTCCATGATCGCACCATTTCTCATAAAGAATTCGTTGCTGGGAAAAAAGTTCTCCTCTTTCATTCCAAGCTCAAGTTGTTCTCGGGTAAGTTACGTTCTCGATGGATAGGACCTTTTGTTGTTACTAATGTTTTCCCTCATGGCGCAGTTGAAATCAAGAGTACCACAATAGGTAAGGTGTTCAAGGTGAATGAACATCGGCTCAAGCCTTTCTACGAGGGTTTTCAAGCACCAACAATTGAGAAAATTCAACTTGTGGAGCCCACCTTCACCTAAATGCACCTCTCGCAGTCTAGCCAAAGACGTTAAAGAAAGGCGCTACATGGGAGGCAACCCATGAAATTTCTATCCCTTCTTTTTCTTTTTATTTTAGTTTTAGTATTTTTATTAAAATTTTGCAAAGCACGCCCATGCTTAATGAAGCATCCAAATCTGTTTGGAATACCAAACCGGACAGATTTGCTGATTTCATTAAGCGTGCCCACGCTTAAAAGGTCTTCCTAATCTTTTTGGCTCACTCCACCAAAACAGATTTGAAGTTCCCTATAAGCGTGCCCACGCTTAGTGAGCTTTTGTAGGTTCTCCAAAGCATACTACCAACTCTTATTTACTTTCTTTTTTCTAATTAATTATTATTAAAAAAATTAGAAATTCGAAAAAAATCAAATAAAAGGTAAAGTAGGTCAAAATCTTTGACCACATCTTCATCTTTTCAAGCCCTTGACCACTCCATCTTTTTCAAACTTGACCAAACACTATCTCTTTCTCTTTTAGCAACTCTTGTCCAGCCGCCGCTGATGCCGTCTCACCAGAATCCGCCACCGCTGCCTCATCACCGTTTGTCGTACCAGTCCAGCCCAACATTGCCGTCGCTCACGAAATCCAGCCACAGTTTGCCGTCTGTCTCCATTTCGTCGTCGCGCAGCGCTGCTGTTTTGTTAATAGGCAACTGCCGATGCCGCTGTCGCGTCTCTATTCCGTTGGTGCACAGTTTTCCCCTCTTTCTTTCTATACATTTTTCTATTCTTTTTCCATTTTACTTGCTGTATTTCCTCTTGAGATAAATTAGGATGAGTAGCTGCAAACGGAGCCGAGAAGAAGGATCCTCCTCCAGATCGGAAACTCATTCCCATAGCACCCGCTGCCCAAGTGTACTTCCACTATCATTAGAAGCACTTGGCGGGAACCTCAAATTCACAACCCGCGCGGCCAAGGATCGGTATACACTACTGTGCACTCGTAATATTCTGCTTTGCAAAATAATGCATACTGATACTTTACGTAGTTTGCATGCTATTAAGAGTAGTAACTTACTGATCGAAAATATTGGCTGGCAATGTTTCTTTAATTGGACTAAGCATGCTTATATTGAACTCATGAGAGAATTTTATACCACTTATGAATTTACTACTCCATTATCACTCATGTTAAACACACCAGGGGTAGTTAAATTTCGTTTGATGGGACGAAACTTTTCAATGTCTTTAACTGAGTTCAATATTGCATTGGGTTTCACAACTATTGAAAATGCACTCACTTACGAGTACATTAATTCTTTATGTGATTACCATGAGGATTTTAATCCTGTCAAAGAATGGCATAAATTATCTACTATTCACTTGCATATCATCCAAGTAGATCAAAAAGCCATTACTTGAAAAGCTTGGAATTTGCATATCATCCAAGTTCATCGTTTCCTTACTTTCAACTTTTTCGAACGTAGAGATACGTCTGGAATTTGCTCTAAAGCTGAATTGCACTTTTTATGGTGTATTACATGAAAATAAAGTTAATCTTGGATTTTGGTTGGCTACGCAATTTCAATCATCCCTTAACCAAAATCATGCTTTAATTCTTGGTTCCTACATCACTTTAATTGCAATAAATCTTGGTGTTTTTCACCCTTCTAATCATAACCTCCATATTGCTTGTGAGTTGGAATCATTGGACAACCAATTTGACACGAATGGGCTTTGTCGCTCGAAATGATAGTTTTTTTTAGTTTGTGGATGCAGGACGGTCACCCACCGGAGATACACCTTCCACTTCAAGACCATCTCATGGCAATGACTCAAACGAGGACGGAGACACCGAGGAAGAAGAAATCAATAATGGAGAAGAAGAGATTGAGGAAGAAGAAAGTGATGAAGAAGAAGAAGAGAACAATGAAGAAACAGAGCAACGGGAGGAGACCAACACGGTAAGAGCACAACCGCCAACAAATCCACAACAAACAACCTTGGATGACATCGCCCGACGAGTCGCTCGAATAGAGGTCAATTTGATGGACTTGTTCGAACACATCGGGCTAACACCAAGGCATCGACCCACACCATGAGCTCTTCGCGGAGTGCACTTAGGGACGCTTCCTTAAACTCTCTCTCATTTTAATTTTAATCCTTGAGATGCATGTCATGGTCCACATTGAGGGCAATGTGGATTTTAAGTGTGGAGGTATAGTTGTTGAGTATGCTTGTTGTTCTTCTTGGTTGTTGAATTTGCTTGAAAAGATTTTTTTTGTGCTTGATACTTGGTGGAAATACGCTTGATCAAAACTTTTGAGGAATGAGCCTTGTGAAAGTTTTTCCTTTTCTTTTTGACGTGAAAATTTTTTGACAAATTTTTGAAAAATTTTTGGCATGATGAAACCCCTTTCAATTTTGGACTATTCTTGGCTTAATGATGTTATATGCAAAAGAATACATGTTTTATATTGAAGGATAATTCAAAAATTGAAAACTTATTTTTACCAAGATGACTTGAGTTAAAATTTTTTGATATAGGATTAGCGGACTAAAACACATCTCATCAGACTTTGAGCTTAATTCATTCATGTTAAATTTCATTCTTTCTTGAAAGAAAAATACTTCTACGGCTTTGTCTTCCTAGAACTTGCCGTGAACCACATCGAGGCCACACAAATGTGCATTTATTTGGATATGATAAAGGCATTAGAAACCACTTTGGGCTTTCGTTAACCACCACAATACATTTTAACTTTAGAGAACCCGTTTGAGCCATTTTGACCTATTTTGTTGATAAACCATTATACACAAACATATTCTGTCATTTGTTTTATGCCTTGATTTTGACCCTTCCAAGAATTATTAGAACATCAAGGGAAATGGGTTTATGTTCAAAAGAATAGGTTCTCAAAATGGGGGATTGACCTTTGTGATTTATGTGCTTAAAAGATATATCTCGAAATGAGTGTGGGGGTTCCAAAATTGTGGTCTTCTTTGTTTTGTGGGAGCCGACATCAATTTTCTTGTTCTATGCCTATCACAAAAAAAAAAAAAAAAAATAGAGAGGAGAAAAAGAAAAGTAAAGAAAAGGAAAAAGGAAAAACTCAAGTGGCAAAAAGAGAAAAAAGAAAGTAATTTTCTTGCCAACAAAAATGTGAACTCTCCAAAAGAAACAAGAAAGGCATAGTTCAAGGAATTGTCGAAAAATTTTGAGGGTAGATGAGTAAACTTTGAGAGCTTCAAATTATTGTTTACTCAAAATTTTTTTTGGTGCTCTGATTGGCTTTTTGGAACTTAACCTCGTTATCCTTATCCTACCCCCAAACCAAAGCCCCATTACAACCAAAATCAAAGATCTTTTGATCTATATATGTGCATATTTCAAAGTGGTAGAGATGTGGTGTATAGGCAAGCTTATGGTGAAACATTGTCGTAGTAAGTGTTGAGAGATACACTTGAGCCATATATACACTTGAGAGAATAGAAACCGGAGAGAAAAATAGTTCACTAGTTTTATACGATTGGTTTTGATAATAGTCATTACGTGAAAACTTGTTTGATACATGTTGAATCATCTTTTTCATAAAATAGGTCCTTTACTTTGCACATGATTACAATTTGTCTTGAGTATGTTCAAATTTTGAGGGAGTTTTGAATGCATAATTGATCTTGATTTTGCTTGAGGACAAGCAAAGAACTAAGTGTGGGGGTATTTGATAACTACGCAAATTATCACGATTTTATAGTGATTTAACTCTTCTTTTTGAGCAAAAAATACTCCTAATTTTGTGAATTTGTTGCTTATTCAGTTAAAAGGGATAATATGAGATGACGGTGGGGTTTTTTTTTTGAAGAAATAGTGGGACGGGTTAATAACTGAAGACCAAGTCTTAAACTTGATATATAATATTACAATAATCTGCTAAATTTCTTTTTGTATTTGATGTAGATGTCTAAGAATCCACTCACTGCAATTCTTGAGACTAACAAATTTTATGAAACAAACTACCATGATTGGCTGCAAAATATTAGGATTGTCCTAAATTTTGAGAACCAGACCTATGTTCTGGATAGGTCTCTTCCTCGGGCCTTGCCGAAAGGGTCCATATGCGAAGAACGTTTGACGTTCGAGAAGCGGCATCAGGACAACCGAAAGGTTTGCAGTATCGTACTGGGGTCAATGACCAATGACATATAGAAACAATACGATAGGCATGATGATGTCCAATCGATAATGCTCCACATGAGCCAAGTTTATGCAGTTCTTTATCGGTATGTTAAATATGCTGTCACAAAAGCATTTTTCGGTGCCAAGATGATTGAAGGGTCTTTTGTATAAGAGAATGGGGTTAAGATGCTATCCCTTATGGACAAGATCAAGGACCTCAAGGCTGATCTTGAAAAAGAGACGTACATCGACGCGATCCTTTAGTCTTTCCTCCCTCCTTTGACCCATTTATTGTGAACTATAACATGAATGGACTTCACAAAGACCTTCATGATTCGATAAACATATTGCTCCATTACGAGGCAATGATTGCAAAGTTAGAAGCGAAAGACAAAGGGGCCAGACGCTAGAGAGGAAGAAGGATAAGACAGAATCAGCTACTGCAAAGCACTCCTATTGCACAGCTGGGCATGGGCAAAGGGAAGAACAAGGCGGTTCGAAAATCATGAAGTTCAAAAGCTGTTTGCATTAATTGCAGTGAACAGGGGCAATAGAAGAGGGAGTGGCCCGAAGTCCTCTATAATCAAGGTATAATTTGTTACTTAGGCTTAACATGACTACTACTATACTTCTTAGGTATTGGATAACAGCTGTAAAGCTCAAATCTGCAAATGGTTTGCATGTGTTGAAAAGGAGTAGAAGGTTGAGACAAACAGTTTTGAAACATAGCAATGGCAGAGGTTGCTACTGTGGTTAAAGGACTAGAGAGTTTTAGCTATTAGTGATCATGTTAGGATAAAGTTGATAGGATATAATTATGTAACTTAGCATGATCAAATTATGTTTTTTTTTTTCTATTATTGGACAATTTAGATTACATGATTTGATCAATCGTGGTTATTTCATTTGACAAAGAAGATTATTCTTATCTGTTAGTTGTTTATGTAATTATTTCAACACTATCATGTAATTAGATTATGAGTGCTCAAAATAAATAGTAAAATGGATAATCAAGATAAACTCACAGAAATTGAATTATTGTATTGGTTCTAATTATATATCTGTGAGTCATTGAAAACACAAAGCCAGCACACTTTGTCCTACAAAGTGCTTCTCGGTCCTCATCTTGCTCAAGAAGGACTTGCAAGTTTGGAAGCTCGACTTGTCTATTTCTAGACTAGTTTGGATTCACCAACTTTCTAATCCTAGCTAGGAAAATGCGACCTACCTTCACATGCCAAATTTGTGAGTTTATCTTGATTATCCATTTGAACTATTTATTTTGAGCACTCATAATACTATTAGAGATAGTGTTGAAATAATTACGTAAACAACCTAGCAGACAAGAATAACCATTTTTTGTCAAATGAAATAACCATCATTGATCAAAATTATGCAATCCATATTATCTAACAAAGGAAAAACATAATTTGATCATGCTAGGTTACATAATTATGTCTTATCAACTTTATAGTAACATGATACTAATAGCTAAGACTATATAGTCCTTTAACTATATAGCAACAGCTCTGCCATTGCTAAGTTTCTTGATCGTTTCTCGCAGCCTTCTACTCCTTTTCACCACCTGCAAACCATTTGCAGATTTGAGCTTTACAACTGGTATCCAATACCTAAGGAGTGTAGTAATAGTCATATTAAGGCTCAATAGCAAATTATACCTTGATTATAGAGGATGGACACTCTCTCTTCTATTGTCCCTTTTCATGACAATTAATGCAAATATCTTTTAGAATCCATGACTACCAAACCGCCCTCCTCTTCCCTTTGCTTATCCCCAGCTGGGCAACAGGGGCGCTCTGAGCGCTTGAAATAGTTGATTCTGTCTTTCCCTTTTTCCTCTTCCAACGTTCGACCCCTTTGCCTTTCGCTTCTGAGGTTGAAGCCTCCCCTACCAGTACCAACGGTGCAGACTTTTCAGTCGTTGCCTTGTACTAGACCAACATGCTTATCAACTCATGAAGGTCTTTGTCAAGCCCATTTATGTTATAGTTCACGATAAATGGGTCAAACGAGGGAGGAAGCGACTGAAGGATCACGTCAATGTACTTCTCTTTTTCAAGATCAGCCTTGAGGTCCTTGAGCTTCTCCACAAGGGATAACATCTTAACTACATGCTCCTGTACAGAAGATCCTTCAATTATCTAGGCACCGAAAAATGCTCTTGTCACAGCGTATCTAATATGTTGGTCCGATAACCGCATAAACCTGGCTTATGCGGAGCATTACTGATTGGACATCATCATGCCTATCATACTATTTCTGGATGTCATTGGTTATTGATGTCAGTACGATACTGCAAACCTTTCGGTTGTCCTCATGCCACTTCTCGAACGTCAAACATTCTTCGCATGTGGACCATTCTGGCAAAGCTTGAGGAAGAGACGTATCCAAAACATAGGTCTGGTTCTTAAAGTTTAGGACAATCCTAAGATTTCTTAGCCAATCATTGTAGTTTTTTCCGTTAAATTTATTAGTCTCAATAATTGCAGTGAGTGGATTCTTCGACATCTACATCAAATATAAACAGAAATTTAGTTGATTATTGTAATAGTATATATCAAGTTTAAGACTTGGTCTTCAGTCATTAACTCGTCCCACTATTTCTTCAAAAGCCCACCATTCTCAAGTGGGGTTTTCGGGAAAACCATTTTCTAGTGGGCTTGGAGTCCACAAACACAATTCTCCATGCCCCGTCCTTAAGTTATTTTACCACGCCTCTTCATGTGATCCCGAGGACTACAAGCGAATCACGCTACTCAGCGTTAGGCCCGACCCATCAACCAAATGAATATCTCAACTGTCGCCCTCCACGACTCGTGAGATAGGGAAACAGGAGTATATTCCATTCGTTCACAACAATAGTGTAGCTTTGTTCCATTCAAATGTGCCACGACTCGTGAGACCATGAATGGGTGAAAGTAGCATCCGCACCACACTGTTGTGGATGGAAGGCTTGGATTTAATCAAACCATTTGAATTTTAATCCACTATGGGCCTAATATTTAACTTGGACTATCCAAGTGAAAGTTAAGATTGTTGTAATCGAGACCTCATTATTATAAGATTTTGCATGCATCAGTTTAATGATTGAGTATAAACAGATTCATTCCAAACACATCGTACTCCAAATATTAAAACATACACCACATGTAAAAACAAGCCTAGCATGCCCCTGTTGGATGATCACAAGCCCAATCCTAATTGACCCACTGAGCCTGCAGTGAGTCTATGGTCAATCTAGGGTGTGGCCCTAACTATTATAAAATAGTAACCCATAATCATTCTAATGGGCCTTCCTCTTTGTTCTTCTTCCGTCGTGAGCTCCGTCCAGCGAGCCTAAGCCTTCCTCTCCTTGGAAGCTTACATTTATTCAAAATAAATGAACCTCTCAATACTAACTACACTCATTACAATTGAAATTGGAATCTCAAAAGTTGTGGGAGAACAAAAGGAGGGAGAAAGCAAGCTTTATTATTTCAAGGCTAAACCCGAACGAACGAATTAAAACAAAGAGGTACGCATGCCTCACCCAATATAAAATTAAACCATGCATCCGGCCAATGGGCTTTGTGATCATTCCCATTATTATCCAATAAATAATAGTTAACACATTTATATCAAATATAAACATGTTATATAAATAAATATCAATCCATGTATCTAACAATAGATGTCCAATAACTAATACCAAAAACATACTTAAATGCAGAAGATAACATACTAATAATGAAATTAAAAAATGAATATCAATCATACATCCAATGTACAAATTTTTTATTTGTTTGGAAACTATAGGCACAATTTAATTATAAAAAAATCCAATTTAACTAAAATTAAAATTAGCCAAAATTAATAATTTTAGAAAAATTGCAGAAATCAGAAAAATCCAATTTTTTGGAAACACGGCACAAAACGACCCAACCGTTCGGAGCAGCAGATGGCCGGCTGGCCAGTATCGGCCAGCAGGGCAGCAATGGCTATAGTTCTCTATTTTTCAAACTTTTTTTTGAATTTCTGCAATTAAAAACTGAATTAAAATCATGCATTTATAGAAAATTCAATTGTTAAAAATATACATAGATATCCACAATTTAAAAGTAAAATTAATACATATTTTCTAAACACATAATCATGCTACAAAGCCATAAAACATGCTTTACAAAAGCATATCTATTCATGCTCAACACATAATAACATATAAATCCTAAAGCCACAACACCGAACCGGGCTCTGATACCACTGAAACAAACGATATGGCCTGGGAACGTGGTAGAAGTGTGAAATAAAAAAAATATTATTTAAAACGAATCAAAGGGGTGTTCCATTTGGAATTTTCGAGCGTTCGATTTTTGTCAAAAGCATAAAAATAAATAAATAAACATGCTAGACAAGTGGCTAGAGGATGAAAAAAAAAAGCGTAGAAACAAAATATGAAATTTTGCCTTTGGTTTCCATAGTTGAACAGCAATGTGCGTTGTTCCCTTCACGTTCTCCCGTTCACTTTAGGATCCAAATTAATACCTCTCTAATTTGTCCATACCATACTAAGGAATAGATATAGTTCTTTTTCTATTGCTAGATAGAGGAAAAATCAAGAAGAAAAAACAACTCTAAACTAACACAATTGATTAGTGCTTCTTGGAATATTTTATGTTCCAATTTGAATCCAATTCAATATAGAACAAAAAGGAGAACATTTTTGGATAGAAAAGGGAGCAAATTTCGTGGCTTAGGTATTGGTTATGCATGATATGTGTGTAGTTTTGTATATTACATATAATTGAATTCAAAATTCAATAACTACCAAGTTTGCCTCCAAGGCAACCTATACACACACATGCATATAATCTTCAATCATGATGAAATAACCACTCCATTACCTTCATCATGGTGAGGAGTTTCAACTCCTTTTTAACTTAATCCAACCTCCCTCAAATGGGCTTGGATTTCAAGTATGGACCTGACTTGATTTAATCAAATAAAATTAAGCCAACCAAAGTCCATTGGACAATAATTAATTAAATTATTTTTAGTCCAAGTAAGTCTAAAGATTCATTTAATCCAATTAAATAAATCTAAGCACAAACTCTGATTAATTGATACAATTAATTAATTAAGCCAAATCAAATAAATTAATCCAATTAATTTAAAGGTGTTAAGCCCAAAATTAATTAATCCAATTAATTAATTATTGAGCCATCCATCAAATGGATTATTAAATAAATGATCCAATCATTTATATATTCTTCAAGGCTTACATATGACGATTCCCGCGAGTCAGTTCAATCAGCTAACAACCTTGTCAAAT
The DNA here is from genome assembly GCF_000512975.1 of Sesamum indicum. Taxonomy (NCBI): domain Eukaryota; kingdom Viridiplantae; phylum Streptophyta; class Magnoliopsida; order Lamiales; family Pedaliaceae; genus Sesamum; species Sesamum indicum. Next base: position 5,845,356 of record NC_026145.1, read on the forward strand.
AATGCACTAAAATTGCATAGACTTCCCATGTCTATCGCCGATGAAACACGGCACTCATTCAATGAATGCAATACTTAGTGCAAGTCTCTATAGAACTCTCGAAGCCCAGTCTCAAGGTCATCGACTTGAAACGTTGCAAACCAACCCTCATAAGTTGGTTTCACTGCTGCCATCCAATGCGCAGCCCAACTACATGGGTTATTCAATTGGTTTGTGGGCATTTGTTGTGACGCTAAGATTCCATTCAATGTAAATAGTAAGCATAACAAACACATGGTACCATAGATGAATGTCTATTACATTCATCAAGATAATATCACATTCATAAAGATTGCTAAATAGTTTCGAAAACCGCCAATCCAATTGGCTTTCTGATCACCATTTCTAACAACAAACTACATGATTTAAAGATAAGTTTCCCTTTTCTGAACAGTAGATTTGCCCTTTGAATAGCTTAATCCCCATCTCTGCACAAGAATCTGATATATAAACCATGAACCCTTTGATCACTATAGAAACTCGAATTGAATTGGAACCAGATCTTGAACCACAGGTTCAAGCACAAACAGAGCCTGAAAATCTGAGAAGGTCCTCTAGGACTAGTCTTAGGCTTAGGCCAGGCTACTTACAAGATTTTGACTGCACCATCTCCTCTGATTCAAACAACATTTTCTTTGTCTTATCTACTTCTGCGCGATGTTGTTTTCTTGCTTCCGTTAACCAATTGCAGGAACCAAGAAACTATAATCCAGCTAGTCAACAAGAAGAGTGACAACAGTCTATGCAAATAGAGATAACAACCTTTGAAAGAAACCATACATAGGATGTTGTGCTTCTTCCCAAAACAACGAAAGCAATAGGGTGTACATGGATATACAAGCATAAAACAAAGGCAAATAGATCAATAGAAAGGCATAAAGTAAGATTTGTAGCAAAAGCCCATAACCAAATTTCAGGAATTGATTTTTTGGATAACTTCTCTCCAGTTGCTAAATCAGTTACAGTCAGAATTTTTCTTGTAGTAGCAGCAGCCATATAGTGGAATATTCATCAACTAGACATAAATAATGCATTTTTACATAGTCATTTGGATGAGAAAATTTATATGCAACCTCCAGAGGGCTATTAGGTGCCACCAGGTCAAGTTTGTAGACTTAGAAGGTCTTTGTATGGCCTGAAGCAGGCTTCAGGACAGTGGAACCAAGAGTTGACAGACAAACTTCAAAATTTTGGCTTTGTAAATCCAGTCATGACTATTGCCTCTTCACTAAGGTAATTTCTCTTGGCTTATTTGCTTTACTAGTTTATTTAAATGATGTTCTTGTTGAAGGACCTTCAGAGGAAGAATTAAGAACATCAAACAATATTTGGATGGGCTTTCACCATCAAAGATTTAGGGAGTACAAAGTACTTTTTGGACTGGAGCTTGCTCGATCTGATAAAGGACTCCTTCTCACACAAACTAAGTACATAAAAAGACTTAGTTTCAGACATTGGTTTGAATAATGCAAGGGCCACCACAACTCCTCTTTCTAATGGAATCAAGTTTTCAGCTGATGCAGGTAATCAAATTGCAGAACCAGAGGTCTATAGACGACTTGTTGGAAGATTTCTCTACTTAGGATATAGCAGACCAGATATCTCACATGCATCGCAGCAAGTTAGCTACTTCTTGCAGACTCGTTACCGACGGCACTGGGATGCTGCCATGCATTTGGTAAAATATTTAAAAGGGTACACCATACAAGGGTCTCTTCTTTCCAGTAGACAATACACACTCTCTCAAGGCCTATTGTGATGTTGATTGGGAACTTGTGTGGATAGTCGGCGCTCCTCCACTGGTTGCTGCATTTTCTTTGGTCCCACTCTTGTCTCCTAGAAAACCAAGAAACAGAGCACGGTTTCACGTTCCACAGCTGAAGCAGAATACAAGAGTATGGGTACTATTGCTTGTGAACTAACATGGATTTTCAATCTGTTAAAAGATTTACAAGTCCATGTTCCCACACCTATCCCATTTTTGTGCACCAACCAAGCAACTCTACATATAACTGTTAATACGGTCTTCCACAAGCTAATAAAACACCTGAAAATCGATTGTCATCTTGTACGGGATAAATACAAGTCTCGTTTCTTGGCGCCTCCACACGTTCCTTCTAAAGCTCAACATGCAGATGTCATTACAAAAACTCTTATCGATCCTCATTTCCTTTCTCTGGTTTCCAAGTTGGGTTTGGTTAATTTGTTACTTAGTCCCACTTGAGGAGGGGGTGAAAAGATTATCTTTGGTTAGCTACTGTGCAGCTCAGCCAGCTCAAACTTTACTTTAGGCAGAACAGATCAGATCAAATCACTTGTCACTTGAGGAAGAAACATTTTTTTTTTATGGTTTTGCATTTTTATTAGTTTTTAGTCAATAGTTAGCACTTTTAATTTTTTTTAGCGTTTTCTTCTTCTTACTTATAGCAATATGCTTTCTTCTTCTTTTTTGATCAATAAGAACTTCCAAAGTTCTTGCTCCTCTACAGCTTTCAGATTTCAGCTCCAGCAATTATTGGGTTCAAGATTAGTTAGGCTTATTTCAAGAATATGTTTCGATAAGTTGTTCAGTTAATCTGGAGCTTTATAAATAGTGTTTTAGCTCCTATTTGTAAAATGATCTTTTTTTAGCAATGCAGTTCTCTTTTTTTGCAAATGGCAATTGTTTCCTTTTTTTGTTTTTTTTTTTTGCAAAAACCACCTAGAGGTGGGGGGAGCTTTTTGGAGTCCCCAATCCTTCTATATTAAAACACACAAAATAGTTACAGCGGGGAGAGCTACCTCCCTAAAATTTCTAGTAAAGTCATAAACAAGGAGTACTACTCCCTACAAATAGAGCAACAATAAACAAAGAGTACTACTCCCTTACAACAAAAGACCTGAACATGTGTCGTAGAAAAATTATGGCGAGTCAAAAAGGTTTTTGTTATCCCACCACGTCGTGGATCGCACAGAACCTGCAAATAAATCTGTACAAAAAGGCCAAGCCAGAGTGTGTGTAATGTTCCAAAAGGATAAATGATGAACATAAGTATTAACGTGGAGATCATGTTTGTATGGCTGGCAGCCTTTGTACCTGTAAAAGGGGTTCATAAGACCTGCAAAAGATATAACAGCAAACAACTAGATAAAGGAGATTAGTAGAAGTGACAAAACCAAAAGGTAACCAGAGAAATATTGGTCCCAACGTCCACCATATGGATGAGTAACCTCCAAGGAACCCATATAGATACAATCACAAAAACAACACAGAAAAGCTCAGATAGGACAACAAGTATCAGCAAAGAACTAATCAGTAATGAAGTACCCCTAATTTCAATAGAAAATATTTTAACTGAAATTAAAGGTACTAGTACTTCTGGTTCTAATAGCAGGCAAGGAGCATGCGTCAAGTCTAATCAAACCTTTAGGAATACTAGTGATATTATCAGGGGATAAAATGGTAAGATGTTGGTTGAAACAGGCTTGGTTAGCAAAATAGTCGGCCACTTAATTACCCTCTCTAAAGATGTGTGATATCTTCAACTCAGTTTGGGATAGAAGCTCTGTAATTTGTTGCAGCAAGTTTTGAAGGTGCCCCATGGCCCTTTGGGGGGAGACGAAATAAGCTTGATGGCAATGTTGGCATCTGTTTCCACCCAAATTTTCCTAATGTTGTTATCAATGCACAATTTAACACCTCTATATATAGCATTAAGTTCTGCTGCTGTGTTGGTCATGAGGCCAAGATGTTCTTGGAATACAAAGACGGTCTGACCTAGATAATTTCTGATGATGCCTCCTGCTCCTGCTACGCCTGGATTTCCTTTTGAGGCCCCATCCATGTTCAATTTGAGCCATTCCCTATCTGGCTTAATCCACTTAACAATAGACATTCTGGATGATATCTTCTGAGGGGGAAGTGAAATTTTAAAAAGAGAGGCAACAGATCTGTCCCCTTTCTAGTGTATAGCTCTCATGAGGTTGTTTTTACCAAGAAGATGAAGATAATTGAGGCTTTGAGAGATAATACGATTAGCTTTGAAAGGAGCCCCGTCAAATATGGCAGCATTCCTACAAGTCCAAGTGTTTCACACGATCAGCGGGGAAAGAATATCTCTGATGTGAAGCTGATTAGAAATATTACTTCTCCAGGCTTGAAGGATCATGAAAAAATTATCCGTGACTGGAATATTGAGTTGAAATTTGGAGGCAAAGAAGCTCTAGACTTCAAGGAAGACCTTGTTATGAAGGAAAAGGTGAGGGATAGTCTACTCCTCCTTCAAACAGCAAACGCATCTAGAGGCCAAAGAGATGCCCTTTTGTTTGAGTCTGCTGTCGACTGGTATCCAGTTATGGAGGACTTTCCAAATGAAGATAGAAATAGTAGGCCTGATAAGGGGAAACCAGAGATTTTTGAAGATGGGAAGGGAAGGTTTGTGATCTCTACTAATCTCCTGAGCTGATTTGGTAGAAAAGGAACCTTGGGGGGATGATTTCCAATGCATAAAATCTTGATGCTGAGGATTAATGGGGATCTGCAAAATAAGCTCCATGATATGCTGAGGAACAACCTCCTTCAATTTACCAATATCCCATGTGTGATTGGTCCAGAAGTTATTGACCAGGGCATCGGATGCTCTGTTAGGGTGTATGAGGAAATGAAGGGTGCCAGCAGGGAGCCAACAATCATACCAGAAAGATGGATTACCAATTCCAAGGCTCCAAAAAATGTTCTCCTGAGAGATAGATTTAATGCTGCAAATTCTTCTCCAAATGTTAGAGTCATTCTATTTAGCTTTAGTAGAGGCAGGACTAGACTTTTTACAATATCTACTGATAGTAAAGCTGGCCCATAGAGAATTATTTTGCCTCAGCCACCACCAGAGTTTATGGGTAAAGGTTGTGACAGTATCCCTAATGTTTCTGATACCCAAGCCCCCTTTTTCACAAGGATAGCATATGAAAGCCCATTTAGTACAATGAATTTTCCTATGGTCAGTAGTGGATCCCCAAAAGAATTTGGCAAACAGTTGATCGATTTTCTGCAGAGTGCCAATAGGAGGACTCAGAACTGGAAGAAGATAAACAGGCATAGAGGACATGACACTTTTAATAAGTTGAAGCCTGCCCCCTTGCGAAAGATGGTTATGCTCCCATCCACTAATCCTGTTTCTAATTTTGTCAATAAGGGGTTCAAAAAGAATTTTCTTCTTATGACCTTTATGCAGTGGAGATCCAAGATAGGTGATAGGAAGACACTTGAGGTTGAAGCCAGTAATGGATTTGATTCTGTGGGCAATGTTATTGGCCTTCTTACAAGGGATAAAGAAGCTCTTGGAGTGATTGATTTTTTGGCCAGATTGGTCCTCATATAGCTCCAGAAATTGCATCAGTTTGGTCAGAGAGTGTTCTTAAAATCTAGTGAAAATGATGATGTCATCCGCATAGGCCAGGTGAGACACTCTAGTTTTACAGCCCGTCTGATAGAACATATCAGGATTTTGAGAGAAAAGGTGATTAAGCCCTCTGGAAAGAGCCTCAGCAGCAAGGATGAATAAAGCAGGGAAAATTGGATCACCTTGTCTAAGGCCTTGAGATGATTTGAAGAAACCAAGAGGTTCTCCATTAACCAGAATGGTAAACCAACAATGTTCAATAGCGTGCTTGATGAGGACAATAAATCTGGAAGGAAAACTCATCTTCTCAAGAATCACATAGAGAAATTTCCAGTTCACCCTGTCATAAGCCTTAGACATATCCAATTTTAAGAAAAGATTCCCTTTGTTATGAATCATGTCAAGATGATGTGTCATTTCTTGGGACAGGAGGATATTGTCGGCAATAAGCCTACCAGGCACAAAACCACTCTAAGATGGGGAAATGAGATCAGGAAGAGCTTGGCAGATTTTAGTGTAAAGAAGATTGGACAATATCTTATTGGTAACATTGCAGAGGGAGATAGGTCTGAACTCGGACCAAGATTGGGGTGAGTCATTCTTAGGGATAAGAATGATAGATGTGGCAGAGAAGCTTCTGGGCATAGGGGTGCCCCTAAAAAATTCCATGACAACTGCATTGACATCCTCTACTATAGTATTCCAGCACGCTTGAAAGAATGCTGAAGAGAATCCATCAGGCCCAGCAACACTGTCTTTATCAATAGAAAGGACAACCTCTTTAATATCATCTTGGGAGGGTGGTTGACAGAGGTTAAGGAGGACATCTTGATGAATTTCAGGGAATTGGAATGGAAAATCAGGCTGAAGAGAGGTGGCATGGGTATCACTTAAGAGACTTTCGAAGAAGTGAACAGCAGATTCCTTTTTGAGCAGAGTCAGTGATTTCTTGTTGATTATCCATCACTCTAGAGATTTTGGATTTCAACCTTTTCTTCTTGAATGAGGCGTGAAAGAATTTGGTGTTCCTTTCCCCCGCTTCAAGCCATTTGCAATTGCTTTTCTGCCTCCAAAACTTAGATTCAAGTTTAAGAGCATGGACCAAAGCAACATTTTGTCTGTTTAGGTTGGTCAAATTGACTTCGGAAGGCAGCCTATCAAACTGCTTCTCTGCTTCATAAGCAGCAGTCTTGACTTGGTCCACTAGAGAGAAGACATTGCCAAAATTATCCTTGTTCCACTACTTTAGGTGATCCTTCAGCCTATATAGCTTTTGTTGCATCCTATACATACCATATCCCTGGATCGGGGCACCCCAGGATTGTTTAACCATGTCTTGGAAGTTGTGGTGCATATTCCACATATGCTAAAATCTGAAAGAGGAGGGAACTTTGTCCTCTGTTCTAGTGGCAATAATTAACAGTGGGTGGTGATCAGACAATCTTCTGGGGAGATGTGAAATTTTGGTGGAGTTGAATAATTAAGCCCATTCTTGAGAATATAAGACTCTATCTAAACGCCTCCAAACCCTTTTGTTAGTCCACGTGAAAGGCTCCCCTTCAAATCCTGCATCAGTTAATCCACTATCGAAGACCATATCATTAAAGTCCTCAATAGAGCCCAAGCTACTGATAATGCCTCCTTGATTTTCATGGTTATGAAGTATAGTGTTGAAATCTCCTCCAATAATCCAAGGTACCTTGTTGAGGGACAGTCTTTTAAACTCTTCCCACAAGGCTCTCCTGGGATTCCTGTAATATTTGGCATATACAAAACTACAAAAAATGTCCTCTTGAAGAAGTATAGAACATATTTTCACATGAAGTAGTTGATTAGTGTTCAGTACCACCGGAACATCAAAACCAACCTGAGCAAGACACCATATTTTGTTTGAAATATTAGAGAAAACGGAATGAAAACCAAACCTGTGAATGAAAGAAGCGTCTTCAATGTGAATAAAAGGTTCCAGCAAAACCAAAATATGAGGTCTATGAGTTAAAAGCATGTGAAAGAGAATTTTCTGTTTATCTATCTTACCAATACCACGAACATTCCAAATCATAATTTTGACCATTTAAAATTGTAGAGAGGAAGAGGAAACAAACCTGGTGTGCCTTTTAGGGAGGGTCCTAGTAGTACTGTTACCTTTGTTGCTTTTTCTTTTGCCTCCACCTTTGCCTGTTTTGAGAGAGTTATCTTCCAGGGAATTGTTTCTCTTTAACTTGTTAGACATAGTAGAGTCTTTCAAAATGTACTCCTAGAGGTTAGATTCCAGTGCTATGTCATTGGCCATTTGGTAGATCTCCTGTTCTCTGGCTTGTACTTGTGGCTGGAGCTCAGTGTCAAGCTCCATAATTGAGTCAGTGTCATCCAGGCTTTGAAATCTGTTGTAGATTGCTGTGACTGCCTCCTCTTTGTCACTACGTTCTTTGATGTCTTGAGCCTCACTTTCACTAGTTTCCTAGGTAGCTTGAATCTCAATGATATCCATCACAGAAAGAAACTTATTTCTTTGTTTTTGGTTGCTACATTCTCCTCTTAAAAAGATTCTAGTTCCTGTTGCCTTTGGTGAAGTGCAGCCCTGATCACCACTTTTTGGGGTCTTCTTAGCTTTTCCTCTGGCTTTCAGCTTGCTTGTGGAAGTTAGTTCATGGCTTTCACCATTCCAATCCCTGTCCAATAATTCTACAATTAAGGGATCATCCAAGTTGAAGTTGTCCATGTTGTTTATGCAGTTTTCTCCTTGAGGCGTCAAAGTAATGTTGGAGGTGCATCCCTGTATGGCAACTCCCTGATAAGTTTCAGAGTTTGGAGCTCCTTTGTTGTCCATCTTTAAGTTCCCGTGTTTTCCATGGCTCTGAATCTGTTCTACTTGATTGTCACTCTCCTATTTATCTTTGTCCCCCTTTTCTAGCTGGTCAGCTATTAAATGTTTCGCTTCTTTAGCAGGAAGTGGTGCTTTGATTCCTTCCGAATTTCGATCGGCAGTAGGACGGCATACTGACACAGTCATCTTTTTTTCTCTATCACGGGCTTGTTTTGTCTCAATTCCTGCAAATTGTTGACGCTTAGGGTTGATCTTATTATGGGGTGGGGGTTTAGGGGCATTACCTTTCGAAAAACAATTAGAATCCTTATGTCCCACATGCTTCCACAAAGAACAATATTCAGGAAGATATTCAAAAACAACTTTCTGTACTATGGTTACACCATTAATATGCAAGTCAAATTCTTCAATGATAGGTTTTAACAGGTCTATTTCCACACAGACCCTGGCTTGTGATAGTTTAGACTTGTTAAGAGTTAAGGCATCAATTTGTAAAGGTGAACCAACCATGCTAGCAATAGAAAAAAGAGCTTCCTTACGAAATAAATGAGCAGGGAGTTCAGGAAAGCAAACCCAAATAGGAACGATAGATGATTCTTGCGTCGGAGTAAATGTAGGCGTCCATTTGAAAATTCTCATTGGGAAGCCTTGAAGAAACCAAATGCGCCGTAGCCATAGGCGGGAGTAGTCTGACTCGCTTGAAAGGGAGATAAGAGTGTGTTTGGAGTTGATCATGCTTACGGTAAATGTGCCTGAATGCCCAATCTAGCAACAAGCTGATGCATTTGACTATAGTGGCAATTGTTTCCCTTGCTTTCGTTTCTTTGCAGTAATTAGCTTTGTAGTTGTTGAAGGAATCGAATAAAGATGGCTTGATTTTCAATAAAATCCATTAATTTTGATTTATTGCTATAAATATCTTTATGGAAAGAATCGAATTTAAGTTAATCCACCATATTAATCTAGTCTAGTATATGTTTATGATGAAAAAAAATGAACCTACAAGGGTTTATTTTAGTAAAATGTAATGTTGTACTTGGATATAAGATCTTGGAATCCACGAAAATAATTTGTGTTGCAATTTTTCATCTAATAAATTAAGAATAATTTGCCTGATAGAAAGCTAATAAATGTACATTAAAATTACAAGAAATCTCTTAAAATAAATTGTTATATTAGAAGAACCCGCTAATTAATTTTTTTAAATACAAAATTATTAATTCCACAAATTTCATTTTCAAAAACTTCATCATAAACATTTTCTCATTTTTTAAAATAATTTAAATTTTTTTCTTTACTTGATTCAATTTTAAATATAGTTTCATCTGCTAAAAGTTTTATTCAAATACGGAAGCAGTAAATATTTTTCAAAAAAATTAATTCATTTAATTTAGAATCATAATAGGTACAATTTATCAATTTGAGAAACTTAAATGAAAACATTTATCAGATAACTTCAACTCAATAAGTTTATTTTTTTTTTTTTTGAAGTATAAGACTACAAATATTAATTTAGGAAAATAATTATTAAATTTTAAGGTTTTTTTCCAAGGAATTTCACTAATGAAACTTTAGTCAAGTGACCTTGGTTGCGTCAGAAATACAGTACTTCGTGGGTAGGGTCGATAAATAAAAAAAATTACTTAATATTTGACTGAAATTGATTAATAAAAAATTTGTTAGATATTCGATTTATTACACTTAGCAAATTAAATTTGGACAAAATATTTTGTTCAATAGGATATTGAAATCGATTTGAACTTAATTCGATTAGTACAAAAAATAATAAAATATAATTAAAAATATCAAGTTATTCGAACTCGACTTATGTTTAATCTAATTGAAACTCGTTTTGACTTGATTAAATTAATAATAAAATTAATTTCAAATACAAGCTTTTGAATTTAATATTAATTCAAATAAATAATAATGTGTACGAGTCCATTTGAATCTTTTACTGCCCTATTTGCGGGTGGAAAATGAGCTTTTGCGGGGCTCTCGCTCCTATTTGATCACATGTATGGGCTAATTGTCCAGTGCGTGACTGAAAGAAATAATAGTCCAGCTCACATGGGCTTAAAATAAAATGTGCCATCAAAACATCCATAGAAATTATTTTTAAATGCAAAAAATGAAAAAAAATCATTCAAATTTTACCTTAATGCCATTAGTTTTTGGGAAAAATAAAAAAGTATCATACAAGTTCTTTTATTAGTAAAAATTATTATTCTTTGCTTTCGTATAACCACTTACTTGATTTTGAAAACTATGCATTTTAAAAGTTTTGGACTATCCCTAATTAATGGGTGTAGCCCAGTGCATTTCGACCCAAGAACAAGTTAAAAAAACCAAACACTCCACCCCTGGGTATGGCCGCTATAGTTGCGGGAAGCCGACTGTGCATCGCCCAATGTGCTCAGCCCAAACACTCGCAGCTGGCCCACTCCTCATACTCGCTTCAGTCCTTGAGGCCTCCTGCGTGTCAAACACATGGATCTTTCACGTAGGCCCTTAGCTGACAAGGAGTGCGCGTGGCAGGAAGGCCTCCCCCAAGAACTCAGACTCTAACATCCAGCAGACTCCTTGTGGGCTAGGAGTTCCTCTCCGTCTCGGACTCTCTCCCTCACCTAAATAATGATCCTAACAGCATGATCGCTAAACAAACTGGATTTCATCACGCTTTATCCTAATCAATTCTATCCATTTCCCACAAAAGGTAGGAAGTCCCGTTAGTTTCCTGGTTTTGAGGGACACCCTTCTATAAATAGGGATTCACCCCCACACAGAAGACCACTTTTACCCTACGAAAATTTGGTTATCACTCTGCCTCGCCTCGATCATCTTCTTATACACGATTCATTCTTGTTTTTCTATCAAAACATTGCATCCTTTCAATATTTTTTTTATTATTTCAAATTATTATTCTTCAAATTCAGTACTAACTTAAGCATTGGAGTGCTAACATTTTATTTTGCAGGCTCTCTTTCTCAAAAGCTCTCGCTCCGTTACCCCAAATTCGACATCAAGATGCAAGAACTTGGGCTCATACTGAAATCGCACGCATTACTAATTATATATTTAAGATTATTTTTATAGGGTAGATGAGTTTGTTTATGTTTTCATTTTTAATTTTTAATTTTTAGTTTTTGAATAATAATTAAAGTTGATGCTGGCAAAACATAGTGGTGCTTGATTTTGTTAGGGTGCAAAATAATAAAGTGAAATGCTAAGAAATAAAAGAGTGTAGATGAGTGATGAAGAGAGTATTACTGCCCGTTTAGCGTGTAAATATGAGAGGTTGATATTGAAATAAAACTCTTAATACTAAATTATGATATTTCCCTCAATTAAAGTGGTAGAATTAAGGTAAAAATTGTAGTATGTAAGCTCAAAGTGTAAAAACATCAAAAACATATATCCTCTCCCGCTAGGGGAAGCTCTCTATTTATAGGCAACCCTAAGTTGGTTGGAAACAGATATGAATTTGGGAGAGCATGATTTCAAAATTGTTAGATAATGCAAAATCCCTCACAGATTCGGCAGAGAGTTCCTTGGAGGATCCCCCAGATTCGAGGCAGGTAGTTAAAGGATTCCCCTGAATTGGAGGGAGGCAGTTAGAGTCCATTGTGGATGAAGGTCCCTTCTGGGAATAAGGATGTGTTCTTGGATTTTCAAGGAGGTTGAATAGACCCCTTCTTGGGGCATTTTAGGAGCTCTCCCGAACTGGGCATTCTAGGGGGCACCATAAGTCTTGTATTCTTTTCTTTTTTTGGATCGCTTGGACCTTTTTGGATCATTCCATTTTTATGGGTATCGATAGAGAAAAATATATTTATTTATATGTATTTTTATTAAAAATATATTTAATTAATATTATAGTTTAATATAAAACACAATATAGAGAAGGATCATAATCACATTCCTTACAAAAGAAAAACAAACAAACAAAGCAACCAACTATATTGATTTTTATAGAAACCATAGACAGTTTTTATTTATATTACACTAAAATTTGTACATAGAAACGCATGTTTTGAATAGTGAAAGTATTCCCATATTTAAAGTGTATTAGGATTAGTTCTACAGTCAAGCTGCTTATTTTAAAAAATTATAAATAAACATAATAGTGCTAAACATTTTTATATAAATTAATAAAAAATTTGAAAAATTTACTGAAATATAAGCTTTGAAGTAAAAATTAACAAATCAAATAAGCCTGACCCGAATTATTGAATGTCTGGGATCTTAAAGTCTTTTCCATTATAAACTAAGTTTTATCTCAAACTTTTACTATAATTCTTTCAAAGCATTTAATAATTATTAATGTGTATAAAAATAGGCTAGCCTAAAAAGGTCAAGCAGCTTCAAAAAGAAGAAAGAAATGGATATATCTCGACTCGAAGGCCCAGGACATCCCCGGGTCGGACCATGATCAAGGCCCAGCTTCAACAAGCTCCATCATTATCATTACTTAATTTTAATATTTCTACTAATTCAATTTTTAATGTGGAGGACGTCCCTTGGAAAAGAAGGAGGGCATCCTTCGTAGAAAATAAACCCTGCTTCCTGGCGGGCATCCTCCTCAAAATATAAAGCCCTACCCCCAGGCAGACATCCTCCGCAAAACATACGCCCAACCCCAGACGGGCATCTTCCTCAGAAAATAAGCCTTGCCCTACCTACGGGCATCCTCCTCATAATAAAGTTTTGCCTCCAGGCAGGCCTCCTTCATGGAATAAGTCTGGCCCTTAAGCAGGCATCCTCCTCATCGAATAAATCTTCATATATAAGCTGGAGTATCTTTAATATTTTAACTTAATCTTTAAGAGAGGGGCTGTCGAATTGATGGAGGAGGAAGAGGATTTTTGTGTTGTATTCTGTAATTAATTATTACCCTAATAATCATACACAATATATATTTATATACCTTGAATAGATAAATAAGAATGTGCATAGATACATTCTATTATCTATAAGGCAACTATTCAATCCATTCTAAATAGAGAAGAGTCTAATTATAATCAAACTAGCACTTTCCAAAAATGCAATTTTTTGATCAATTTTTCCTCCATTAATTTTGCTAGTGGGCTTTAATCATTGGGCCAATTTTATGTAAATTAAAATTCAAGGCCCAACGAATTTTAATTAAATTCATTTTAATGAAATTTATTTAATTGAGCCCACTAGGTATTTAGTCTAATTAAATACTTAAGCCTAAATTGTCTCTTATTAATTGATAAAATCCAATTTATTAATTAAATAAAGTCAAGCCCAATAAAAATTAATCCAATTAATTCAAACTTGGGCCATCCAACCAATGGACCCTCATGTGTGGGTAATCCAATTACTTACACCTTATGGAAGTAATTCTAAATTAATTTTTTATTCTTTCTCGGTGACTTATGTGTGACTCTTTAGGTTCACCTTTCAGCTAGACTTGGGCTATAGTCCAAAACTATTATTAATTGAATCTAATTTAATTAATATTTTTTGATTAACCCTTAATCAAGAAATTCCATCACTATGGATGACCGTCTAGCAACAGTCCGTGTCACTAGAGACTAGTAGAATTTCTGCGTGAATATTTAGGCTCCCGATTCCATATGGGTAAGGTCCTTCCATCTGTCGTCTCCCGGCCTTAGTCTAAGGCATGGAACTAGGTGTCGATTCTCATCGTGGAGTAAGCATCTATGCTTAATACTTGAGATTGCATTACGCCAAGTTTCTCGACATAGGAACCTCTTTTGTCTTTTCGATCAAGGACTGTGGCTATAGGTTCATATAGCGTGAATGCATCTCCAAGTGTATAGGAGGTACCTCTATCACATACTGACAGGGGATGGATCCTCTTCTTGGAATTCACTATCCTCGCTACATATTCCGACTGCACTAGACAAGGCTTATAATGATCATGTCCGCGATACAACACCCCACGCGCACATCCAAAATACAGTCATCATTTGCATGTGACTGCCATGATTCCTCAAGTCTGAGAACTACTCCCGTATTATTGGAGCCTGGGGATTCGAATCATATCGACCAAGCCTCCGAGACTTCCCTATGACGATCCCCGCAAGTCAGTTCAGTTAGTTGACTACCTTGTCAACTAACCCACTAAACTTGCATAGACGCCTAACGTCTCTCGCCGTGAAATGCGACACTCATCCAATGAATGCAATACGCAGTGCAAGTCTCAGTAGGACTCTCGATGCTGAGTCTTGAGGTCCTCAACTTGGAACTTTTGAGACCAACCCTCAAAAGTTGGTTCTGCAGCCTAACTATATGGGTGATTAAGTGGTCTGTGGGCATCTGTTGTGACGTCAAAGCAGTGCTTAACGTAATTGGTAAGTACAACAGACACATGTACCAGAGACGAATACTTACCATATTCGTCGGGACAATATTACTTAAATAAAGATTACTTGAATAGTTTCCAAACTCGTCAATCCAATCGGCTTTTTGGTCACTTGTTTCAACAATCTCCCACTTGACCTTAAAGCCAATTACACATATTTTCAGACTAGTCTGATCATGAGCAATTTGCGATACTGGCTAGGTCTTATGGGTCTACCGTAGCGTCTGCCAATGTTCCGCGGTCCAATCACACCTCACGTCACATCTTCCTATCATCACTCCAAGTAGATGATGGTGACTAAGATTTTTTTTTGGACCTGTGATGAGATCTCGGGCCTTTTACCTTGTGCCATAGCCTAGTTGTCACCCTCCAAGCTGACCACTGGCACGGCTATACTAGGTAGTACACCTAACAATCAGGTGTAGTTTTTCAATCCTAAGCACTTTCCAATGCAACTTCTAAAGTTGCCATACATTCAACTTTCAAAAGCTCCTTCTGGTATTCTGGTTGGAACCTTTCTAATATTACCACATTATCAGTAAAGCTTGAAAGTATGCTCATTTTGAGACTAAACATTATTCATGTGATGCTCAAAGCTATTATCACTGCAACCTTCCAGAATGAACTCTCCATTAATGTGCGTAAAGAGCTTTTTTTTAATCCTTATTCAGGTATTAAAGATAGCTCTTCAACAGCTCTTTGTTGCCTCGTCGGTGCACACTTGATATCCATTGCTATTCTTAAAAAGCATAAGCAACATTAGGCTTAGTGCACCATATAGCATTCTGATGCTACTTTCAGCAAAGACGTAGGGGATGTCAAACATCCAAGCTCTCATCAGTCTACCATGACTGAATCTTGGATAGCTCATCCTTAGATAGAAATCCAATTTCTATAAGGAGAATTATATGAACAATTTTTTTTTTCGTGTTTTAGAGTTCCAAAACATCCTTGTATGATTCAAAATGATCAAGACGTTTTTAACATCTGAAATACTAGGAACGCAATTGAACTCCCACAGAACTTCCACCTTGTTCTTGATCGAGTAATGTACCTCATGAATTTGTCAAAACAGGAATTCCAGATACTGGACGTCCAAACCTAGTTTGAACTCCTAAGCGGATATTTTGGCTCCAAGCCATTTATCTAGATCGATGTCTTACATCGCTTCTCCTTATTCGGTTAGACTCAGAAATTCGTACCTTTCAGGTAACTGGAACTTTCTGGTGGTTCCCTCAGAGAACTTAAATATAGTTAGTGAAGATTTTATTACAAATGATGTTTGCATTATTCCATAATGAACCTGTATAAACCAGAATCCGAGTCTAATTTGCCTTCCACTAGTCCCTTGACCTATGTAGGACCACTTCCCATACTCAACATCTTTTGTGGGATACAGGTTTGTCAATCCATATCAAATATGGTGTCTAGATCATGACCTCAAGAAAATGTCATGTTTTTTCAACTTGTTGATTTTTGAAAGTCGATATCCTGATGGGCTAGCTAATTCAGTGAAATACCGATCGAATCATGTTCAATCAAGGTTCGGTTTCTTTCTCATCTAAGACAGTTCAACATCGTCTCTTCAGAAAGAATTTTACTAAATGAGAATCCCATTCTCATTTAGATACTTCAAGAACTCCCACTAAATACACACCATCTCGATCCAATCGAATGGTTTTTCCCGTAACAAGTTTGATTCTCCACTTCAAGTCTAATTCCCTACTTTTTCCAAAAGTCCTTAGATTTGTGAACCCGCCACTGGGCTTTGTGTATTTAGTGACCTACAGATGTCTCTTGTGTAAATCTTGACTGCCAAACTATTTTCTCATTTCCTTTTACCCTCGCCTATCGAGGCGACAGGAGTGCTCAAAGCGCTTGCAACAATTGACTTTGCTCCATCCTTCTTCCTCATTCGGCGTCCGGCATCCTTGCCTTTCGCTCTTGAGGTTGAAGCCTCCAAATCCAATACTGATGGCTCAGATTCTTCAATCGTTGCCTCGTATTGGTCCAACCATTTTTATCAACTCATGAATGGTTTCTTAAGTCCATTTAGAGTTCATGATAAATAGGTTGAAAGGGGAATGAAGAGACTGCATGATTATGTCAATGTATATCTCCTTTCAAGATTAACACTAAGGTCCTCGAGCTTTTCCACAAGGAAAACATTAAGACCCATGTTTTTGTACAAACAACCCTCAATCATCTTGGCTTCAAAATTTCTTCCGTTGCGGCATATCTAATATGCCGGTTATTTGGAACATTGTTGAGCTAACAATGTCCAGCCTTTCATACCGCTCATGGATGACGGAAGCCGGAATGACGCTGCGGATCTTGAGATTGTCCTCATTCCTTAATCCCGAACGTCAAGTGTTCTTTAAGTAAGGACCCCTTTTGCAAGTCCGATGAAAGTGGTTCATTCATGACATAAGTCAGGTTTGGAAGTTGAGGACAATCCTTCGACTTCGTAGCCAATTTATTGATTAATGTGTTCCATAAAAAATAAATCTCAAATGTGAAGAAATGGAAAGCGGATCTTAGACATGCATTCTAAATGCAAAGCAGAAAATAAGTAGATTATTGCAATATTGTTTGGAGTTAAAACTTGGTCTTTTATTTGTTAAGTTCTCCCACTATTTCTACAAAATCCCACCACTCTCAAGTGGGGTTTTAAAATATTCTTTTCTAGTCGTCTTGGGATTCAGAAGAGCAATTTACCATGCCCCACGTCTATGATTCACATGGAAAAAGCCTTGTGGGAGGCAACCGATGCCATTGCCATTCCATGAGATTATCAAGATATTTTGCCTTACCTCTTTACATGATCCCGATGACTCAAGCGAATCATGCTACTCAGTGTTAAGCCCGACCCATCAACCAAATCACACCTCTATTGTCGCCCCCCACGACTCGTGAGACAGGAAAACAACTAGCATGTTCATTTGTTCATAACAATAATGCAGCCTGCTTTCTATTCCAAATGTGCCATGATCTCGTGAGACAACATTTGGATAGCGGTAGCTTCCTCATGATATTGTTATGGATGGAAGGCTTGATAGATCGAAAAATCGTTTAGATCCAAGTTCATTACGGGCCTTATATTTACTTAGTGTAAGGCTTAACCTATCAACCAAATCACACCTCAACTGTCGCCGCCACGACTTGTCAGACAGGAAAACAACAAGCATATTCTTTTATTTACAATAATGATGCAGCTTGCCTCTATTAGAAATGTGCCACGAATGGTGAGACCACACTTAGGTAGTGGCAGTTTCCTAACCAAATTATTGTGGATGGAAACCTTGGACAGATCAAACCATTTTGATCCAAGTCCATTATGGGTCCTAACACTTCAATTTGGTCCAACCAAGTGAGAGTTAAATTTGAGTGTTGACCGGAACCTCGTCACATGATTGTTAAGCATGCATAAATATTAAATATTTAAAAATACTTAAATAAAAGCATCGCATGTAAAAGAACCTAGCATACCATTGTTGGATGATCATGAGCCCAACATATGAGACCCACTAAGCCCGTAGTAAGTCTAAGGTCTATCTAGGGTGGCCTATGCTATTACAAATGTAATTTACCCATCAACACATGGATGGACCTTGTAACTCCTCCTTGGACCTCTTTCTTCCGTGGGTTTCCTCTTTCCTCCATGGGCTTGCTTTATAAAATAAAAATTTTCACCAAAAAAACCTTGAAAGAAACCTTGATTAGAAGTCCGGGGGAGTAATAACGAGGAAGATAACAAATCTTATTATTTCAAGACAAAAAATGAGAGAAGGAGAGAGATAAAATGAAAGGCACACGGGTCCACCCAACATAAACAGAATAAATAAATACATTCGAACGGTCAAGGGCTCTGTGATCATTTGTATTCATCCAACTAGCATATAATCTAATTAAATATAATAGACAAAAATAATACATTCCATGTATAATAAAACCATGATATCCAATATAAAAAAAAAAATATTATATGCAGAAAACACAATTTTAAAATTGCAATTAAAAAGATGATCGTAATATGTGCATCCAATGCAAAAAAATAAACCATATTAATAAAGCAATTTAGTTTTAGAAAAAATACAATTTAATCCAAAATTAAATCATAAAAAGTTTAACAATTTTTAGAAAGGGATAAAGAAAACTTTAGTCCTTTATCTTTGTTACGGATTGATTTTGGTCCTCTAACTTTGACAATATTAGTTTTACTTCTTTATCTTTCAATTTGGCATAAATGTGGTCCTTTAGACTATTTTATGATCATTTTAACCTTTCAAAGGAAATAGCTTATTAATCCATTTTCATGCTCTTGAGACGGCTTAACATGCTTCCGAAATAAATTAAGGGGAAAAATATTTTTTTACTCCATTAAGTATGCCCAATTTTAGTTTTAATCCTATAAGTATGCCCATTTTTTATTAACTCCAGTAACTTGCAAAATTGATTAGTTTTAGTCCTCCGGTCGTATTAACTCCAGTAACTTGCAAAATTGATTAGTTTTAGTCCTCCGGTCGATTGGATTTATAATTTGCACCGGAAAAGTGACATGACATGACACCTAGATGCGTTTTTGTTGATTTATAATCCTATGTGGCTAAAATTATGATGTGAAAGACAAGTTGGCCATCTTTTGTGCAAGTTTGGAGAGAAGAAAAGTCACCTTTCTTCCCTCCAAAAGATGGCCAACTTGTCTTTACATCATAATTTTAGCCACATAGGATTATAAATTAATAAAAACGCATCTAGATGTCATGCCATGTCACTTTTTCGGTGCAAATTATAAATCCAATCAACCGAAGGACTAAAACTAATCAATTTTGCAAGTTATTGGAGTTAATAAAAAATGGGCAACTTATAGGACTAAAACTAAAATTGGACATACTTAACGGACTAAAAGAATATTTTTCCCTAAATTAAGACCCCATAAATTCACACCTTTCTTTGACCGTTTTATTTTTGGGTATTCCAAATCCTCTTTACGGACTTTCTCCAACCACAGTACCGCAACAGATGGTTCACAGACACTTAGCTCCTTTAGTAACAAAACAGCACAACCCTATTTCGTTTCCTACCTTAGGGCGTAAAAGGGACTCCAATACAGGGACTTTATAGAATTTTGGACAAACAGGTTGAACAGAAGCCTAACTTTTATTGAAGAAATATCGGGAATATTACATAGATATTATTCCTACATTGGAGGAGACAACTGTTTAGCCTCTCATATTATAGAGGACTTGACTCGTTGGGGAAACCCCCATAAACTGAAAAATTAAAATACTACAAAAGATTGAAAAGACTCAGAACTCTAACGCTTTGAAGAGTAGGAGAAGTTTTTCTGATGATCCCCTTCTGCTTCATTGCCTCTTTATTTATAGGCGTCCGCGGACTTCAAATTCGGACTCCAAACTTGTTTTTTGGTAATATCATTGCATTCATCATCATCTTGTCTCTTTCGAATGATGTCATTGCGTTTATCATTGCCTCATCCTTTCCAGCTGTTGGTCATAATGGCTTGTCGGTTATCTGATTTCCAGCTCGCTTTCTTGCTTCGTTGACTGTTGGCCCTTGTCATTTTCTACCGACAATCTTATCATTGCTTTTTTATATTTTTTAATTTTTACTTCTTTTTGTAAAGATTTTTCTATTTTCTTTGTCCTGGTCTGGTTTGGGTTTATTTTGTGTGACCCGAATTTTTGTCCAGAACAGGAGCTTCTCTTGCTTTTCACAGCAATGGCACAAATGGTTATGCCATTGTGCAACATGAAACATGTTGCACGCCTTCATCCTTGTAGCTTTGATCGTCGGAAGCTTATTCTCTCAGTTTAATATCCTTTTCTTCTCAAATAAGCTCTCTACGAACTCAGTGCTTTTTCCTGTCATGGAATTTAACAGGAATGACCCATTCACTTTGTTGGAGAAAATTTCGAATGGATACTTAACTTTCTCCATCTCAGTGAGACAGACCCATAATCCCCAAGCACTTCTGGTAGAAATATTATCTTCACTGATGGCTAATACTAGGGGAGCTTCTCTTGAGGCAGCTTTGATTTTATTGAAAGCCACCATATCTGGCCTCTGCAACTTCATGGAATGAAATGCTAGATGAGACCCTTTTCCTGCTATTTCTGGACCAACTGATACGAATTTTATCTACAGAACGTTGCCTCTTTTTAGGTGGGGGTTGTTTTCCTACGAATCAAAGACCGCCCCACTAATCCATTCCAGAAGTTTTGAAATTTTCAGAAAACTTGGTGACATAGTATGAATTAAAGCAAGAGCTCCAAAATCATATCATTCTTGGACATCTTCTGGTTTTGACCCTTCCAACATCCAAACTATATTATATTTTTCGAATGTTTCGATAATGGTCTTGCCTGAGTTTACTCCTTTGAGAAATTAATTTTTCCCACATGCCCTGATATTCCTGCCAAGCAAAAGAAGATATAAATTCGTTAATATTAACCTTACAAGTACCTGTCATTGGCCTAAGGCTAATCTCTTCCTCTTTAACCCCAGAGGTGCTGGGTTGACTTGTACCTATACGAGTTTGCACTTCCTTTGATTCAATTGTTGCCGTTTCACCAGAGTCTGGTAATGGCCTTGTGCAATCGGTACTCGAAAATCCGATGCTATAGGTCTAGAGCCCTGTACACTAAAGGCATATTTTGGGTCATGCTTCCTTAACTTGTGAGTTATCCCTGAAGGTGATGCCTTCCAAATTGGTTCTTTTCAGTCGTTCCATAGCGATGCAGATGCTAATAAGGAACTCCTTATTGCAACCTGGACTGTGTTTAGATCAGCTCTTGAATTTGTCCGGCAACTTGGGCATTCGCTGCTAGCTGTCCGAACTTCTTGTCAAGCTCCTTGAGGTTTTCCCGGAGGTGCCTGAGTCTCAACATGATGGAGTTTGCTTCAGATGCCTCCATCTCTCGTTAGGAATACAACAATAATATTTTCATGTGATTTTATAATGACAATATTATAACAATAATATTGGCATTAAGCTTGTCATCTAATAATACGAGGTTTCTCTATTTTCTATTATAATTTATTTTTTAAGAAAGCCTTGACATTAGTATTATCTACTTTTAAAGTAAATTCTTTAGCGAGTAAAAATAAAGGCCATTTCTTAAAAGCCTTCCAAACCGCA
Source organism: Sesamum indicum (assembly GCF_000512975.1). Classification (NCBI taxonomy): domain Eukaryota; kingdom Viridiplantae; phylum Streptophyta; class Magnoliopsida; order Lamiales; family Pedaliaceae; genus Sesamum; species Sesamum indicum. The sequence goes on from NC_026145.1 coordinate 5,867,117, forward strand.
AAGAATTCTTTCTTGTTAATATGCCAAACTTTTGCTTGTTGTTCTGAAAACAATCCTCTTGTGTATCTACAAGGTTTTTCCCCTCTAGTTGTGTTCTTCATGAGCACTTCTACCCATCTGTAGTCGTTGGCGTCTGTGTAGACTATCAGTTCATCCCTATCTTCTGGTATAGCAAGCTTTGGCAAGTTACTGCAAACTTGTTTCAGCTCACGAACCTTTTTTGTGTGGATTTCTTCCTATTTCCACTTTGAACTTTCTGTTTCTTTCAAAAGTGTCGGAAATCCTTCCTGTACCTTACAAGATCGTTAATAAAGATACCTGCAAAATTAACAACTCCCAAGAAGCTCTGCAAATGCTTCTTGTTCTTGAGTACGTTTGGAAAATTGTGTCAATATGGTCTTGTAACTCAATCCCTGTATCATCAATAAGAATTCCTAGAAATTCGATTTTATTGACAGCAATAGTAGCTTTCCTCTCAAAAAATACTAAACCTTCTTTATGCCATGCATCAGAAAATATTTCAAGATGTTTGATATGTTCTTTCATATTTTTAGATGCAATCAGTATGTCGTCAATATAGACAAACATGAATTCAAAATAATCTTTAAAAAGAATATCCATCTTTCTTTGGAATATTTGGAGTGCCTTAGCTAAACCCATTGGAAGCACATTCCAGATATATTGTCCCTGTGGTGTGGAGAATGCAGTAAATTATTTTTTATTCACTTCCATCTTAATCTGATAAAATCGAGATTTGCAATCAAATTTAGAAAACACTTTCGTCCCTTTAATGCAATCAATTAAGTGTTCTCTACTAGGAATGTTATCATACTCTAATATTTAGTTAATACCTTGATAGTTAATTACCAACCTGGGTTTACCTCTCTTAATCTCACCATTGTTTTTTACCAGAAATCCAGGGCTGCTGTAGGTAGAGATTTTAGGCTCGATGAGTCTAAGACTGATATGCTCTTTAATAATCATCTGCATATCTTTCTTGTCTTCCATGTTCATCTGGATAGGTTTGTATCGAACGTACTCGTACTTGCATTCTTCCTTGAGATTTAGAGTAGCTTCAATCTTATTCCTTCCCACCATACCAGAGGGTTTTCACTAAAATTACTCTGGATGAGCCTCTTGACATTCTCAAGAGAAAGTCTACTTTTCTATCTGATATCTAGGAATTTCATTTCCAGTAGTGCTTCTTTAAGGTTCATAATTTGCTCCTCGGATTCCTTATAGAAGCTATCGCTGTCTATAAGTCCCTGTTGCCTGAAAGACAAAAGGACCTTACCAAATATCCTCTTATCCTGCATTTTGGATGAGTTAATCTGGCATCAAAATTACCATGTTTGCTGCGAAAATTTATTGGCATTATCCTGTTAAATGTCTTTTTTTTCGCAACACCTATATCTCACTACCATAGTTAGTAGTAAAGATTAACAAATTCTTTTGATCATCTTGCATATATCTTGCAAATGTTTTAATGAAATTGTTACCTAGCAAGATATCGGCACCTGTATCATGAAGTAAATATGAGGTCTTTTTACCCTAAACTAGGACGATCTGAATGCTCCTCCGATCATGATCTTGGCGTCTCGTATTTCCCTTATTGAGTGTGAGGACTTTTTGTGAAAAATCCCTTCCTATAACGAGTAAGGTTTCCCTTGCTTCTTAAGGAAAAACTCCAGGCTTTGCAGTGCAAATTCCTTATGCTAAATCAATATAAGCTGCGAAATATTCTGTCTTATATTGATCATACAACATACCAATAGATATGTATATAGAAAAGGGACTTGTCATTCAATGTTTATGGTAACGCCATCGAGACTGAATTCCATTCTGTTACCTTTCCTTCCCCATGGTTTATGATTTTTGAGGAAACTTAACCCCAAAGTCATACACCCATTTTCTCGTCCTGCAACTCCTGCAACTAGAATTTCATGACCTGCTATTTCTAACATGCCTTCATATTTTTCAACAACAGGTTGCTGCAAATGATATAAGTCATCACAAGGGAAAAAAATTTCTTTCTTGGTGATGTCAAATATTACTTGTATTTCCTTCCATCCCTCAGGGCATTTAAGTTTAACGTTATCTAACCTAATCTCTTGAGGAGTTAAAACTTTTAATAACTCTCTCTCCTTTCCTTTGTAGCTTGTAACCAATCTTCTGAAAAGGACATTCAACTACTAAACTCAGTTCTAGAGCTAGTGTTCTATGTAAAACTGGGTGATCTTTTATGATGATATCAACACCACCTATTCTAGGTATCCTAATAGGATTTGGTGTGATTACCTTGGCAAATTCCTTGAAATTTTAGGAATCTCAATATACTCTTTCCTAAAAAATAAATCTGAATGATGAGTATTGGAAAGGGCATATGCAATTCTATAAGTTACAGAATACGGTCTATTTCTTTCTTTCATTAGATCTTTTCTTTTAAAATCTTGATGAAGGGTTAAGACTCTACTAAAATATTGGTCTGTTAGGTTGTATGAAATCCTTGGATGAATGTCAAACATTAATTTTTCTGCATACAAATTACCTATCATTGTTCCAAGACAACCGTCTCTTAGGTTATTGATTCTTCTATACGTTATAGATAAATGTATTTCTGAATCAATTTCTTCTTTAAAAGTTGCTTTTATTACTACTTCAATAGTACCTATGTGGATACATTTCACAGTAATAGCTACTTCATCTCTAAGCTTACTTAATTTTTCAAGAATTTCTTCTTTAGGAATCAGTTGCATTTCCATCACATTACCAGTAAGTTCCATAGGTATAGCAAACTCACCTGAACTTATTTTGTAGATTATGTGATGCTTCATTTGGTTTAGTCTATCTGGTTCAGGACTTTCCCAATTCCTCCAATCCTAAATTCATCGTATGGGCTGAGGTTGGAATCTTGTCGCATGAATCTTTCCATAGTTTTGTTTGACACCGTCATTCTGGAAAAGAATCCTAACAGGCTTTCAAAAGTTTGAAGCCTATCTCCTTCGTTGTAATTCCTCTGACTCGGTTGAAAATTCATGGGAATCAGTCTCTATTTCCTCCTCTTAAACGCTTTCATCTGACGAAAGATCTTTGAATTGGTAGATGGGTACCAAATCGCCATAGTATACTACATCTAGAATATTTTCTGTGGCTTCAAATTTTCTCAATTCACCACGTTTCTGCGGGCAATCAGGAGATATATGTCCTCTTGCTCCACAAGTCCAACAATTGCAGTTTCTGAAACTTTTATTGGCTCGGGTATGGGCCCATTTGAAAGTTCTTCTTGTAGGGGTTCTACCAGTAGATCTTGCCTCAATTCGTCTAGATCCTTGGGATAAAACCCTTGTTGGTCCTGTTTTTTGCCCAGATTTGTATGATCTGACCTTCGACTTGGACTACAGTGATCGTCGTGGGAAAATGTTCTCCTGGAACTCCTGGGGTAGGAGTCATTATTTTGCTTCCTCCTTTTCCTCGGTTCGCTGGATTCTCCTATAATAGTTGGAAAATTATGGTTATCATAATAGTGAGGACTTCTCCTTGCAACTGAATCTAACTGTCCTTCAGGTATTTTGTATGACTAGATCAACATTTCCCTTCATGGACTGCATATTTTTGCAAAGAACGTTGAAGCTGCTACTTCCGTTGCTACTCCACTTTGGAAGAAATACTTGAGGAACCAATAGATATATTCATCTACTATGCAAATACATCTTATTTCAAGGCTGAAGAGAGCCTGTGCATATTCTCTAGCCTTTTTTGGTCTACTTCCTTCAAAGTATCCAGCTTCGATGAAGTGTATCTTGATAAGCCTTCCTAGCCAGTCTACTATCGCACCTTTTGAATCTCTAGCAAAGATGTTGGCCTTGGTATCTTTTGGGGTATTATCCCATCCGATCGTCACAGATCCCTCCAAGCTCAACTCAACAAGCTTTATGAAGTTTTCCTCGTCGAGCTCTAGGGTAGCTGCCGCTATCTTGATGGCTGCAACCCATTCGTCTATCAATTTCTCGATATTTCAAAAATCGATAATATCCAGGTTGAGTATAGCGCCATATGAATGTAAGAGCTAGAGCATGGTCCTTGCCTAAGGTGTATTTTAGGCACTCTCTTTCAATTTCTTCCTGGATTTTCCTTTAGCCTGGTTCCCACAAACGTTGGAGCGGCATTAGTGTGGAAATCCGCACTTTCTCTCGTCGGTTAATCCTGTGGAGGATCATTAGAACATGTACTTTCCTCTAGCAATGGTAGTGCTGGAGTGGTTATTTGTTTGGATATTGACTAAATCCACAATCCCGAGTTAGGAGAAAGATTCCGCCAATTCTTGTAGATATGATAGATCTGCTCTCATTACCTCCATTATTTTATACATCTGATAGATGCGATAAATCTGATCTTCTCTGGATTTCGATTTTGGAATCTCTGTGGCCTTCCCCTTCTGGTGTAGAAGAGGTACTATTCCAAGGGCATCCCTAATTCGCTCTTGTCTGGATTTTGATGTCTCAGTGTCTCCCTTTGGTTCCTCTTTAGATCTGCAATTTCTGCCTTCAAATCTGTAAGGTCCTTGTGTAGATTGGGAAGAATCTTAAGAACCTCATCCACCTTTTGGTTCAAAGATTCTATTTTCATAGGTATGTGAATTAACCTATGTCCATAGTCTTGAACTGTCTTTTGTGTCTCCCTCAGATCTTGGGAGATCTTAGATGTATCCTGCTCGAGTTCTTTCCAGTCAATTCCTTTAATCATAATTTTTAGAATTGAAATTATGTAGGAATTTACTCATTCTGCTTCTCCTGACTGGATTCTACCATGGATTTCAGTGGAGTGTAGACGTCTCACTGCATTCCCTGGTAGTACTTGTCGAACTTCGAAGTTTCTCAGCATTCTTGTTCTTCTTCTGGCGTGAGAACTCTTGGATCAATCCTCTTGGAAGCGTTGTAACACTTGTCAATAATTTCCATGAGAAACTCTCTTCTATGTATTTGCAGCATCTGGAAATATTCCCTGTTTTCAGAATAACTCGAACTTTCGTTCGGTTCCATTTTCTCTCAAAGAGTTTCCTCCATTAGTGGATAAAAAATATCAAAATGTAATATAATCATATAATTCTTCAATACACCTAGGCTATGATACTATTCTAGGCGAGCATGTGCAAAAATCAAATTTTCAGTGTTAATGGACTAAAATAGCTTTTTAAAATCTAAGGGTAAAAATGTTCCAAAATCCGTATGTGGTCTCGATTAAGCCATTTTGAAAGTTATAGGATCAAATTGAAAATGCGCACACTTAAGGACTAAAATTAATCGCATGGAAACTTAAAGGACCAAATTGATCTTTCTCCCTTTTTAGAAAATGTGCATAACTCAAAACATCTAATTTTGCAGAGAAATGGTGAAAAACGGCCCAGCCTACCGCCTTCGGCATGTAGTTGTGCGCAGACGGCAGCAAGAGCGCTGGCTCCCCTACCAGAATGCACTCGCGCAAACTGCTCTCGCGCACACTAGTCAATCAACCCACTAGTATCGCATAGACGTTCCATGTCTGTCACCGATGAAACACGATATTCATCAATTGAATGCGACTCTTAGTGCAGGTCTCCATAAGACTCTCGATGCCCAATCTCAAGGTCCTTGAATTGGAACGTTTCAGACCTAATCTCTTGTTAGTTGATTTCATTATTGCATCTAATGCGCGGTCCAATTGCACGGTTGTCAATTGGTTTGTGGGCTTTGATGTTCAAGCAGATGCAAATATACATAATGAGCACAACAAAGTAAATGCTAAATAAGCAAACACTCATTTTATTCACTTAAAATAATATTACATAATATTAAGTATCTGACATAACAAAATACATCCAGGCCATTCTTATTGGATTTTTGGTCATCTATCCTAACAATCTCCCACTTGACCTAAAATCAATCAGCCACCGACCTCAAACCCATCTTATCAAGATATTGAGTATGAGCAATTTGCGACACTAGATTAGTCAGTGGATCTACTCTGTTTTCTGCTACTCAGTCCATCCGTATATCACCTCTACTCACCATCTCTCTAAGCAGATGGTAGCGTCTAAGAATGTGTTTGGTGTTGAGATCTCTATTCATTTTCTTCTGCTATTGCCCCATTGTTATCGGAGAAGATAACAATTGGTTCAGCAATGCTAGGTGATACCCACCTCTTGGATGTAGTTTTTCATCCAAAACGCTTCCTTAGTTGTTTCTGAAGCTGCTATATATTCAACTTACATGGCGGGATCCATTGTGGTAGCCTACTTGGAACTCTTCCAAGTAACCACACCACTATTCAGCTTGAATACAGAACCTGACTAGGACTTGGCATCATCATCATCCAACTGCAGGCTAGCGTCGTTGTACCCTTCCAGTATTAAATCCCATCATCATAGATCAAGAACATATCTTTAGTCCTTTTCAGGTACTTAAGTATGGTCTTGAACGCACTCCAGTGTGCCTCACCAACACTGCTTGATACCTACTCGGTTAAGCTTAAAGCATATAAGACATCAGGCCTAGTGCATTTTGGACAACATACTGAATATTGCCTATGGCTAAAGCATAGGGGATGTCCGACATACGATACCTCATTGGAAGCAATCCTCATTTTAAGTTCTTCATTTTGAATCTCTTCAAGACTTTCTCAACATACGAGGATTGTGTCAATCCCAACATCTTTCTAGATCTATCCCTGTAGATCTTGATGCCAAGGGTGTAGGAAGCCTCATCCATATTTTTCATGGAAAATTGAGTGGACAATTATGCTTGTATGTTTCCCAACATCTTGACATCATTCTCAATGAGCAAGATGTCGTCGACATAAAGCACAAGGTACGCAACTAAGCTCACACTGATCTTCTTGTATGCATAAGGATCAGACTTGTTCTTGATGAAATCATATTCCCGTATGACTTCCTCAAAATGCGTATTCCAACTTCGGGAAGTTTGATTGAGGTCATAGATAGACCTTTGAATATGACAGACCTTCTATTCTTCTCCCACAGATGTGAAACCCTTCGGCTGATCCATGTAGATCTCTTCCTCTACACAACCGTTTAGGAAGGCCATTTTCATGTCTATCTGCCATATCTCATAGTGATACCATGCTACTATGGCAAGCAGTATTCGGATGGACTTGGCCATAGCCATTGGCGAATAGGTTTCCTCAAAGTCGACCCCGGATCCTTGAGTGTATCCTTTTTCCACGAGCCTAACCTTGAAGACAGTAACTTCCTCAGCTCCGAGCTTACGTTTGTAGATCCATTTACAACGAACTGGCTTAACGCCTTTAGGTGGGTCCGTGAGGGTCAAACTTGATTTGAACCCATTAAGTCCATTTCGGATTTCATGCCCTCAAGCCACTTATCCGAGTCGATGTCAGACATGAAGGATCACGTGGTACGCCCGAGAATGCGCTACCGGAAGCGGTAAGCGAAAATGCATACAACAATAAAATTAAGCCTTAAAAAAGAACGAACCAAGAGGTGTACCCTTGGAGTTCCCGGGCGTTCGATATAGTATGAAAATAAAAAACCATACGAGATTGTTGGTATAAACGAGAACATAAAATATTAAAGATGATACCTTTTTATTTTTCTCGTTAACTGAGCCAAAACGTTCACCAGAGGTTCCAACATAGCAACCATCTAAGTGTGTCCACACCACACCGGAATTAAGAATCTCTTGAACTCCTTGCTAGAAGAGAACAAGAGATAAAACTCTCTTAGAGAATTAGAGAGAAGGGCGGCCGAGTGGCTTCTAGGGAAGGAGGATTATTTTTGTGTTGTGTGTAATAATACATAATAATATTATTCTAATATATTGTGTGCAATAATACTTATATACCTTGTATAGATGTACATAAATGAGTCTAGGTACATTTATTCATCTATAAGGTAAGTCTTCTTGATTTTGATTAAAATTGCACTTTTCAAAATTGCAATTCGCTAGCCAATAATTTTTTTCTGTAGAATTTTTCACATGTGCTCAATGAGGTGTGTGTTGGCCGATTTTATCAATTAAAATGCACCCAACGAATTTTTATTTAAATCCCATTTAAAAAAAATTCTTCAAATTGAGCCTAATATGTATTTAATCTAATTAAATACATAACCCACATTGTCCTTGTTAATTAATAAGGTCCAACTCATTAAATGATGAGGACAAGCCCAACATAAATTAATCCCATTAATTTATCCTTGGGCTTTCTATTCAATGGATCTTTCATTTGCAAGTAATCTATTACTTGTGGAATTAATTCCTTGTTCTTTCCCGATAATTTCTGTGTTACTCTTTAGGTTTACCTTTTAGCTAAACTTGAGCTAGTGTCTAACACTTTGATTAATTAAATCTAATTTAATTAATAATTCTTGATTAACCCTTAATCAAGAAAGCCCGTTACAATGGAAGGTCGACTAGCAACGCTCCAGGGCACTAGCGATTAGGTGAATGACCGTGTGAATATTTAGGCTCTCGAGTCTATACGGGTATGGTCCTTTCGTCTACCGTCTCTCGGCCTTACTCTAGGACATGGAATTAGGTATCGGTTTTCGTCTTGGACTAGGAACGTCTATGCTTAATACTTGAGATCACATTATGTCAAGTTTCTCAACTTAGGAACGTCTTTTTTCTATTAGATCAACGACTGTGGCCATAGGTCTATAAAGCCTGAACGCATCTCCAAGTGCATAGTAGATACCTCTGTCACATACTAACAGGGGACCAGATCCTATTCTTGGAACTCACCGTCCTCACTACATACTCCGACTTTACTGGACAAGGTATATGAAGATCATGTTTGTGACACAATCACCTCTTGTATAGATCCAAGATACAGTCATCGTATACACATGACTATGGTGATTCATCAAGTGTTAGAATAGATGGCTTGGAGGCCAATTAGATTGGCATACTTGTAATCCATTCTGACAATAACTCGATTGCATGTAATATTATTTAGTGAATAAAATGAGTATTCACTATTGGCATTTTCTTTATTATGCTCATTGTATATGTTTATATTTCTTTTGGACATCACAATAAAGCCCACAGACTATTTTCATAACCGTGCAACAGTTTGACTGCGTATTGGATGGCGGTCATGAAAATAATTGCGAAGGGTTGGGTTTAAAATATTCCAAGTTTAGGACCCGAGAATGGGCATCGAGTGTCCTATTGCATTGTCGAGGTCCTATTGAGACATGCATTAAGAATCGCATTCCTTTGGTGAGTGTCACGTTTCATCGAAACAGACGTGGGACGTCTATGCGATTTTAGTGGATCAATTGGATAGGTGTCGAATCGACTGAACTGACTCGCGGGGATGTAGAAGCTTTGAGGACTTGCTCTGTATGACTCAAATCCCCGGCTCCAATAGTACGGGAGTAATCCTCAGACTTGACGAGTCACAACAGGCACGTGCATACGATGACTGTATCTTAGATTGTGCGAAAGGTGAAATATGTCACAGACGTGTCATCATAAGCCTTGTCCAGTGCGGTCAAAGCATGAAGCGAGGACGGTGAGTTTCTAGAAGAGGATCTGTCCCCTGTCAATACGTGATAGAGGTATCTCCTATGCACTTGGAGATTCATTTACGCTCTATGGACCTGTAGCCACAGTCGTTGGTCGAATAGGAAAAGAGGTTCTTATGTCGATCAATTTGGCCTAACGCGATCTCAAGTATTAAGCGTAGATGTCTAGTTCAGGATGGAACCAACACGAAATTCCATGCCCCAGACTAAGGGCAGGGGATGGTAGACGGAAGGACCGTACACGTATGGACTCGAAGGCCTAAGCTGGAACACACGTTTTAATGAAGTTATATGAGGTTATGATTTCATCAAAAATAAATTTGATCCTTGTGTATACAAAAAGTTCAGTGGAAGCGCGGTTGCGATCCTTGTACTTTATGTAGATGACATCTTGCTCATTAGAAATAATGTGAAGATGTTGGGTGACATTAAAGCATGATTGTCCACACAAATTTTCATTAAGGATATAGGTGAAGCCTTACATCTTTGGCATCAAGATCTATAGGGATAGATCTAGAAGGATGTTAGGATTGACCAAATCCTTGTATATCAGAAATTCTTGAAGAGATTCAAGATAGAGAACTCAAAACGAGGATTCCTTCCAATCAGGCATGGGTTAAGATGTCCAAGAAGCAGTCTCCCAAGACTGATGAGGAATTTAAAAGGATGTCGGACATCCCCATTGCTTCAGCCGTAGGAAGCATTCAGTATGTTGTCCGGTGCACCAGGCTCGATGTCGCGTACGCTTTGAGCTTGACAAGCAGATATTAGGCATGCACTGGGGAAGCGCATTGGAGCACAGTCAAGACCATACTTAAGTACCTGAAAAGGACTAAAGATATGTTCTTGATTTACTGTGGTGGAGAATTGATATTAGAAGGCTATATGATGCCATTTCTAAATTAAGTTTTGTATTCAAGCTGAATGGTGGTGTGGTTGTTTGGAAAAGTACCAAGCAGGATACCACAATGGATTCCAAAATGGAAGTTGAATACATAGCAGCTTCAGAAGCGATTTGGATAAAAAACTACATCCAAAAGTTGGGTGTGGTACCTAGCATTGCTGAGCCCGTAGTTATCTTCTGCGATAACAATGGGGAGATAGAACAAGTACATGAACTGAAATGTCATCACTGTTCCAAACACATTCTTAGATGCTACCATCTACTTAAGGAGATGGTGAGCAGAGGTGACATCAGGATGGACCAAGTCAACTCAGCAAAAAACACAGCGGATCCACTTACTAAGCCGATGTTGCAAATTTCCCATACTCGGCATCTGGATAAGATGGATTTGAGGTCGATGGGTGATTGGCTTTAGGTCAAGTGGGAGATTGTTAGAATAGGTGACATGAAAACCAATTAGATTGGCATACTTGTAATCCATTTTAACAATAACTCTATTCTATGTAATATTATTCAGTGAATAAAATGAGTATTCGCTATTGGAATTTTATTTGTTATGCTCATTACACATATGTTTGCATTTCTTTTAAACATCACAACAAAGCCCATAGACCACTTTGACAACCGTGCAACAGTTGGACTGTGCATTGGATGGCGGTCTTGAAACCAACTGCCAAGGGCTGGCTCTGAAATAGGGGTGGTAGATGAGTCGAGCGGACTCACGAGCTGGCTTGATTTTGAGCTCGAGCTCAACTCTCTCTATTGATCAACTCACGAACCGGCTGATTTTGTTGGTATATTTTACTAATTATAATACTATTAAACTGATCAACAGTTTATATTTATAACAATAAATTAAGATTTCATACTATATTTTGGTATATATATTACATAGTATACATTATGCAATCTATTTCATTACATATAAATTTAAGTAAATATTTGGTGATTCCCATGATTTAATCTAATATAATAATAATAATAATAATAAGAAAAATAGCTTGAGCTCGAGCACATCATAGAGGGTCGAGCTCGAACAACTAGAAAACTTAAAATCAAGCTCCAGCTCGAGCTCACTAAAAAGGGTCGAGCTCGACTCATTTACACCCATAGTCTGAAATTTGCCAAGTTGAGGACCTCGAAAATGGGCATCGAGTGTCCTATGGAGACTTGCATTAAGAGTCGCACTCATTTGATGAGTGCCATGTTTCATCGGCAAAAGTCGTCGGACATCTATGCGATCTTAGTGGGTCAATTGGCTAGGCGTCAAATCGATTGAAATGACTCGCGGTGTTCGTTATATACAAGCCTTAGAGGCTTGGTCTGTATGACTCGAATTCCCAGCTCCGATAGTACGGGAGTAGTTCTCAAACTTGAGGAATAACGGCAGTCACATGCATGCGATGATTGTATCTTAGATTTGTGCGAGAGGTGACCATGTCCCAGACATGGTCATCATAAGCCTTGTCTAGTGCAGTCAAAGCATGTATCGAGGACGGTGAGTTTCAAGAAGAGGATCCGTCCCGTGTCAGAACGTGATAGAGGTATCTCCTATGCACTTGAAGATGCGTTTATGTTCTATAAACCTGTGGCTACAGTCATTGGACGAATAGTAAAAAGAGGCTCTATGTCGAGCATTGGACTTGTCCTTATTATTAATAAATTGAACTTATTAATTAATAAAGGCTCATTGGGCTCATATATTTAATTGGATTAAATACATGATGGGCTTAATTAGGTGGATTTTAATTGAATTGGATTTAATTAAAATTTATTGGGTCTTGCATTTTATCTACATAAAATAAGCCAAAACCCTAATTAAAGTTGGAAAATTCTAGAAAAGAAAATTATTGACTAACAATTATCACTTTTTGAAAGTGCTATGTTAGTCATCTTTATTTGGAATAAAGTTTTATTACCTTATGGATTGTAGAATGAACCTAGACACATTCTAGTACATCCATACAAGGTATATATATTAGTTATTTGGAATAATTAATAACATAACACAACACAAAATAATTTTCCTTCCTAAGAAAAAATCTTAGACACCATCATCTGCTTGGAGCGATGATAGGAAGATGTAATGTGCAGTTGGACAGCAAGACATCGATGAAAACTATAATAGACCCATAAAACCTAGCCGGTATCCCAAATTGCTCATGATCAAAATAATTTGAAAATATGAGTAATTTGCTTTAAGGTCAAGTGGGAGATTGTTGGAATAGGTGACCAAAAGGTAATTAGATTCGCAGTTTTGAGAACCATCCAAACCATTTTTATTTAAGCAATATTGTCCCGACGAATATGGTAAGTATTCGTCTTCGGTACATGTGTCAATTGTGCTTGCCAAATTATGTTAAGCACTGCTTTGACTGCACAACAGTTGCCCATACACCACTTAATAACCCATGTAGTTGGGCTGCGCATTAGATAGCGTTTATGGAACCAACTTCTAAGGGTAGTTTGAAATATTTGAAATTGAGGACCTCGAGACTGGGCATCGAGAGTCCTACTGAAACTTGCAATGTGTATTGCATTCATTGGATGAGTGCAGTGTTTCATCAGCGATAGAGGTTGGACGTCTATGCAATTTCAGTGGGTTAGTTGACAAGGTAGTCAACTGACTGAACTGACTTGTGGGGATCATCATATTGAAGTCTTAGAGATTTGGTCGCTATGACTTGAGTCCCCGGCTCTGATAGTATGGGAGTAGTTCTCAGACTTGACTAATCATGGTGGTCACGTACATACGATGTCTGTATCTTGGATCTGTGTGATAGGTGATTGTGTCACAGACATGATCATCAGAAGTCTTGTCCGGTGCAGTCAGAGTATGTAACGAGGACGGTGAGTTCCAAGAAGAGGATCCGTCCCCTGTCAGTATGTGATAGAAATATCTCCTATGCAGTTGGAGATGCATCACGCTTTATGAATCTGTGGCCACAGTCATTGATCAAATAGAAAAAAGAGGTTCCTAATATCGAGAAACTTGGTGTAATGCGATCTCAAGTATTAAGTATAGGTGCCTAGTCAAAGATGAAAGCCGACACATAATTCCATGCCGTAGACTAACGTCGAGAGATAGTATACAAAAGGACCGTACCCATATGAACTCGGGAGCCCAAATGTTCACAGGGCAATTCACCTAGTCCCTAGTGCCATGGACCGTTGGTAGACGGCCACCCATGATGACGGATTTTCTTGATTAACCCTTAATCAAGAAATATTAATTAAATTATATTTAGTTAATAATAGTGTTGGACACTAGCCCAAGTCTAGCTGAAAGGTGAACCTAAACAGTCATACACAAATCACCAAGAAAGAATAACGAATTAATTTGGACTTAATTCCTAAGATATAAATAATTGGATCACTCACACATGGGGGTCCATTGGATGGATAGTCCAAGTTTAAATTAATTGGACTAATTTAAATTGGGCTTATCTTTATTTAATTAATGAATTGGATTCCATTAATTAATAAGAGATAATTTAGGCTTGAGTATTTAATTGGATTAAATACCTAATGGGCTCAATTAAATGAATTTTATTAAATAGATATAATAAAATCCATTGTGACTTGAATTTATTTTACATAAAATCGGGCCAATAATTAAGGCCCACTAGCAAAATTGATGGAGGGAAAGCTGACAAAAGAATTGCAATTCTGGAAAGTGCTATCTAGGTTATATTTAGACTTATCTCTATTTGGAATGGATTGAAGAGTTACCTTATATATAATAGAATGTATCTGGACACATTCTTGTTTATCTATTCAAGGTATATAAATATATTTTGTGTATGATTATTAGAATAATAAATCATTACACAATACAACACAAAAACCTTCCTCCTCCATCACCAAATCCGGCCGCCTCCTCCATCATTATCAAAGGATAAGTTTCTCTTTGATCTTGATTTTTACTAGCAAACGAATCAAGGTCTCGTTTTTCAGTGTGGTGTGGGTCATCTTTGGAGGATTCCTATGTTGGAATCTTGGGTGAATGTTCAACGAAGCTAACCAGTTGGAAACTCAAAATTTAAGAGGTAAATATCAATTTTAATATTCGCTTCTACTGTTATTTTTCCAACCATAGCCTCGTATAATTATATTTTATTTTTCGGTAAATTTTCATGCTACATCGAACGCCCGAGAACTCCAAGGGTACACCTCTTGGATTCATTTCTTTTTTACGCTTCAATTTTATTATTATGCACTTTTATTTATCGCTTTCGCAAGCGCATACTTGGGCCGTACCACTCGATCGTTTTAGGTATGACTATGAGATATGGAATATGGATGTGAAAACGGTCTTTCTCAACGATTTCGTTGAGGAAGAGATCTACATGGATTAGCTGGAGGGTTTCACTTCCGTTGGAAAAGAACAGAAGGTCTATCGTCTCTAAAGGTCCATCTATGACCTCAAACAAGCTTTTGGAAGCTGGAACACGCATTTTGATGAAGTTATACGGGATTATCATTTCATCAAAAATGACTTTGGCCATTGTGTATAAAAGAAGATCAATGGGAGAATAGCAATCTTTATGAATGTGATATTATCTTGATGAATGTAGTAAGCATTCATCTGTGACAACATATGTTTGTTGTGCTTACTATTTACATTGAACGGTACTTTAACATCACAACAATGCCCGCAGACCAATTGAATAACCCATATAGTCGAGCTGCGCCCATTGGATAGTAGCTGTGAAACCAACTACTGAGGGTTGGTCTGAAACGTTCCAAGTCGAGGACCTCAAGACTGCACATCAAGAGTCCTATAGGGACTTGCACTAAGTATTGCATTCATTGGACGAGTGTCGGGTTTCATCGGCAATAGGCATGGGATGTCTATGCAATTTTAGTGAATTAGTTGACAAGGTTGTTAACTAATTGAACTGACTCGTGGGAATCGTCATATGGAAGCCTTGGAGGAATCATGTTAGTCGCATGCATATGGTGGCTATATCTTGGATCTAGTGAGAGATGATTGTATCTTCGATGCGGTCGTTATAAGCCTTGTCCAGTGTAGTGGGGTATGTAGTATGGTCGGTGGATTTCAAGATAGAATCCATCCCCCATCCGTATATGATGGATATATCTCCTATACTCTGAGATGGTTTAGACTCTCTAAGTCTATGCTATAGCGATTGATCGAATAGGAAATGATTTCCTTTGTCGATCAATAGAGTAAACACATCTCAAGTATTCAGCATAGTTGCTTGGTCCAAGATGGAAAACGATGCCCAATTCCATGCCCTAAACTAAGGCTAGGAGAAGGTCAACGAAAGGACCGAACCTGCATGAACATTTACCTAGTCTCTATTGTCAAGGACCATTGCTAGATGGCCATCCATGGTGACGAATATTTTTGATTAATGGTTAATTAGAAATAATTAATTGAATTATATTTAATTAATTATATATGTTGGACACAATGCCCAAGTCTAGCTGAGGGTGAACCTAAAGAGTCACACAAAAATCACTATGCAATTGGTGGAATTAATTTGAGAAGAAACGAATTAATTTAATTGGATTAAATTAACTCAAGGAGAATATATAAATGATTGGATCATTTCTTTAATAATCCATTTGATGGATAACTCAATAATTAATTAATTAAATTAATTAATTTTTAGGCATAACACCTCTAAATTGGTTGGATTAATTTATTAGGTTGGGATTATTTAATTGATAGATCAATTAATTAGTGTTTGGGCTTAGATTTATTTAATTGGACTAATTGAATCTTTGGACTTAGTTGTGCTAAAATTAATTTAATCAATTATTGTCAAATGAACTTATGTTGAGCTTGAATTAATTCGAATAAATCAAGTCCGGTTTGCATATTTGAAGTCGAAGCCCATTTGAGGGAGGTTAGAGCAAGTTAAGAAGGAGTTGAAACTCCTCACCATGATGAATATGATGGAGTAGTTATTTCATCATAGTTGGAGGTTATATGCATGTGGGTGTATAGGTTGCCTACGAGGCAAACTTGGTAATTATTGAATTTTGAATTCAATTGTATGTGATATGCAAAACTACACACATACCCGACATAATCTACCTCCTAATCCATGAATTTTGCTCTTTTTTCTCCCTGAAAATATTATCCTTCTGTTCTATATTGAATTGGATTCAAGTAAGAACATTAAACAATCCAAAAGCACTAAACAATAGTGTTTGTTTGGAGCTGTTTTTCTTCTTGTTCTTTGTTTTATCTAGCAATAGAAAAAGAACTATAAATCTTCCATAGTGTGGTGTGGACAAATTAGATGAGTTCTAATTTGGATCTTAAAGTGAATGAAAGAGGAACGGAAAGGGAAACAACGCACGTTACTACTCATCTAAAGAAACAAAAGGTAAAGTTTCATGTTGTATTTCCAAGATTTTGTTTCATCCTTTAGCCACATGTCTAGCATGCTTATATATTTTTTTGTAATTATGTTTTTGAAAAACGACCGTTGCTGCCCTGCCGACTGGTCATCGGTGAGCAGGGCGCGCGGACGGGCACGGGGAAACAGTAGCCTGCGCGCTGCCTGGCGCGAGACCCACTGGCGTGCATGCCGGCAGGGAAGCGCACAAGCACACGCCCAACACGTGCGCACGGCCGGCAACGGATGGTCGTTTGTTGTTTTAACGTTGGGCCGTTTTGTGTCGTTTTTCCCGAAAAAAGGGGTTTTTCTTATTTCTGTAATTTTTTTTGTAATTATTAATTTTAGCTAATTTCAATTTTAGTTAAATTGGATTTTTCTAAAATTAAATTATACGATAAATTAATTTGAAAACGGTTTCCAAACAAATAAAAAAATCGTACATTAGATGTATGGTTGATATTCATTTTTTGACTGTATTATTAGTATGTTATTTTTTGCAATTAATTATATTTTTGTTATTTGATATTAGATATCTTCTGTTAAATACGTGGATTGTATTTATTTATTTAGCATGTTTATATTTAATATAAATTTGTTAATTATTATTTATTGATTGAAAAATAAAGATGATCACAAAGCCCATTGGCCGAATGCATGGTTTACTCTTATGTTGGGTGAGGCCTGTGTGCCTCTTTGTTTTAATTCCTTCTTTCGTTTTTAGCCTTGAAATGATAAAGCTTGCTTTCTCCCTCTTTTTGTATTCCCCCACCTTTTGATTGGGGTTTTCAATTTTAATTGTAATGAGTGTAGTTAGGAATGTTAGGGCTTGTTTGGTTGTATTTTCAATGAGATTTTTTTCACTTTTCACTATTTGGGTAGTTGGAATTTTGTTTGGTCAAGCTATTTTCATTGAGAATACATTCCTATTTTAATTCTCAAATTTTTGAAATTATAGGTCACATGGGTTTGTCATACTTGTCTTATCTTGTCAACATGTCTTTTCTTATTTCAAATCAATTAAAATTATTTCAAATGGCAAGACTCACTTTGATTATTTTATAATTTCACATATTCAATCAATTTGGTCATCTGTCACATCAAAAATACATATACCTATATTCAACATTCTCACACCTATATACCTATATTTTGAAACAACTAATCCAAACATATTCTCAGTTTTCGCACAAAAATCAATAAAGCATTTCTACCCATTTTCAAATGTTGGAAACTGAAAATGAAAATGAAAACACAACCGAACGGGCCCTTAGGTTTCATTTATTTTGAATTAATGTAAGCTTCCAAGGAGATGAAGGCCTAAGCCTATCGAAAGGTGCTCACGACGGAAGAAGAACAAAGAGGAAGGCCCATTAGAATGATAATAGGTTACTATTTTGTAATAGTTAGGCCACGCCCTATATTGACCATAGACTCACAGGGGGCTCAGTGGGTTACTTAGGATTGGGCTTGTGATCATCCAACATAGGCGTGCTAGGCTTATTTTTGCATGTGGTGTATGTTTTAATATTTGAATTATGATGTGTTTGGAATGCATTTGTTTATACTCAATGATTAAAATTGATAAATGCAAAAATCTTATAATGATGAGGTCTCGGTTACAACAAACTTAAATCTCACTTGGATGGTCCAAGTTAAATATTACGCCCATAATAGTTTGAAATTCAAATGGTTTGATCAAATTCAAGCCTTCCATCCACAACAATATGGTGTGGATGCTACTTTCACCCATTCGTGGTTTCACGAGTTGTGGCATGTTTGAAATGGAAGAAAGCTACACTGTTGTTGTGAACGATTGGGATATACTCATGTTTCCCTGTCTCACGAGTCGTGGGGGGCGGCAGTTGAGATATTCGCTTGGTTGATGGATCGGGACTAACGCTAAGTAGCGCGATTCGCTTGGAGTCCTCAAGATCATGTGAAGAGGAGAGGCAAAATAACTTGGGGATCTCATTGGATGAGAATGGTATAGGTTACCTCCCACAAAACTTTTTTCCATTTGAATCATAAAAGCGGGGCATGGAGAATTGCGTTTGTGGACTCCAAGCCCACTAGAAAATGGTTTCCCAAAAATCCCACTTGAGAGTGGTTGCCTTTTCGAAGAAATAGTGGGACGAGTGAATGACTGAAAATCAAGTCTTAAACTTGATATATAATATTAAAATAATCTACTAAAGTTCTGCTTACATTTGATGTAGGTGTCTAAGAATCCACTCACTGCAATTCTTGAGACTAAAAGATATAACGGAACAAACTACAATGATTGGCTGTAAAATCTTAGGATTGTCCTAGATTTTGAGAACCAGAACTATGTTCTGGATAGGCCTCTTCCTCTGACTTTGCCGGAAGGGTCCACATACGAAGAACGTTTGACGTTCGAGAAGTGGCATGAGGACAATCGGAAGTCGCAGTATCATACTGGGGTCAGTGACCAATGTCATCCAGAAATAGTATGATGGGCATGATGATGTCCAATCGGTAATGCTCCGCATGAGCCAGGTTTATGCGGTTTCGGACTGTATATTAGATATGATGTAACAAAATCATTTTTCAGTGCCAAGGTGATTGAAGGGTCTTCTGTACAAGAGCATGGGGTTAAGATGCTATCCCTTGTGGAGAAGCTCAAGGACCTCAAGGCTGATCTTGAAAGAGAGACATACATTGATGTGATCTTCAGTCTCTTCCTCCCTCCTTTGACCCGTTTATCATGAACTATAACATGAATGGGCTTGACAAAGACCTTCATGAGTTGATAAACATGTTGGTCCAGTACAAGGTAACGATTGAAAAGTCTGAAATATCGGTATTGGTAAGGGAAGCTTCAACTTCATAAGCGAATGGAAAAGGGGCCGGACGCTGGAGGAGGAAGAAGGGTAAGACAGAATCAACTATTGCAAGCGCTTAGAGCGCTCCTATTGCCCAGCTGAGCATGGGCAAATGGAAGAGGAAGGCGATTCAGTAGTCATGAATTCCAAAATATGTTTGCATTAATTGTAATGAAAAGAGGCAATAGAAGAGGGAGTGTCCCAAAGCCCTCTATAATCAAGGTATAATTTGTTATTGAGCCTGAACATGACTACTACTTCTTGGGTATTGGATACCAGCTGCAAAGCTTATATCTGCAAATGGTTTGTAGGTGGTGAAAAGGAGTAGAAGGCTGAGATAAACAGTCCTGAAACTTAGCAATGGCAGGATTGTTGCTACTCTGGTTAAAGGACTAGATAGTCTTAGCTATTAGTGATCATGTTATGATTAAGTTTATAGGATATAGTTATGTAACCTAGCATGATCAAATTATGTTTTTTCATTGTTGGACAATTTGGATTACATGATTTGATCAATGATGGTTATTTCATTTAACAAAGAATGGTTATTCCTATCTGGTAGGTTGTTTACGTAATTACTTCAACACTATCTCATAATTGGATTATGAATACTCAAAATAAATGGTAAAATGGATAATCAAGATAAACTCACAAATCTAGCATGTGAAGGTAGGTCACATTTTTCTAGTGAGGATAAGGAAGTTGGTGAATTCAATGAGTCTAGAAATAGACAAGTTGAGTCTACAAGCTTGCAAGTTCATCCTGAGCAAGATGAGGATCAAGAAGCACTTTGTAGGACAGGTGTGCTTGCCAATGGAATATTGGATTGGATCTATTTAGATATCTATGAGTCATTGAATACACAGAGCCAGAAAGAGGTTAATAAGTCTAAGGATCTTTGGAAGGTTCGGAGAATTAGACTTGAAGTGGAGAACCAAACTGGTTGCAAAATTAAATCATTCGATTGGATCGAGGTAGTGTGTATCTAGTGGGAGTTCTTAAAATATCTGACGAGAATGGAATTCTCACTCAGTTGAGTTCTTCCTTATAGTGCCAAAATTGAACAGTGTCTCTGATAAGCGAGGGATCGAACCTTGTTGGACTTGGTTCAATTGTTCTTTCACTGAACTACCTTGGCCCATGTGGCAAGACAAGCCTGTTCCACAACATATTTTAGTATATGGGATGGTCCTGTATACATTAAGGGACTAATGGGAGGCAAACTAGGTTTATACAGATTTATTTGTTATCATAAGAGAAATTGTATTCATTGGATAACCGACGTAAGGAGTAGCTCCTTAAGGAATCAAGTAGAGAGACACCTCAGTCAAATGTAGCAACATCATTTATAATCGAATTCTTCTACTAACTCATTATATTCCAACCCCTTGAGGGATGACTTGAACACCTTATTTACCTAATAGGTACATGTTTTTGTGTCTGACCGGTCAATTGGATTATGATCCAAAGATATCAGGAGAAGCGATGTAGGACATCGGGTTATATGAATGGCATGGAGCCATGAGATTCGACATAGAGTACAAACTAGGTTTGAAACTTCCTGTATTTGAAAAATTCGTGTAAGACAAGGTCATGCAGGGTATGACTTAAGTTGAGAATGATTGGAAGGTTAGTGGAAGCTTAGTTGTGTTCCTAGTGTTTTAGGTGTGAACGTCTTACTCATTTGGAATGATGTGAAGATGTTGGGAAACACTGAAGCACAAACATGCAATTCTCCATGAAGGAAAGATGTTTGACATCCCCTATATCTTTTGCTGTTGACAAAGATGTTTGACATCCCCAATTCTCCATGAATGTTGTTTGTGCTTTGAGCATAACAATGAATATTGGGAGTATATCGAGAAGGCACTGCATAGCAGTCAAGATTACTCTTTAGTACCTGAATAAGGATTCAAGAAACATTCTTGATGCAAATCAATTGGGAGTTGATTCTAGAAGGCTATGGCGATACATGCTTCCAAATTATATGTGAACGGTGACTAATCTCAATTTGAATGTACATTCAGACTTAATTGTGATGTGGTGGTTCGGAATGGTTTCAAATAGGATGCCATAAAGGTTTTCACCATGGAAGTCAAATGTATAGTGACTTTAATAGTTGCTCAGGAAGTGTTTTGGTTGAAAAATCACATCCAATGGTTGAATGTGGAGCCTAGCACGGCCGAGCGAGTAGTTACCTGTAGGATAACAACTAGGCAATGGCACAAGCAAAAGGGTCGAGATCCCATCACAGATCCAAGGAATATTTTTAGACGCCACCATCAGTTTGGAACGATGGTAGGAAGAGGTGACGTGCGGTTGGACCGCGTCATTTCGACAGGAAATATGCTAAACCCATGAGACTGAGCAGGTATCGCAGATTGCTCATTCAGATAAGTCTGAGGCGTATGGGCAATTGGCTTTAGGTCAAGTGAGAGGTTGTTAGAAATGGTGACCAGAAATCTAATTGGATTGGCGGTTTGGGAACTATTCAGCAATCTTTATGAATGTGATATTATCTTGATGAATATACTAAGCATTCATTTGTGGCACCATGTGTTTGTTGTGCTTACTATTTACGTTGAACGGGGTTTTAACGTCACAATAAATGCCTACAATCCAATTGAATAACCAATGTAGTTGGAGTATGCATTGGACGGCAGCTTGAGGCTGGGCATCGAAAGTCCTATAAAGACTTGCACTAAGTATTACATTCATTGGATGAGTGCCTTGTTCCATCAGCGACGGACATGGGATGTCTATGCAATTTTAGTAGATTAATTGACAGAGTTGTTAACTAATTGAACTGACTTACGGGAACCATCATATGGAAGCCTTGGAGGCTTAGTTGGTATGATTTGAATTCTCGTCTTCGATAGTACAGGATTAGTCCTTGGACTTGAGGAATCATGGCAGTCGCATGCATATGATGGCTATATCTTGGAACTGGTGAGAGATGACTGTGTCTTTGATATGGTCATTATAAGCATTTTCCATTATAGTTGGATTATGTATTGAGGATGGTGGATTTGAAGATAAAATTCGTCCCCTATCAGTATATGATGGATATATCTCCTATGCGCTTTGAGATAGTTTAGACTCTCTAAGTCTATGGCCATAGCGATTGGTCGAATAGGAAACGGTTACCTTTGTCGATCAATAGAGTAAACGCATCTTAAGTATGCAGCATAGTTGTCTGGTCCAAGATGGGACCGACGCCAAATTCCATGCCCTAGACTAAGGCCTGGAGATGGTCGACGAAAGGACCATACCTGTATGAAACTCGAGAGCCTAAACGTTCACGCCAACATTCACATAGTCTCTAGTACCATGGACCATTGCTAGATGACTACCCATGGTGATGGCATTTTTTATTAATGGTTAATTGAAAATAATTAATTAAATTAGATTTAATTAATTATTTTTGTTGGACACAATGCCCAAGTCTAGCTGAGAGTGAACCTAAAGAGTCACACACAAATCACTATGGAATTAGTGGAATTAATTTAGAATTAATTCGAGAAGAAACGAATTAATTTAATTGGATTAAATTAATTCAAGGAGAATATATAAATGATTGGATCATTTATTTAATAGTCCATTTGATGGATGGCTCAAGAATAAATTAATTCGATTAATTAATTTTGGGCCTAACACCTTTAAATTAATTGGATTAATTTATTTTATTTGGACTAATTAATTGATTGGATCAATTAATTAGAGAGGCTTAGATTGATTTAATTGAATTAAATGAATCTCTGGACATAGTTAGGCTAAAAATAATTTAATTAATTATTGTCTAATGGACGTTCGTTGGGCTTAATTTAATTTACTAAATCAAGCTCAGTCCACACTTGAAGTCTAAGCCCATTTGAGAGATGCTGGAGCGAGTTAAGGAGTTGAAACTCCTCACCATGATGAAGATAATGGAGTGGTTATTTCGTCATGGTAGAAAGGTTATATGCATGTGTGTGTATAGGTTATTTCATCATGGCTGTATTCAATTCTATGTAATACAAAAAACTACACATATATCATGTACAACCAACACCTAATCCATGAAATTTGCTCTCTTTTCTCTCCAAAAATGATCTTCTTTTTGTTCTATATTGAATTGGATTCAAGTTAGAACATAAAATATTCCGAAAAGCACTAACCAATAGTGTTAGTTCGGAGTTATTTTTTCTTCTTGTTCTTTCTTCTATCTAGCAATAGAAAAAGAACTATATCTATTACTTAGTGTGGTGTGGACAAATTAGAGGGTTCTAATTTGGATCTTAAAGTGAACTGAAGAACGTAAAGGGAACAACGCACGTTGTTGCTCAACTATAGAAATAAAAGGTAAAGTTTCATGTTTTGTTTCTACGCTTTTTGTTTCATCCTCTAGCCTCTCGTCTAGCATGTTTATTTATTTATTATTATGCTTTAGACAAACACCGAACGTCCGGGAATTTCGAAGGGAATACACCTTTGAACCGGTTTTAAATAGCTGATTGGATATCCTTCATCTACTATAGAGTCGCTTGTACGTTCATATGTGAATCAGACGGTAAGGTCAATTAAGTATTGGATAAGACGGATGTATGCCTCTCAACCTGGCCACGTTGCATATTATAGTATAAAGTATGAAATAGATTGGCAATTTTTTTTAAAACCGGTTCAAAGGGGTATTCCCTTTGAAATTCCCAGGTGTTCGGTGTTTGTCAAAAGCATGCGTTCGGTGTTTGTCAAAAGCATAATAATAAATAAATAAACATGCTAGATGAGAGGCTAGAGGATGAAACAAAAAGCGTAGAAACAAAACATGAAACTTTACCTTTTGTTTCTTTAGAAATTTGCAACGTACGTTGTTCCCTTTATGTTCTCCCGTTCCGTTCACTTGAGAATTCAACCTAGAATTCCTCTAAGTTGTCCACACCACGAAATGAAAAGTGTTAAGTTCTTATTCTATTGCTAGATAGAACAAAATACAAGAAGAAAACAACTCCAAACACAACACTATTGTTTAATGCTTTTGGATTGTTTTGTGTTCTAATTTGAATCCAATTGAAAATAGAACAAAAATGAGAATATTTTTTAGAGAAAATGGAGAGAAAATTCATGGCTTTTGTGTTGGTTATGATGGATATGCGTATAGTTTTGTGTATCACATACAATTGAATTCAAAATTCAATAACTACTAAGTTTGCCTCCAAGGCAACCTATACAACCATATTCATATAACCTCCAACCAAGATAAAATAACTCCTCCATCATGTTCATCATGGTGAGGAGTTTCAACTCCTTCTTAACTTGCTTCAATCATCCTCAAATGGGCTTGGACTTCAAATATGCACCAGGCTTGATTTAATCAAATTAAATCAAGCCCAACCAAGTCCAATGATTCATTTAATCCAATTAAATAAATTTAAGCCCAAATGCTAATTAACTGATCCAATCAATTAAGTAAGTCAAACCTAATAAATTAATACAATTAATTTAAAGGTGTTAAGCCCAAAAATTAATTAATCTGATTAATAAATTCTTGAGCCATCCATCAAATGGATTGCTAAATAAATGATCCAATCATTTATATGTATTCTCCTTGAATTAATGTAATCCAATTAAATTAATTCGTTTCTTCTTGAATTAATTCAAAATTAATTCCACCAATTCCATAGTAATTTGTGCATGACTCTTTAGGTTCACCCTCAACTAGACTTGGGCTTGTGTCCAACACAATGATTAATTAAATCTAATTTAATTAATTTATTTTCAATTAATCATTAATCGAAAATTCCCGTCACCATGGGTGGCTGTCTAACAGCAGTTCATGGCACTAGAGACTAGGTGAACGTTGGCGTGAACATTTAGGCTCCCAAGTACAATATGGGTACGGTCCTTCCATCATCCGTCTCCCAATCTAAGTCTAGGGCATGGAATTGAGCGTCGGTTTCCATCCTGCACTAGATACTATGCTCGATAACTCGAGATGTGTTTGCTCTATTGATTAACGTAGGAAACAATTCCCTACTCAACCAATCGTTGTGGCCACAGACTCTAAAAGCACAAACCATCTCAGAGCACTAGGAGACTCGACTATCATATACTGACAGGTGATGGATTTATTGAGTTAAAATTAATTTAATTAATTATTGTCCAAAGAACTTTTGTTGGGCTTGATTTAATTTAATTAAATTAAGTCCGGTGCATATTTGAAGTCCAAGCAAATTTGAGGGAGGTTGGAGCAAATTAAGAAGAAGTTGAAACTCCTGACTATGATGAATATCATGGAGTGGTTATTTCATCATGGTTGGAGGTTATCTGCATGTGGTTGTATAGGTTACCTTGGAGGTAAACCTGGTAGTTTTTTAATTTTGAATTCAATTGTATGTGATATACAAAACTACACACATATCCAACATAACCTACCTCCTAAGCCATGAATTTTGCTCTTTTTTCTCTCTAAGACTATTCTCCTTTTGTTCTATATTTAATTGGATTCAAGTTAGTGCATAAAACAATCCAAAAACACTAAACAATAGTGTTTGTTTGGAGTTGTTTTTCCTCGTTTTTTTTTTTTTTATCTATCTAGCAATAGAAAAAGAACTATATCTAATCTATAGTATGGTATGGACAAATTAGATGGGTTCTAATTTAGATCCTAAAGTGAACGAAAGACGAACAAAAAGGAAAACAACACACGTTGTTGCTCATCTAAAGAAACAAAAGGTAAAGTTTCATGTTGTATTTTCAAGCTTTTGTTTCAACGTTTAGTCACATGTCTAACATGCATATATATTTGTTTGTTATTATGATTTTGAAAAACACAGCACATTTCGGAATTTCAAAGGAAGCACCCCTTTGCATTGTTTTAATTTTTCTTATTGCACACTTCCGCCGCGTTCCCGGATCATACCGATTCTTTCAGGTAGATCTATCAAATTTACAGAAATTGGTGAAATTCTTTTCCTAACTTGAGATTGTGGACTTAGTCCATGTTCAAACCAACGAAATTACTCTAGCACTACCACCACCAAAGGGAAGTACAAGTTCCAATGATCCTCCACAAGATCATCCAATGAGGAAAAGTACAGATTTTCACACTAACGCGACACCAACTTTTGTGGGAACCAGACTTAAAGAAAATCCATGGAGATATCCAACGAGAGTGCCTGAACATACGCCTTGGGCAAGGACCATCCTCCAGCCCTTGGACCCATATAGCACCATACTCAACCTGGATGTTATCGACTTCCGAAACATCAAGAAGTACAGTAGTGACTCCTACCCTAGAAATTCCATAGGAACCTCTTTAGACGAAGATCATGGTGGTTCAAATCAAAGGCCAAATCACACAAATTTGGACAGGAAACAGGACCGACAAGGGCTTCATCCCAAGGATCTAGACGAATAGATAAAAGATCCATACGAGGAACCCCAACAAGGAGAACTTTTAGGCAGGCCCATACCTGAGTCAATGAAAGCTTCAAGGGCTACAACTGTTGGACCGCAGAGCAAAAGGTCATATCTCTCCTGACTATCCATAGAAATGTGGTGACTTGCGCAAATTTGAAGATTTGGTACCTATTTACCAATTCGGAGTCCTTCCTTCAGATGAAAGCGCCTATGAGGAAGAAATAGAAACTGATTCAGATGGACCTACAACCGAGTCAGAACAATTACAACAAGGGAGATAGACTACAAAGAAAACATCACATAATCTACAAAGTAAGTTCAAGTAAGTTTCTTATACCTATTGTACTACGGGTAATGCAGTTTATTCCTAAAGATGAAATTCTTGAAGAATTAAGTAAACTTAGAGAAGAAGTAGTTGTTACTATGAGACGGATCCACATAGGAACTATTGAAGTAGTAATAAAACTAACTTTTAAGGAAGGAATTGATTATGAAATACATTTATCAATAGTTGATAAAAGAATCAACAACTTAAGAGATGGTTGTCTTGGGACAGTGATAGGTATTTGTATACAGGAAAATTAATGTTTGACATTTATCCTAGAACTGCATACAGCCTAGCAGACCAAGATTTTAGCAGAGTCTTAACCCTTCATCAGGATTTTAAAAGAAATGATTTTATGAAAAAAGGTAATAGACCATATTCTATAACGTGTAGAATAGCTTAGGCCCTTTCCAACACACATAATTCTGATTTGTTTCTTAGGAAATAGTACATTGAGATTCCTAGAATTTTCAAGAAATTTGCTAATGTAATGATACCAGATCTAATTAAGATACCTAGAATAGGTGGTGTTGATATCGTCCAGTTTTAAACTGAACTCTTAGCTATAGAACTGAGTTTAATAGTAGAATGTCATTTTTGAAAGATAAGATTACATGCTACAAAGGAAAGGAGAAAGATTTGTTAAAAGATTTAACTTCTCAAGAGATTAGGGTAGATAACGTTAAACTTAGATGCTCTGAAGGATGGAAAAAAATAAAAGCTATATTTGACATTACTAAGAAAAAAAACTTTTTCCCTTATGATGACTTATATCTTTTGCAGCAACCTGTTATTGGTAATTATGAAGACATGCTAGAAATAGCAGGTCATGAAATTCTAGTTGCAGGTGTTGTGGAATGAGAAAATGGGAGTATGACTTTGGGATTAAGTCCTCGAAGACCATAAACCATGGGGAAGAACAGGTAACGGGATGGGGAATTCAGTCTTGAAAAGGTTACCATAAGGATTGAATGATGAGTCACATTTCTATATACATATTTGTCAATATGTTGTATGATTAATATAAGACAGAGTATTTTGCAACTTATATTGATTTAGAATCGGGGATTTGCACAGCAAATCCGAAGCTTTTCCTAAAGAAACAAGGGAAACCTTAACCGTTATTGCAGGAAGGGGTTTCTCGTAAAAAATCCTAATACTCAATAAGAGGATACAAGAAGCCAAGATCATAATTGGAGGAGCATTTGGAACACCCTAGTTCAGGGTAAAAACGCCCCCTATCTACTTTCATGATACAGGTGATGATATCTTGCTAGGTAATAATTTTATTCAAACATTTATAAGATATATGCAGGATAATCAAAGGAATCTGTTAATGCTTACAACTAACTATGGTAGTAAGATATAGGTTTTGCTAAGAAAAAAGGCATTTAACAGGATAATGCCTATAATTTTTGTAGCAAGTGTGGTGATTTCGATGCCAGATTAACTCATCCAAAAATAAAGGATAAGAGGAAATGTGGTAAAGTTCTTTTGCCTTTTAGACAACAGAGACTCATCGAGAACGATAGCTTGTATTAGAAATTTGAGGAAGAAATTAAGAACCTCAAGGCAGCATTGTAGGAGCTAAAGTCGCTACATATTAGCGAAGAAAGCAAGCTCTCTCTTGAGAACGTCAAGAGACTTATCCAAAGGAACTTCAGTGGAAACCCTCTAGTGGGATAGAACAAGATCGAAGAAACTCTAAAAGTTAAAGAAGAATGCAAGTACAAGTATGTTCGATACAAGCCTATGCAGATGAACATGGACAGATAAGAAGGATATGTAAATGATTATCAAAGAGAATATCAATCTTGGACTAATCGAGCCTGGAATCTCTGCTTACACTGGCCCTGAATTTTTGGTAAGAAACCATGGTGAGATAAAAAGAGGTAAACTCAAGTTGATAATCAACTGTCAAGGTATTAATAAAATATTAGAATTTGATGGTTCTAATATTCCTAGTAGAGACCATTTAATTGATTGCATTAAAGGTGCAAAAGTGTTTTCTGAATTCGATTGTAAATCTAGTTTTTATCAGATAAAGATGGAAGTGAATCGAAGAAACCTACTGTATTCTCCACACTACAGGGACAATATATTTGGAAAATACTTCCAATGGGTTTAGCTAATGCACCCCAGATATTTCAAAGAAAAATGGATAATCTTTTAAAGAATTTTTTGAATTCATGTTTGTCTACATTGGCAACATATTGATTGTATCTAAAAATATGAAAGATCATATTAAACATCTTTAAAATACTTTTTGATGCATGCTATAAAGAGGGATTAGTGCTTTTTGAAAAGAAAGCTACTATAGCTACCAATAAAATTAAACTTTTATAAATTCTTATTAACAAAACAAGTATTGAGTTACACGATCATATTGCATAGAAAATCCACAATTTTCCAAACGTAGTCAAGGATAAAAAGCATTTGCGAAGCTTCTTGGGAGTCGTTAATTTTGCAGGTATCTTTATCAAGGATCTTGCAAAATACGAAAGGATTTCCGATCACTCTTGAAAGAAACAGAAAGTTCAAAGTGAAAATGGGAGGTAATTCATTTGCAAAGGGTCCATGAGTTAAAAATAGGTTTGCAGTAACCTGTCAAAGCTTGTCAAACCACAAGACGAGAAGGAATTGGTAGTCCATGTAGATGCCAATGACTATAGATGGGCAGCAGTGCTCATGAAAAGGACCATTACAGGGGAAGAACCTTGAAGATATACAGGAGGGTTATTCTTAGAACAACAAGCCCAAGTGTGGCACATCAACGAGAAAGAGTTCTTTGCAGTCTGGAAGGCTTTTAAGAAATGGCATTTATATTTACTTGCTAAAGAATTCAAGTTAAAAGTTAATAATACAAGTGTTAAGGCTTTCCTGAAAAATAAATTAGAATATAAAATTGAGAAAGCTCGTATTATCAGATGGCAAGCTGAATGTCAATATTATTGTTATAATATTGTCGTTATAAAATCTCACGAGAATGTTCTTGCAGAGTTCCTAACAAGAGATGGAGGCATCTGAAGCAAACTCCATCATTTTGAGGCTCAGACACCATAGATAAAATTTTGAGGAGCTTAACAAGAAGTTCGGACAGCTAGCGATAAATGCCCAAGTTGCATGATAAATTCAAAGAGTTGATCTAGACACGATCCAGGTCGCCAAAAGGAGTTCCTCATCAACATTCACCTTGCTATTGAACGACCTACAAGAACCAATTTGGGCATCACCTTTAGGGATGACTCACGAGTTAAGGGAGCATGACCCTAAATATGCCCTTAGAGTACAGGGCTCTAGACTTGTAGAGTCGGATTCAAGTACCGATTCCACGAGCCCTTGCCAGACTCTGGTGACAAAGCAACAATTAGGTCACACGAAGTGCAAACTCTTGATGATTTAAGTCAACCCAACGCCTCTGGGTTAAAAGAGGGAGTGATTAGCCTTAGGCCGATAACATGCACCTCTAAGGCTAATACTAACGATTTGATATCTTCTTCTTCTTCTTGGTAGGTTTACCAGAAAATATGGAAAAACTTAAGCAAAGGCATTAATCTAAGCAAGATCATCATCGAAACATCCGAAAAATACAACAAAATCTGGATGTTTGAGGGGTCCAAACCAGAAGATGTCCGAGAATGGTATGATTTTAGAGCCTTCGCTTCAATTCATACTATGTCACCAAGATTTTCAAAAATTTCAAAGCTTTCGAAATGGAATAGTGGGCAGTCTACGTCTCTTGGCAAAACAACCCCCACTTGAAAAGAGGAGATATTCTGGAGTTAAAATTTATATCAGGACTCCAGAAAGAACAGGAAAGGGGTCTCATCCAGCCTTCCATTTCATCAAGCTACATAGACAATACATAGTAGCTTTTCACAAAATTAAAGCTACCTCAGGAGAAGCTCTCCTGGTATCAGCTATTAGTGAAGATGATATCTCTACCAGAAGAGCTTGGGAATTATGGGTCTGTCTCACTTAGATGGATAAATGAAGGATCATGTGGTACGGCCAGAGAACATGCAAGCGAAAGTGGTAGAGCGTAAATGCATAATAATTAAAATTAAAGTGTAAAAACAACGAATCTAAGGGGTGTACTCTTGGAGTTCTCCAACGTTCGATGTATAGAAAAACAAAATAAATATACACGGGGCTAAGGAGAATATGCATAAATCGAAAAGCAATAAAAAGTAGAAATATGATACCTCTGTTTTCTAACGTTCGGTGGAAAGGTTGTTCACTTGAGGCTCTAATGCATGAATCTCTAATTTGTCCACAATACACCGGAATCGAAATCTCAATGCTCTCTTTGCTAGAAGAGAATAAGAGAAAAAATTGCTCTAAGAGCAAGAGGGAGGGGGCGGCCGAGAGAGACTAGGAAGGAGGAGGATTTTTTTTATTCTGTTGTATATTATGAAATAATAATATTCCTTTAATAAATTATACACAATATAATATATATATATATATATACCTTGTATAGATGTACATGAATGTGTCTATATACATTCGTTCATCTATATGGTATGTCTTCTTAATTCCAAATCAAGAAAATGGCTAAATTGCAATTTGTTAGCCATTTACTTTCTTCCATAGAGTTTTTCAATGGACTCAAAAAGGTGGGTTGGCCTATTTTTATGCTTAAAAATATAAGCCCAATGAATTTTTATTTAAATTCAGTTTTAATAAAAATCCATCCAATTGAGCACAATATGTATTTAATCTAATTAAATACACAAGCCCTCATTGTTTTTATTAGTTAACAAGGTCCAACTTATTAAATAACAAGGACAAGCCCAACATAAATTAATTCCACTAATTTATCATTGGGCTTTCCATCCAATGGATCTATCATTTGTAAGTAATCTAATTACTTGTAGAATTAATTCAAATTAATTCCTTGTTCTTTCCCGGTGATTTATGTGTAACTCTTTAGGTTCACCTTTCAGCTAGACTTGGGCTAGTGTCTAACACTATTATTAATTAAATCTAATTTAATTAATTTTTAACCCTTAACCAAGAAAGCCCATCACCATGGGTGGCCGTCTAGCGACGGTTCATGGCACTAAAGACTATGTGAATGTCCGTGTGAATGCTCAGGCTCTCGAGTCCATACGGGTACGGTCCTTCCACCTACCGTCTCCCGACCTTTGATCTAAGCATGGAATTTGGTGTCGATTCCCATCCTGGACTAAGCATTTATGCTTTAATACTTGAGACCACGCTACACTTAATTGTTCGACATAGGAACCTCCTTTCCTATTCGATCAACCACTGTGGCCAAGTGCATAGGAGATACCTCTATCAAATACTAATAGGGGATGGATCCTCTTCTTGGTACTCACCGACCTTGCTACATACTCTGACTGCACAGGACGAGGCTTATGATGATCATATTTGCGACACAATCACCTCTCGCGCACATCCAAGATACAGTCATCGTATGCACGTGACTGTCGTGGTTCCTCAAGTCTGAGGACTACTCCCATATTATCGGAACTAGGGATTCGAGTCATACCAACCCAGCCTTGAAGGCATATGCGATCCCCGTGAGTCAGTTCAATTGATTCGACACCTAGTCAATCAACCCACCAAGATCGCATACACACCCCGCGTTTGTCACCGATGAAACACGGTACTCACTAATTGAATGCGACTCTTATTGCAAGTCTCCATAGGACTCTCAATGCCCAATCTCAAGGTCCTCGACTTGAAACGTCTCAGACCCAACCTTTTGGCAATTGGTTTCATGAAATACACGGCTCAATTGCACAATTGCCAATTGGTATATGGGCTTTGTTGTGATGTTCAAGCATATACAAACATAGATAATAAGTACAACAAAGTAAATGCCAAATAAGTGAATACTCATTTTATTCACTTAAAATAATATTACATAATATCAATTAATTTCAAAATAGAATATATCCAAGCTAATCTAATTGAATTTTTTATCATCTATCCTAACAACAAAGTCAAGTATCCATTCAAAATTTCTCAAACAAAGTGAATGGATCATTCCTATTAAACTCCATGACAAGAAAAAGTACTGGGTTCACAGAAAGATTATTTGAAAAGAAGTGGATGTTGATTTGAAAAAATAACCCACCAACGACCGAAGCAACAAGGATGAAGATGTGCAACATGTTGCATGTTGGGCAATGGCTTAATCATGTATGCCCTTGCTGCGAGAAACAAGAGAAGCCCTGTTCGAGATAAAAATTTGGGTTATCCAAAAGAAACCCAAACCAAATCAGGACAAGGTTAAAAGAAAGAATTTTTACAGAACAAAGTAAAAATTGGAGAATGTAATATGTAAAAATTCAAGAATGAGACTGTCAGAAGAATACAACAAAGGCCAACAGTCAGCAAAGAAGGAACATATGACCAACAAGGCATCATGATTACCAGCTGGAAAGGACATGGGGATGACGAATGAAATAACGTTATCCAAAAAAGACAAGGTGATGAAGAACGCAATGAGGTCATCTAAAAATAAGTTTGAAGTCGTGTTTGAACTCCAGGGATGATTATAAATAAGGAAGTAATGAAGCAGATGGAGATCATCAGAAAACTTCTCCAACTCTTCCCAGCATAATATTTTTAGTCTATCCAAGTCTTTATAGTTTTCCTAATTCTTAGTTTATGGGGGTTTCCCCAACAAGTCAAGTCATCTATCATATGAGTGGTTAAATATTTGTCTCCTCCAATGGAGGAAATAATATCTATTTAATATTTTATATATTTCTCCAATAAAAGTAAGGCCTCTGTTCAACTTGTTGTCCAAAATTTTATTAAGTTCCTATATTGGAGTGTCTTCTACGCCCTAAGGTAGGAAAAGAAATAGAGTTGTGTTGTTTGTTGTTGAATGAGTCAAGTGCCTGCAAACCATCTGTTGTGGTGGTGTAGTTGGAAGAAGTCCGTAAAACTGAGGAATTTGAATACCCGAGAACAAGGCGGTCGAAAAAGATATGACTTTATGAGGACTTAATTTATTTCGAAAGCATGTTGGACCTAATTCTGAGTATAAGGGGTAGTTACCAAAGAAAAAAAAAAGGATTGATTAAATGACCAATACTGTTAAAATTCTGGAAACTTTTGGATTATAAGTATTGACCAAGTAAAGCAGGGGACCAAAAGTGATAATGACCCTATCAATTAAACCTTTCTTTAGTCATCCAAGTTAGTTTTCTCTGGTATGCATAGATGTAAACGACATGACATTGTTTCTTTATAATTTTCCTTTTGCCATGAGCATGTATCTCAATATCTACGTTTATATACGTCGGTCTAGATAAATATTTTTTCTTATGTTATTTAGGTTTGCCAATATGCACTTCTATACATTTTGACATAAACAAATAGTCTATTTTTATAGATTTCATTATTATAATGTGTATACAATTCAAACGAGAAAAGTATAATTTTTTATTCACTTACAAAATTCAACATGATTCCTTTATATGCTGTATTACAGCAATTTAAAAATCTTCATTTTGTTTGGTGTATCACTTTCTGCAAGAGGTTTGCAAATATCACTATGAATCCATCATACTCTAAAGGTCAATCTCTTAGGACTTGGTATATGGGAATCTTCATTCTTATGTAGAACAAATTTATTTTTACATAGTAGATTTTTCTTCTTTTATACTCTCTATCTCTCTTAATTATTATCTTCAAAGTACAACTAGGCGAGCAAAAAATCATGTATTTCTAATTGAACTTATTCGTGAGAAGAAGTATCTCAAGCGATTATCCCCTCATCAAAATATGCCACGTGATAGCTTTTCTTCTGTTGCAAATATCATAATTAACAATGTTTTGAGTTTCTTTTATTTTCATTATCTAAAATTTCTAGTCTTTCATTGTATGGTTTAAGTTATTGATTTGAAACAAGCTTAGGTTTATAATTTCCATACTATATTTGTATATGTGTAGGAAGACAAATTCTGGGTCAAAGTGACACCAACAATTATGGGCGTTGATAAAAAATATTGCTATATGGCTTGTGATAATTGTTTGAAAGGCATGACTGGCGAGTATGGTTGGGAAATTACTTGAAATTTTTGTCGTGCAGAAACTATTGCCAAGCCAAGGTTATGATTTTCAGTCATTTAATTATTTATTTAAACTCTTTTGGTTCATTTCTTTATGAAAAGTGATGGTACAAGTAGGTTATGTATACCTTTCTAATTACTTCTTTTCAACTATTTAGAATCATGTTTGCTATCATACTCTTCGATGGCACAACACAATTGGATGTTATTTTTGGTAACTTGGCAAAGAATCTTCTCGGTATAACTACACTTGAACTCATGAAAAATGAGGAAGAGGTTGGTTATTTGGTATTTTACTCTGTAAATAAAAGTATTCATACTAATGCTATTCTTTTACTTGAATAAAGTATGGTTCATTTTCTCCTAAACAGAATAAAAGTTGGATTGTGATGCCATAAATAAACGTTTGAATGAAAGACGATTCATTGTTTATATAAAAAAGAAAACTGTGGACACTCATTATGACATTGGATATCACTACAATTTCTCTTCACTGATTGAAGAAGATGTCGACCAGTCCCCAAAAGTCCATGCTGAGGAATGTTCATCTTCACACTCTTATGTTGCTGGGATGCACCTTATTTAGTATCTCATTAACTTTCAAAACGGATAATTTGGTACTTTGTACTTATGTATTGATTTGTCAAATATTAGATTTATCAACTGCTGGTGCTGATAATGATCTTAATGTTGCTACATCTATGAATGAACATCTTCTCCAGTCAAGCAATGATTCACAGGATGTTGCAAGTTTGTCAATTTCACATCCAAAGTGATTAGTGATGGTGTTTGTAAAAGTAACTCCTCAGTTAATATGTAAATAAACAACAATCAAATAACTCATCAGGTTTTCTATTAGGTTTCATGTGTGGTAATTTCTTTTGCCGGTACTCCTTAATGGTCTATTTTGTCCACGCACCTACTACTTAGTGGTTTTGAAGTTTTAAATCTTTCCTCAGTGTTGCATGTGTTGGTACGATGGCGAAAAACTTGTTATGTTATATAAAGTCATCACATCTTTTCTTATTAATCAATTTTGTATAAATTACGTTCTTTTGATCATGAGTTTTGTCTTTTGTTCTTTAGATGCTATAGATCAGTCAGTGAAGATTGATCTTATGCGATCAAGATTTTCGTTGCTCAACTTCAAAAAGGGATTCTTTATTAGGAATATTGGTATCTGTTTCAAATTCAATCGATTATTTTATTTCATACTGCATGATTCTAAAACTTGTACATGTTGCAATAAAATAATTTTCTATAAATATAAGCTTATATTATGAAATATGCATATGAATTTCATATTTGATTAAAATTGAATCAACCCATAGCATATGTTCAAATAGTCTTAAAAATAAAACTCCAAGTAAAAAAAAAAAAAGAAAATACACATTTCTTGACTTTACTTTTGGTTATGGGTAGGTGAAAGACAAAGATTTTTTTTTTTTATTCTTGTTCATATTTTCTTATTTCATTTTTGTGACAATAATAATTACTTTATTCTCATGAACTGATATTCCAGCGGAACAAATTCTCGTAAATTCTTATATTATTCACTATTATAACTATTAATTAAGAGATAATAAATTTTTATAGCGAGGGTTTTATAGCCCATTTTTCATCATTTTAGCCGACTTATGCACAATAAGTTGTCAATAAGTCTGGGTCAGACTCAATTCTGAACCTAGCTTTCTCTCCACTTGAGCCGAGCTTGGAAAAGGTGGATCTCGGGCTTTGATATTTTGGACTTAATCAACCCTGATTTGCTCTTTTTTAACATATTTTAGATACATTTTTATAATGTATATATTAATAATTTATGGCACACTCTGTATTTGTGTAACTCTTTATAATAATTTAAAGAAAAATATTTATATATGAAATTATATATGTGTATTAAAATAATGTTGTAAATAGTTTGTAGTTATAATCTATATATGAGTAATATATATATATATATATATATTTGGAAAGTTTTAATATTTTCAGAACTTAATACATTGCTTATATAAATTTTTAAAGATATAATAATATATATATATATATTTCAATAGTATTATCGGCTCATTTTTATAAAATTATGGTGATGTTATTTTTTTCAAAAAAAACTAATTTTTAATATATTAAAAACTCGAAAATGGGTCTCTTGGGTCCTGGATTTAGGTAAGTCGGATCTCAAGTCCAAGAAATTCTTAAAAGGTAATGTCCCAAATTTTGGCAAATCTGATCAATTTACATCCCTAAATATTACCTTAATTTCTACTCTAACGGTAGATTCTTTTGACTAAAATATTTTTTCTCTAGTTATTTAGTTAAAACTTTATTTTCCTTTAATTATTAGTTCAAGTGTTTTTTTTAAAAAAAATTGTGAATGCAGAAATTTTTTTGCTAAAATGCATTTTACTCTCCTATATTTGTTGAAATAGCTAAAAAACCCCTGTGTTTTGAAAAATTCAACAAAAAGTACCACTAAAAGAATCGGTATGGCCCGAGAATGCGATGGAAGTGTAAAATAAAAATTTAAAATCGGTTCAAAGGGGTGTTCCCTTTGAAATTCCCGGGCATTTTGTGTTTGTCAAAAGTATAATAGCGAACATATAACATACTAGATAAGTAGTTAGAGGATGAAACAAAAATGAAACTTTACCTTCTGTTTCTATAGATGAGGAACAACATCTGTTGTTCCCTTTCTATTCTCCTGTTTCTATTGCTAGATAAAACAAAGAACAAGAAAAAAAAAACTCAAAACAAACACTATTATTTAGTGCTTTTGAATTATTTTATGTTCTAACCTGAATCCAATTCAATATAGAATAAAAAGAGAATATTTTAGAGAGATAAAAACAGAGCAAAATCCGTGGCTTAGGAGGTAGATTATGTTAGATATGTTTATAGTTTTGTATATCACATAAAATTGAATTCAAAATTCAATAACTACCAAGTTTGCCTCCAAGACAACCTATACAACCAAATGCATATAACCTCCAACCATATGAAATAACCACCCCATCATGTTCATCATGGTGAGGAGTTTCAACTTCTTCTTAACTTGCTCCAACCTCCCTCAAATGGGCTTGGATATCAAATATGCACCGGGATTGATTTAATCAAATTAAATCAAGCACAATCAAAGTTCATTGGACAATAATTAATTAAATTAATTTTATCCAATTATGTTCAAAAATTTATTTAATCCAATTAAATAAATCTAAGCCCAAACACTAATTAATGATCCAATCAATTAATTAAGCCAAACCTAATAAATTAATCTCACTAATTTAAAGGTGTTAAGCTTAAAAACTTAATTAATCCAATTAATTAATTCTTGAGTCATCCATCAAATGGATTGTTAAATAAATAATCCAATCATTTATACATTCTCCTTAAATTAATTTAATTCAATTAAATTAATTATCTTGAATTAATTCCACCAATTTCATAGTGATTTGTGTGTGACTTTTTAGGTTCACCCTCAATTACACTTGGGCTTGTGCCTAATACAATGATTAATTAAATTCAACTTAATTCATTTATTTCTAATTAACCATTAATTGAAAATTCTCGTCACCATGGGTGGCCGTCTAGCAATGGTCTATAACACTAGATACTAGGTGAATGTTGGCGTGAGCATTTAGGCTCCCCCGTACCATACGGGTATGGTCTTTCCATCATCCATCTCCCAATCTAAGTCTAGAGCATGAAATTGGGCATCGGTTTCCATTCTGGACTAGACACTATGCTCGATAACTTTAGATGCGTTTGTGCTATTGATTGACGTAGGAAACCATTCCCTACTCAACCAATCGCTAGGGCCATAGATTTTAAGAGCTCAAACTATCTTAGAGCGCATAGGATATTCGACTGTCATATATTGACAGGTGACGGATTTTATCTTGGAACCCACTGTCCTCACTACATATTCTGATTGTACTAAACAAGACTTGTAATGACCACATCCAAGATACAATTATCTTTCGTCAAATTCAAGATACAACCATGATATGCATGCAGCTGTCGTGGTTCTTCAAGTCCGAGGACTAATCCCATACTATCGGAGCCAGAAGATCTAGTCATATCGATCAAGCCTCCAAGGCTTTCATATGACAGCTTCCTGCGAGTCAGTTCAGTCGACTTGAGTATCTTGTCAACCACCCACTAAAATTGCATAGACGTCCAACGTCTGTCGCCAATGAAATACGACACTACTCTAATAAATGCAATTTTAGTTCAATTGTCAATAGGACTCTTGATGCCTAATCTCGAGGTTCTCGACTGTGAACATTTCAAACCTAAGCATCAGAAGTTGGTTTCATGGCCACCATCTAATGCGCAACCCAACTATATACGTTGTACAATTTAATTTGTGGTCTTTGTTGTGATGTTAAGCATATAAAGATAATTAGTGAGCACAATAAATACAATTGTTAAATAATAAATACTTTTTTTTATTCGTAAATAATGTTACAATTACACCGAAATTATCAGAATAGATTATATAAAGACCAACCCAAATGGCTTTTTGGACACATATTCTAACAACTGCTTCCGTTAGTACTTAACGAAAGGTGCATTACACTCGCTCCTTGTGTGCCTGAGATTTTTTTAGCTGTTTTTGACCTTATTTTTTTTATTTTTTGATAAAAATACCCCCATGATGTTTATATATTTTCACATTTATATGTTTTACTTGTTTTGATTGTTCTTTTTTGTATTTTCATCTATCTAAAAATAAAATATTTTTTAAATATACTAACTTAAAAGTATAAAAAAATTATATAATTTTTTGAAGTTTTGTGTTTTAAATTGAAATATTAAATTAAAATAAAGTATAAAAACTAATATAGTAAATTTATTTTTCAAATTTTAACTAATATAAATATTAATAATTGTAAAAATTATACAATATTAATAATGTAATTATTATTTAATTAAAAAATATAAATAAATTATATTTAAATTTAACTAATTTTATAATTATTAAAATTGGAATTTAAAACTTTCCTTTAATTACAATTAAAAATATTTCAATCAATTATTTTTAATTTAATTAATGAATTTTTTACTAAAAAAATTATCTAAAATTATCCTTAATTAATTATATATTAAAATTATTTTTAATTAACTAAAAATATATATTTAAATTAATTTAAGCACAATAATTATTTTAATTATATGAAATAATCCTTAATTAATTATATATTTAAATGAATTTATGTATAATAATTATTATAATTATCTAAAATTATTTTTATTTAACTAATATATATTTAATTATTATAATTATATTTAATTAATAAAAATATATTTAATTCAATTA
The DNA here is from genome assembly GCF_000512975.1 of Sesamum indicum. Taxonomy (NCBI): domain Eukaryota; kingdom Viridiplantae; phylum Streptophyta; class Magnoliopsida; order Lamiales; family Pedaliaceae; genus Sesamum; species Sesamum indicum. The sequence continues at coordinate 5,907,885 of NC_026145.1, forward strand.
ATTTAAAAAAAATAAAATTAAGGGCGGCGACCGTCACAGCAGGGCGATGACGTCTTTTTTTATTTGGATGCTATCACCATCTCCCAAATTCGAGGGTATCTGCGGGAGGCCGGGTGTCATAGGCGTGCTCTTCTCTATCGCAGCGGAATGTAATTCTCATATATTTTTCGTCTGTGCGGCCTCAAAGGTTATGCCTAACCTTCGACCGGCCTTCGCACATATCAGAGTATAGCGACAATCCGTCGCGTGTTCTCGACACTGAACTCGCTAGCGCGGCATCTGAACGCCTCCCGGAGCTGCACCGCGTGCCCTTGCGCTCGCCTATCCAGAATGCCCATACTCGCTGCGGCTCTCAGCACTCGTGCCTTAGCGTCTCGCACACAGTCTGGGAACCTGCCGACGCATTGGTCAATGGCAAGGAGTATCCTCGCTCCGCCTCGACATTACGGCACTACGCTTGCGCCCCCAACGCCCATCTCATACCCAACACTCACTCGGTACATCTTAGGCGCTCGCTCTCGTCATGGCTGCCTTCCATGCCTCGCCCGAGTAGGTTAGCATCATAAGTTCGTGGCCCAATCAATATGCCAACATCTTGCTGTTATCTCGCACGGCATACCCGACATGCCTTCTTTCCTTTCGGCTTTGGCTTCACAATATGCCCACAGTGCGGCGTCGTCCCACGACCGCTCATCTTTAGCCAACGAACCCCCCATGGATGGCTAGAACTCGATAGCACATTCCATGAGTTGGATCACGAGGTCTTCGAATGCTTGCCTCGATCACCCATTCGCACGAGAGGTGTTGCCCCTGATAACTCACAGCCCGCGGGGCAACGTTGCACATCACACGGAGCCTCTCGGCAGTATCGACGCCTAACGTAGGCCATCCTGGCCCTACGCTGCCCGTCAGGTTTCCAAGCCCTTTGGGGACTCTAACGTTCCTCTCATGAGCTGCCTAGAGCCGGCTCTTGAAGGCCCCCATCATTTAGTGTAGACGTCTTCTCATGCTACTGTCGTCGTGCACGGGGAGGGCTGGCTGGAGCTCACCACTGCATGCCCCCCTTATAATAGGCTTAAGAAAATAATCTCTTGTTCCAAGAGTAGAACACTCAAAGGGCCGAGTAGCGTACTTTTCCTGCATCTCCAAGGATAAAGCACTCTGCTTCGCACATTAAGCTCCTACTTGCACCCAAGGTTGCGCTCCATCATCGTTGTGTGCTGGCCGACATCCCCTAGTCGCCCGCACGTCGTCCACAGGTCATAGCCGATCTGTGAGACCCTCACCCTCTCGTTCTGTTGACGTCCTCGTCAACACATACATGAAGGATTGATGTGTATGCAGTGCCCAATACTCTCTCTCAGTATCTCACGACACCAGACCGATCTCTTGCTCTTTCGAGCGCTCTAGTCGTGAAGTGCCTCTTCAGCACAACACGTTGTCTCCTTCACAGACGATACTAATCTCCCCTCCACAAAACATAGTGTCTCTTGATGCACTCATTCAACACTAAACTTGAACGGATGTCTGCGCCTCTCTCTGCACTCTCTTCCTAAGATTGCGGGTAGCTCTCAACAAACAGTGCCTTAGATACACCGCATGATCGCCTCAAGCTGGAAGTCTGTGTACTCATCTACACTCTCTTCCCTAATGTCGCTCACATTAGAAGTCTGTGCCTTTCTCTACACTCTCTTCTCAATGTAGCCTGCTGAAGTCGGAAGTCTGTGTCTGGCTCTACACTCTCTTCGGAAGTCTGTACCTGGCTCTACACTCTCTTCCCGACTATTGCTTACTGAAGTCGGAAGTCTATGCCTGGCTCTACACTCTCTTCGGAAGTCTGTCTCTCTACACTCTCTTCAGAAGTCTGTGCCTAGCTCTACACTCTCTTCCCGACTCTCTCAACTGTGCTCCAAGCCTCTGAAATCTCCGATGCTCCTCAAGACAGTGCCTCCAATACACTCGAATTGATCTGGAACGAAAGGAGTGTCTGATGCTCCTCAAGACAGTGCCTCTTAAACATTCGAATTGATCTGGAACGACGTGCGAGTAGGAGTCTGTGCGCACTCTTCGCACTCCCTCACCCACTCGAGGTGTTGCCGCCCTCGGCAAACATGCAAACCCGCCCCTGCGATAGACCACACTTAAACACTTGCAAACGCACAATGGGCCAGATGCCCAGCTGTCAGAACCACACCACTCATGGACCGAACGTCTCTCAAAAGGGTTCTCGCTCGACCCAACATGAAAATGGGGCTTCTACCCTCAATCTCGTTGACGACCAAGCTCACGTCCTAGCTCGACCGCAAAACACAATCTCTTGTCTCGGCCCGAGCGCTTCATTGTAACTACAAGGATAGGTCTCTGAATCCCCGTCCGGCAGCAAAACTCCAAACGCCAGTCTCACATCGGCCCGATCACTAACAAGAATGGGATGTTCAACTTCCGTTCTGAATGCACTAACAAGGTTGGGGTTTCTCGCTCCAAATCCCGATTGTAATATCACGTTCGAATCTAGGCTGCGCAAAAGTCAAACTCGAGTCTCAACCCGAGCGCACAATGCTGCAACCTCAAATTCATATCTCCACCCGGCTGCAAAATTTGAATCCAACTCCTAGCCCGGTCGACCGCATCAAGATTTTTCAATCCCCAGCCCGGCCCGGTCGCACCATGCCGCTCATGGTGCCAATGGAGCCCGTTGCTCCTGGTATCGATGAATCCTACTGCTCCCCTCGAATATCCACACGGTAGTCCCCCTCGAAAATCTTTAGACCAAATAGCCCATAATATGGTGTCAGAATCCTGTTGAGGAACCTTCTCAACTCAACTCAAACTCGTGCTCATGATGAGCACCCAACACACGGCTTAGTAGGGTGCTCCCACTCAAGCTCCAGAAAAGTTGTCTTTCTCCCATAACGGATGCCTATGCTTCTTGGTTCTTGAAGCGTGCCGTCTCTCTCTAGACGCACCATCATCTACCACACTAGCACTTCATCCCATAACTCTGCTCGGCCACATACGGCTCGCACTGACAACTGCCCACAACGTCCACTCCTCGCAACCCCAAGGGTAGCTTGTTCCACGCACCTCATGTGCACTGTGCTCCTCTGCTGAATATTCAGCACGTCCTCCTCTGCTGGAAGATTCTTCAGACTCATGAGAAGGTGGCCCTTCATCCACCACTCTCAACTCAAGGTAGTACCTCGCCCGCCAAAATGGCCTCGTTGCGACGACCGCCTCTTGACTTGCGGCAATCCGCACACATGGTTGCTACACTCACTCACAAACGTGGCTCTCGCAGTCCACCCGACGTACCGGCATGTCCCCCTCTCGCTTAGGAAAGACAAGTGAACTCTGAATATCAATCTGCCGAAAAGAAATTTGGACCAAGGTTGACATATTGCTCCACACATCTGTGGCACTCACACACCTGCCAACCAACAACAACGAAGTTAGACTGTAGCCGCTCACCCTCTAAAGCAGCCTAAACGCGCACAAAGGACTCTACCCAACATGAACTCTGCGGTAGACGTCCCCTAAAGTCATATGATGTCTCTAAGAATCACAGCGGTATGATTTTGTCTCAACTGAGGCCAACTCACCTCTACCTGATGTAGAGCTCATATGCCATTCGTCAACCAGGAGGTCTCGTCCTCCAGGCTGGCAACTCACCTTGCCCCAATGATGGCAACTAGGCTTTGATACCAACTGTCACAGGCGTGCTCTCTCTATCACAGCGGAATGTAATTCTCATATATTTTTCGCCTGTGCGGCCTCAAAGGTTACGCCTAACCTTCGACCGGCCTTCGCACTCATCAGAGTATAGCAACAGTCCGTCGTGTGTCCTCGACACTGAACTCGCTAGCGACATCTGAACGCCTCCCAGCGCTGTATCGCGTGCCCTTGCGCTCACCTATCCAGAATGTCCATACTTGTTGAGGCTCTCGGCACTCGTGCCTTAGCGTCTCACACAATCTCGGAACCTGCCGATGCATTGCTCAATGGCAAGGAGCATCCTCGCTCCGCCTCGGCATTACGGCACTACGCTTGCGCCCCCAACGCCCATCTCATGCCCAACACTCACTCGGTACATCCTAGGCGCTCACCCTCGTCATGGCCGCCTTCCATGCCTCGCCCGAGTAGGACAGCATCATAAGTCCAAGGCCCAATCAATATGCTGACATCTTGCCGTTATCACGCACGGCATGCCCGAAACACCTTCTTACTTTTCGGCTTTGGCTTTATAATATGCCCACAGTGTGGCGTCGTCACACAACAACTCATCTTTAGCCAACGGACCCCCCCATAAACGGCTAGAACTCAATAGCGCATTCCATGAGTTGGATCACGAGATCTTCGAATGCTTGCCTCGATCACCCATTCGCACGAGAGGTGTTGCCCCTGATAACTCACAACCCGCGGGGCAACCTTGCACATCACACAGAGCCTCTCGGCAGTATCGGCACCCAACGTAGGCCATCCTGGCCCTACACTGCCCGTCAAGTTTCCAAGCCCTTCGGGGACTCTAGCACTCCTCTCAGAGCTGCCTAGAGCTGGCTCTTGAAGGCCCCCATCATACCCCCAAGAAATGCTCATTTAGTGCAGACGTCTTCTCATGCTACTGCCGTCGTGCACGGGGAGGGCTGGCTGGAGCTCACCGCTGCATACCCCCCTTATAATAGGCTTAAGAAAATAATCTCTTGTTCCAAGAGTAGAATACTCAAAGGGCCGAGGAGCGCACTTTTCCTGCGTCTCCAAGGATAAAGCACTCTTCTTCGCACATTAAGCTCCTACTCGCGCCCAAGGTTGCGCTCCATCATCCCTGCGTGCTGGCCGACATCCCCTAATCGCCCGCACGTCGTCCACAGGTCACAGCCGACCTGTGAGACCAGGGGAGGGGTTGGCGGAGGGGGAGGAGGGAGGCGGCAAAGTGGGGGTGGCGATTATTAGGGAGGGGGTAGGCAGGGGATAGTTAGAACTTTTTTTTTAGTTTTTTTATATAATAATAATATTTTTTTATAGTTTTAAATTATTTATATGTAATATAAGTTAAATAATTTGTTGAATTCATACTTTTTATTTTTTAAAGTCTAACCATTGAGATTAATTAAATCTAACGATCATTATTTAATAAAAAAAGATCCAACGATCATTAAAATAAGAAACAGTATATATTAAGTAAGGGTATAACGATCATTTATAAAAAAGTTGACGCCGTTACTTAGATTTAATGGAGAAGGGCGATTGAGCTATATTGAAAAAAACAGAGAGGGGTTTTTCGCCTATTTTTAAAATATAAGGCCATTTTTAGAAAACTTTTTAAAATATAGGGGTCTTATGTATTCTAGCCAAAAATTTTTGAGGGGTGAGCTATATTCAAAAAAACAGAGAGGGGTTTTTCGCCTATTTTTATAATATAAGGCCATTTTTAGCAGACTTTTTAAAATATAGGGGGTCTTATGTATTCTAGCCAAAAAATTTGAGGGGTCTATGCGAATTGACCAATAATTTCAGGGGCAAAACGTAATTAACCGATAGTTACATTGGGTGGGAAAAAGGTGACTTTTATTACTAGTTTATTGCCTCGAGACAGTAACGCGACGCCCCACCTCTGTTAGTATGTCTACAGCCTCACTTCCTTCTTATTTTCATCATAATCATGGATTGATTTTTTAACAGAATCTGTTCGAAGAAGAGGAATTTATTATTGATTTTGTAACAGAAACGTTCAAGAATTGTGATCTTTTCAACGATCAGAATATTTTCCAGGTAAAAAGAAATGAATGCTTCTTCTCCTCCTCCTTCGAGCTCCGTCGCGCTACCGTGGCCGGAGGCGGAGGCGAAGCTG
>NC_026145.1:5913748-5948112 GCF_000512975.1 Sesamum indicum
GATACAATTCTTGGGACGAACCACTCCCATCGTTCTCCAAAACGACAATGGCCCCTGTCCTCTCCTTGCTATATGTACTTTTCGCTCTTTCTCCTCCCCGGGCTTTGTTTTTGTGTATACCTGCTGCCAAGCACGTCCCTTTTTTCTATGGGAAGTTTGTTGCTTTCTAAGCGAGGATAAGTAAAGTGAAAAATCTAACATGTTCAGATTTGATAATTTCTGATGCATAATTCTAACAAAAGGTGAAATGTGGTAACAAAATCAATTTGAATTGCTTATACAAATTGATGGTTTCTGTGCATCGTATGCACCAAGTTTTGGTTATACAGAGATTAGTCCATCATTTAGGCGATGTTTTTGTTTAATTTGTTGCTTATGGGAATTATGCGGCTGTAATGATACGAGGCTTAGAAGATTACAAAATGGTTGAGAGCGCCTTAATTTATGCTACTGAAATCAGTTCATCATTTGGCCTTGTTTTTTGCTTCGATTGTTGATTACGGGAATAATGCGGGTTGTATGTCATAAGGCCAAGAGGGATTACAAAAAATGATGATTGAGAGCACCTTAATTAGTGAGGTGGAGAAGAAATAATAGCAGTCACTGAGAAAGGATTTTGAAAAAGGATAGCAGTATATAGTATATGGTATTCTAGATTGTTTAATATGTGATATATTGAGGTTTGCTTTTGAATAAGAAGCTACTCTTGCAAGTGGCTGATAATTATCCATAATTCTGTACTTGCTTGTTAATAATCAACTGTGAAGAATTATGCTATCGGATTTGATTGTTTGAGCATATGCAATGATGCTATTACAATGAACCTTCTGAATTTTGTTTGACCGTCGCCGTTATGCAAGTATAGTTTCTGTCCCACTAATTATGCTGCATGTTGTGATAGGTAATGTTCTATCACTAAAGAACAGATTGAATTTGAGCCCAGATATTCCAGAGGTTTCACAGGAGAAATTGCTTTCACTTGTTGCTGAGCATTTGATTGATTCAAACAGTAACATCGACGTAATTGCTTAATGCACTATTTTCATTATTGCTTTTGTATTGATAAAGGTATTGGAAGTTTAAAATGGGAAGAGATCCTCTTGAGTATGTTGACACCTTTTTGTCATATCTATTGTCTTAATACCGTGGATTTCCTTCTGGGATTTGAATTAATGTCAGCTTCTTAACTGGGTAACAGAACAAAGATGCTGGCTATATTGAAAATCAGCAACAGAATATTGCAGATGCAATTGATTTGCTTCCTAGACTTACAACTGGCATTGACGTAAATATAAAGTTTCAAAGGTAGATTAGCTTTTGTCTTTGTATTTTCTGAGGTTTTGAATTGCCAGTGAAAATAACAACGATTAGTATATGGTTAAGGGTTTGATGGTAGTGGTTGTAGTATACTGCTTCTAAAGAAAGCTTTTGCTTTAGAGATATGAAAATTATGTAATACAAAATCATCTGTTTCTGTGGTGCAGTATGATCCCAATGAGTTGGGACCCTTCAGTTTTTAATTCTGATGAATTTAAATCTGAAATTTTCAGAATTGATGATTTTGAGTTCACTCCAGAATGCACAATATTTGATTTACTGGATATCCCACTCTATCATGGATGGATTATTGATCCCCAGGTTGGAACTTTTGCCTCACTAGTCAAAACAACTATTTTAACTTTTGAGTTTTCCTAAATTGCTTAGTGGGTGGCACTGTTCATAGGAACTTTGTGTTCATAATCATGTAGGGTCATGGGATTACATCTAATGAGAAAGATTTTCAGTGTTATTATACAATAAATTGGAGCTATGAGGCAAAACCATAACATATCTCTGTACTTTTTTGTTTGTTTTCGGCCTAATAGCGGTCTAAGGCGACATAAAGGGGAAACAAGAGATAGAGCTAGAGGTAATGGATAATCTCACAAGAGTGGAGTTAGTTGAGAATCAGAGCTTTTTAGAGATCATACATGCTTGCTTCCCTCTTTATCGCGTGATCACATCTATGTGTATGTGTTAATTCAAATGCTAATGTTATGCGTAAGTAGATATATTAGTTAATAAATATTGGGAGTTATATCTCAAGTCTCTCATGTGCCAGATTTAATGCAAGTGGTAGCAGATTGAGATCATGCAAGCTGAAAATGGAATCAACAGTTCCAAACAGTAATTTGGCCTGCTATCTTTCATGTTCTTTTTTCTCGCACTGCCGCACCATTGCTTCCACTATGTCTCTGGTCCGTGCTCCCCTTTGCTTCATCTATCACAATCTCTCATCTCGTCTCTCTCATTCCAAGAGGCATGATGCACAGATCACCAGAATCAGTTCAGGCTACTCTGTTTCACCATCATCAGCATTAATAAGTCTGCAACCCCAACACCATCCTAAGCACAATAGAAGTAGTGGTTATGGGCTTGGAGCACCACTCCTGCTTTTTGATTTCAGGTTTGCTATTGGAGTCTTGGCTAACCTTTATGGAAAATAAGTGACCTTGGTCCCTTTCCTCCATCTCTCTATCTGAAATTGTGTAACCTTGCTTCCTTCCTCAAGTCCAGCTTGGTATCTCTCGCTTGATCATTCTTTATTGGTTATTCATTGTTCAACCATTATTGGCATGGACCACCTTGAAACCACTAGTTGGCTACTAATCGTTGAATGCAGCATGACTTAACAATTCTTGTTTGTTATAAGTTGGGCCACAGTGATGCTCCTTGTGGTTGAAGCTTGATAACGCGGACTTCCATTGCCAAGTTATGTGACCTAGGTGACAACATAAAGTAGGGGTGTTACACTTGGCAAACATGAGGTGTAGAATTGTTATATATGAAAAGTTAATACTACTCGATCAATAATGTTTTGTTTACCTATTTCGTAGATCCAATAATGATGGGTAGCTCCATATTTCAAGCTATTTTTGTTCGTTATGATGAATAAACTAAATACAGATTGTAGAGGCTTAGGGTATAAAGATGTGAGACTTACAGGTCTGCAATGTTACATCTGGAATGTAGTCATAAAGTTCCAGAATAAGTTAAAAACGGACGATTGAAAGACAAGGATAGAAACTTATACGTCCTTCATGGATGGGCCTCTTTGATGCTGAACAGATTCATCACTAATCTCAATGCAAGCAACTAGATCACAGAGACCTCAACATTGATGGCTAGAAGCCTATAAAGATTTTATCTTGAATAGGTTCACAAAGTGGGAACTAAATTTCTTCTAATCCAAATCTTTACCTCTATTCTATAGAAAGATGTTGTTACATTGAAAAAAGGTATTTATCTGACTAAATGGCAAGTCAAGAAAAGATATGACAGAAATGGTATATCAACCTTTGAATTAGGCTAGGATGTTTGGTAGTTCCAGAAGTGACTGAATCTGAGTTTTGCTCTGCGAGAATATGTTGTTCTTAGCAACCTTTTCTCATTTGGACAGATGCTGAACAATTGCCTATGGTTTAAGCAAACAGTTGGATCTGAAGTCTGATTAGTGATGCATGACCTGCATAATCCCAGCAGTTTTGTGGTTTTGGGAGATGGATTTCCAAGGGAGGTTTAAATTAGTGAAGGACGAAGGTTACTCTCTGAGTGTAATTCTTAATTGACGGGTGTGATTCTTTTTGTTCTTCGGGGTTTTGGGTGTCATCAAATTTGTTGTCCTGGTATTGAGATTTTGTAATCTTTTCATGCATAATGTGTATGGTCATGAACCTGTCCTCTGATGGGTTTTTCTTTTTTGTTTTTTTTTTTTGGTGTTTTGTTTTGGCTTGGTTAGGCTATTTCGTACACTGTTCTTAGTTGGCCTTTTAGTTCTGTGTGTATTGCATGCAGGTGAAGTTGCTTATGTTTTATGCATGTTTTTTTCATGCATGCATTTCAGGACTCCGAAACTGCAGATGCTATTGGTTCAAAATCATATAACACTCTCATGGGGGAGCTTGTCTCATTAGAAGCACAAACAAGGGAGAGTGAACAGAAAGAGAATCCAGAAGATGATACTGTGGATTTTGTCGCTGCAACAACTGCAGCTCTTGGAGTACCGTCTCCTTGTCTTTCAAGAAGTCAATCCTTCAATGATTCTCCTCAGAGAGCAAGAAAAGGGGACATTGAAGAAGAAGCAGAGTTCTTGAGAGTCTTGAAGTTATCAGAGGAAAGAAGGTCAGCAGATGGTCTAGCTGCTGGCATAAATCTAGTTGGAAGTGTAGATATCAAAAATTCCCAACTGGTAATACATTCAGAAACAGTAGAAATGAATGTTGCTAATGAAATTATGAAGACTGGGACATTAATTTGTGATGATATCAGTGGTTTGAGCAATAACAATGTTGATCAAAAATCCCCTACAGTTTTTGCACAGGAAGCTTTTTGTTCATTCTCAAAGACTGATCAAGAGAAAAACTGTGTCCAACCTACCAGGCAAAAATCTGCAGAATATTATGAAGGTGCAGTCAGAAATACTGGAATTGATGCAATGACTAAGAACGAAAATGGTCAACACATGTCATGTGGAGAAGATCCTCCATTTGTTTCTAATATGACATGTGGAGAAGATCCTCCATCTGTTTCTAATATGTCAGGTGGAGAAGATCCTTCATGTGCTTCTAATAGCTTTCACGATAAGTCTAGGAGTGACGAACATGTTCAAAATGAATTCACTTTCACATGTGACCTGGATGAAATGAGAAATTGCGCAAGTTCTTCTAATGCTAGAGATTCTTCTTTCTCATTGACCACTACTGCAGATTTAGATTCATCAAGTCATCCAGTTCATAAAATTGGCATGTCTGAAGCCTTCACTTCAAGTATTGATGACAGTGAGCCCATTTATGAAGGGGAAGAATGCGTAATGGAATCAGGAAATGTGGTTATTGGAAATCGAGAGCCTGTTTATGAGGGTGAGGTGGTTCTTGCAGAACAAGTGGATAAAGGTTGCAAGGATGATGGCTTTAAGGACAGGTTATCCGTCAAGCAAGGTGAATTACACCCAAAGATTGACAATAAGTTCTGAGTGGTTATCTCTTTGCTGGGAAAAAAAGTCACTCTCTTCCTTGTTAATTTTTATATTCAGTACTAGAGATAGGACTTTTGTGCTAATGCATTTGATTAATCTCATTAGGGGAACTGATCAGGAACTTTGTAAACAACAGTGCTAGTCAGTTAACTGTATATGGGTATGTGTTATGCTACTTCATCTTGTGGCTGAGAAGATATGCTTCATTTGGCAGGAGGTTTTGATTTTTGATTGTCTTCTGCAGCCTATTTTGCTTACAAGATAAAGTTAAGGAACAGGAGCTGTGCGTATTCTTCAGGAATAATCATTTCAACACCATGTTTAAGGTTAGTAGATGGCATGTTATATACTTGTCTCTCCATTGGCAATCATACTGATGGCTCCCAAATAAGTTGTTATGTCTTTTATACTTGTTGATGCTTGAAACCATTTTGGGCATTGGGAGTAAGCATTTTACCAATTTTTGTTGGTATTTTTCATATCCATTTGACAATTTGCATGAAACATACTAACATGTCAGTGAGTAAGGCTTTAGCCAAACTGCGGTAACTGGATCCTGCCAAGGTTTCTTGCATTCATAATGCGAGTCAATCTAGAAACATATACGTGTTTACATGTGTAGTTCTGGTCCTTGTAGTAAAGAGTGGCAGATTCTAGTATTACCTCATATGAAAGCTAGCACCAGCTCATCTTAGGCTGTGAAAAGATTTTCAACATGATTTCTTGGTTAAGCATGGACTAGAAAAGAATGAAGTTAGGTTGCTTTTGCTGTTAACTTTTGTTGAATGTTGGAATCTTGTTTATTAAAAGATTCATAATGGGTTTCCCTAAATTTATAACTAGTGGGTTGTTTATTGAGCACCCACTTTATGAGTCTCTATTCAGAAATGTACAATGAGCTTGGTTCTCTTACACTTTTTTCATTTGGCTTAGAAGGCTAAACATAATTGAGCCCACTGTACTTGCTTTGTGACAAAGTCGGCTTAGTACCTAATATGAGTCTGTTTGCAGTATGAAGGTGCGTTATACATTTTAGTCACCGACCAAGGCTACATAAATCAGCCAGATTTGGTATGGGAAAAGCTGAATGAGGTGAGAAGGTAGTACGCAATTATTTATTCTTTTGTTAATACTTGGTCTCGGTTTAATTTGATGAAATAATGCAAAAATTCCACAGTTACAAATAGGTTACCATGTAAATAATTCTGTGCTGTGCTTGAGCATAAGATGTCCCCAAGCAGGCTAGCTCTAGGTGGAACTAATGATTTCTCCACCCTGCTGTAGTTTTAATTTTTTTTAATTATACTATATGGTTAATGATTAGAAAGTTTAATAAATATTGTTTGCAGTTTGGTTATATGGCAATCTTTTTAAAATATCATATTAAGTTGGAAGCGTTCCTGCTTTCTATGTGGATATCTATAGTTCGAGTAGGCATACACTGACTTTGCTATAACATGAAGAGGTCGGGTTGTATACTCGAATGTTGGACAATGTTATGAAACCTTTATAATACTTCAGATGATCACACGTTTAAAAGTATATCAGAACATCTCTAATTTTAAATTATATGAAATGAATCTTGACAAGGTTATAAATTCTTTTTTAATAATTTCAGATGAACATATATTTAAAATATTTATCTAAAGATGTTTGATTTTATTCAAATAGATTTAAATATCTATTTTTCACCGTTTCAACTATATTGTACACGTTTATAAGAGTAACGCATCTATATTTAACTGTTTCAGCTGTGCTAGACAATTTATGGTACAGATAAAGAGGATTAATAAATTTGATCAATGTTACCTTGTCCATGATTCTAAAATTCAAGGCTTCATGGCTACATGTCCAAGTGCCATAATGATTCACCACATATCAATGTGCTATTTGCTTGGAAACAAATTGTTATATACCGGTAATGTTACTATTGAACTTTAGCAATAAATTACAGTTTGGGTCTAGGATGATGTGGGTCTGTTTGGTCATTACTTTAATTTGTCATAGTTTGTTGAAGTATTACAAAAGACAGACATTAATTGCTTGGTTATTGAATTATACCTTAGTAACAGTATTTAGATCTAGTTGGATTCTATTTTGAGAAGAATAATGGTGCATTTGTTCATTCCCTTATCTCTTGATTTGATCCGACAATTAGGTTAATGGCAATACATTATACATGATGGGGAACTTTAAGGAATTCAACATCGACACTTCCAACGGCACATGGGGTGAACAAAGTGCCACTAATACTGCAGTATGTAGTTGCTCATTTTTCTAGATCTCTTGTGATCCGCATTCACGACTCTAAATTGAATCTCAACTTTTTGCAGGACTATCTAGCTAGCATTGAAAATGTGGCTCAATCACATTCAAGTTTCAAGTAACTATCTAACTTCTCTGGCACCTATCGTATTAGTAATCTCTTGTTTCTAATGAAGAATGCAACAACTATCCTTTGTGAATGTTACGTTTCACAAATACCATTATATTTGTTAAAATTGCAATTTGAGAATTGATCTACATATTGTTAAAAGGGTTAATTGACTCTCTCTAAAAATGTCAAATTATGTTTTCTCCCAAAACACTTATGAAATTACACGTATACCCCTCCTGAAGATGCTTTTATGAACCCAAGTGAAAGTAATGAAATTTTCATTTTACCCTTGATTTAAAAAATAATTAAATAATAATTTTATTAAATAACCATTACGGCCATGGATGTAGCTGTAATGTTTATATTTTAAAATGGATAAATTTGTTTCATTTATGTATTTGAAGAATGTATTTACACGCTTTTTTCTTTTTTCAATTTTATGACACAATACTTAATTATTATGTTAGAAACTTTATACATTTATTACTGATTGATTGAAGTAAAATATAAAAATACTCCAATAAAAACATTTTTAGTAAAAGCCATGTGTTGTAGCTATACTAAACCAAATATGATGAGTAGTGGGATCTTTAGCTAAGTTCCTACTAAACCTTGATAAGTCAAGTGCCATAATGCCTTTCAAATCTCTTGAACTATTATTCTACTACGATAATTCTTACTAAGAAGAATGTCAAGTGTATGCCACTAACCAAAAGGTAATGGAATTACTTTAATATCTTCTTGTATTAGGAACTTTAAGATGAATTTATTGGAGGGAACATTTTTTAAACTTAATCTTTTTCTTTATATTAATATTTCAATGCACACACAATTAACTTTTATATTCTTATTAGTACATATATAATTAATTATGATTCGATTTGTCTATATAATATTGAAGGGTATTTATGTGAAGTTTATTGTAAAATTGTATTTGTGTTATTTTTACTAATAGGAAGCATGTTGTGATATTGAAAAGATGATAAATGTACATCTAATAGTTCTAATTCTGACAAAATATTTTTGAAGATAATATAACATATAGCATCTGGTTACGTCATGTACTAATTCTAATTTCTAATCTAGAGAAACCTCGGGGCCTTTTGATATCAATGATTTTGATGCTTTTTATGGCGGTTCTGACTTGCAATTGGCAATAGCTCTTCAACAACAGGAATTTGAGCAACATCAACGGCAACAGCAACAGCAGCATAATTTGCAGCAACCAGCTGGTAGCTATGGTTCAAAGCTCCCTGGTCTCCAGGTGGGGGTTTTGAAGTTGTTTCATATCACCATGCTTTGCTACACAGTATATCCACATTATCTGGTTTCACTGTTGACGGTATACCTGAATGTTATATTTAGTTGAGTTATTCTAGAAACTATAGGTGATTTATGGTACATAATTTGGTGTAGCAAATGCTGTTGCTTTAGGATAATGCTGTGTGTAACTCTGCAGCAACAGAGCCATTTTGCAGGGTCTAGATCTTCTTTAACCTAACGAAGAGCTTTCCTTCATTTTCAATTTGTGTCGGTCAAAAATGATGAACAACTGAACAATTTGCAGCATTTAGCACTTTTGGAGACAGTGAAAGGAAAAATGAAATTTACTATATGTTCTTTGTTGGTGAATGTTTGGAAAATGTCTTCAGTCTGACTTAATAAGCTATGAAGAATTGAGAAAAGCTTGCTGATCTATGGCTGTCAGTGTTTTCTGTTGACGTGATGTGCTATTTTAGGGAAAATGAAATTCCACTTTCAATCTTTTTCTGAATTTAGTTTACAGGTCAAATTTGCCGGAGGTTATGACGTGTTTTATGCACTTGCGTTCTAGCTTAGCTTCTCTAAGTAAGTTATAAACTTTGGAAGAATGCGTTATCTAGATGCAGCAGGTCCAGTATGAGACCTGAGCAGAAGCGTGGGTGTGGACTTTTTCTTAACGGTCTTATGTTGCTTCAAGCATAGTTCTAACCATAAAATCCTTTGCAGGTTTCACAGAATAGTGAAGACGACCTGGACTCTCCCTCCTCAAAGCAGGAGTCGAAATTAAAGGAGAAGTGCATTATCATGTGATTACTCAATGCAGGTTTTGTACAAAGGAAGTAGTATCAATATTAGGATTATTTTTGGTCCCTTTGCAATTTGTGCCAATGACAGTGCAATGTCTACAACACCAACTACTGTTACTTTTTTCTAGTGAATTAAATTGACTCTTGCTCCATACTTGTAAATTTTTCTCTTCTTAATCATAAAGGCCAAAGTCATGTGCTTGTAGGTTCCCTGGAACTTTCTGACTTCTGGTAGTTGTATAAAGGTCCAGATGCCTCCTATTTTTTTTGGTGGTTGTTTGGATGGGGTTAACGATCCAGATGTTGAGTTTTGCATATTTGCATATGTTTGTTCAGAACAGGTATATGATGCTTGGACCTGTTTATTTACGATATCCTTATCAGAATATATAACAGTTATTATGTACTTGTTAAAAATGAAATAACACATTGTGTATTCATGACACGGTTGACACCACATTGATATTGCGGTCAAGTACATACTATGTCTTGGCAGATAATCAAGTTTTCTCAGCTACACATCATAAAAATATTACATAAGACTCCTAATTACAACAAATTTAAGATTGATCATATGTTTCTAACCGAGCTGTGCTGCAGCTTCGTGCCCAGTACTAAAGCCTTTCGGATATGCTTTCTCATTATCAGCTATAATGATAACAAAATACCAGTAGGATCCCTATGTGATGCTAATACAATGAGCTGGTAGATTTTACCATGGGATAATCATTAAGATTATCAGAATGATACTGCTTCTACTTCCCATTTCCGATTCAATTTTCTGAGTTTAATCATGAAGATGATATCTGGAGCAAGGAATAGGTGCTTGTACATAGGGATAGGCAATCAAAAGATGTATTTGCAGACAACCTACTCACATCTTTAAATTTCCATCCACTAAAATATCGGGTGGTTCACGATTTCT
This sequence comes from Sesamum indicum, assembly GCF_000512975.1. Classification (NCBI taxonomy): domain Eukaryota; kingdom Viridiplantae; phylum Streptophyta; class Magnoliopsida; order Lamiales; family Pedaliaceae; genus Sesamum; species Sesamum indicum. Next base: position 5,924,134 of record NC_026145.1, read on the forward strand.
TCAACTGTGAAACAAGCTTTTCAACCCCTGAACTGGAGAACATCAAAAGGAGAAGAATCAGAGAATTCAAACTAGAGATTATACTCAAAATGTAATCGATAATCTACATTTGTACTGTTTTTCTTGTCATCTTATTTTTGCAGACAAGAAAATTTTGTTAACAAATTATAGGATAGAGATTCTTGTTGGAGAGATTACAGGAGAGACCAGCATATATATGCACTCTGAGAAGCTGGGAATGTTCTAATAGGCCTGCAAATGTTGTATCATCCCAAGTCATAAAACAAGTCGTTCATCCATCAACCTAAGACGAACTCCATTTGATCATATACCAGGCTAGCGTTCCAAAAGATCAGCAGTTGCAAAAAAACTATCATACCTATAAAATGCTGCCGCTTAGTCCTGCCATTTGTCATCACTTGCTCCCATTTCTCTATCTTCTTTATCCTCTCAAAAACTAGGGTCCTCGGGCTTAAAAAGCTTTGGCATTCGTAAGCTGGAGTCTCCAGGTTCGACAAACCTTACCTTTTGAGCAGCCCCTTTCCTTGTGTTTGCAGCAAATTTAGAAGCTAATATAGTAGCCGCAAGAGTATTGCTTTCTATTGAAGGTTTGTGGCTATTGTCATCATCATCATCATCCCCATCATCATCATCGTCAGATAATTGCATATAATACATGCTCTCATGTCTCGCCAGTTCCTCAGCAAGTTTCCTCCTCTTATATCTTCTCCAAGCAGCTTGTAAAATGCGAGCTCCCCAAGTCCTCCATTGGTGAGAATAGTAGCGAAAAACGTGCTGCAGTTTCTTGCTGTGCAGCCGTTTAAATTGATTTGCAAAGAATCTGAGGTCATCTGCACGAAGGGCAAAGGCTTCCACTTCTGTGTTGCACTTGACCGTTCGAGTAGAAGCTGGAAGGTTTATGTCTGAAGTATTCATCAGCGCCCATGTCAGCAGTTCTTCGCCACAGAAATCGCCAGGTTTGAGGGTGATGGAATTGAAGAACCCTGACCGTCCACCATCAGTTGTTGAACTTTCAAGTTGGCCTCGGATTATGAAATGCATTTCAGTAACTGGATCCCCTTCACGGACAATATATGTTCCTCTGGTGTTCAAAGATGAAACTAGGCGTTCACATATTGCATCCAAGAGTTGGTCGTCCATTTTTGAGAAGAAAGGTACCTAAAATGTTTAATAAAACCATAAGATATCCACGTTGAAGTATAGAACAGCGTGAACTGTAAAGTCTTTGCTGGGTTTTGATATCTTCCTATGAATTAACTTCAAAAGTCCCTTTTTTCTTAACCAAAAAAACGCCCCTTGTATGTCACCTTTGCTCTCTAGTTTGATCGAATAAAGGCATTCATACATCAAGTACTCAGATATGAAATGCAATACATGGCTTCTCGAAATCCCCATTTTTGTTATAGTTCTTGGGCCATCTTAAAACAAGCAGCACTTTAGGCATTCACATACAAAAACTTTTCTGGGTGAGAGAGATAGCCCAAGCAACTTCCTTTTTTTGTTCTTTTTGGTAAATTGTTAAGAAACAAAAATAAGAAAAAATAATAAAAACATCATAATGAAGTATAACTATCGGATGTGAAATATGGAAGTCCAATGTCTAAAATAAAGACAACTTATGTTGATTGTATTCATATATATTTTTTTAATTAGAACGTATCACGTGTGTTGCACGTGTAGAAATATATATTTAAAGGCGATTATATCACTTATTAGCTATAAAAAATATTATGCTCATAATTTTATTTATATTTCTATTATTGGAATATTATCATATACAATTATATTCTCAAAATAATTGGTAATAATTGTTTTATAACCATTTAATTCTATCATTTGCAATTCACTTCTAATTTACATGAAATGATTAAATAAATAATTTAATCCTTAAAACTGAAATTTTTTATTTTGTATTACTAATTGTTATATTTGATAATCTTGTATTGGAACGAATTACTGCAAAAGTAAAATATAATATACAAAAAAAATTCAATATTAAAATAAAATAGTCTTATTTTTGGAATTTTTATAAGAAATTCTAATTTAATAAATTTGATCATGTTTTATTTGTAGCTTTTTTTGAGCACTTTGATGTGTTTTAATTTTATTTATTTTTATAATATTATTTTTATGTATTATATATATTTTCTTTTAATATCATATCCTGTTGTCTTTTATTTTTAAATTATTGATGTCAAATGAATTTAAACTAATTATTTATTAACTATGCTAATCAAATTTTAATCTAATTAGACATCCATAGTATCATTATTTGTATCGTAAGGTCCTATAAATATGCTAATTTTGTCAAAATATTGATTACATACTTCATTAACTTCTAAATTTGAAATATTATTAAATAAAAATATTTCTTTTTTGCCTTTATTTGAAATTTTTAATTTTATATTTTTAGTGTGATTTCTTGATCTTGTTCATATGAATCTAACTGGTATTATCTATTATGTTTCAATTTATTTAAAACATCTTATTTTATTCCTACATCTTATAAGATATTTTAAAAGTTTAAAAATGTTGAATTATATTTTAGAAGTAAGTTTTTAATTAAAGAATTTGGATAAAATAAAAGACCAGAGCTTAAAGAATATGAGAGTATTTTAAATCATAAACTCTTTATATTGCAATAATATATAAAAAGTCATTAAGTTAACTATTAGAATTTAAAATTATATAAATAGATAGTTATTTTGGAGAGTAAACGTGAATTATATGAAGAACAAAAGTGAAATACACAAAATTATAAGAGTGATTGTTTATTGAATTTTAAGATTAAAGAGTTTAAAAGATCTTATAAAAAATATAGTTGAGTTTACATTTTTTCTTAACATGCTTGTAAGATCATAAACATCTTATTTTGAAATATTATAAACTCTATAAAAAAAACTTACCAAACAGTTTTATACAGCTTAATAAGATATTTTAAAGAGCTTATAAGCTCAGTAAATCACCCACTTAATCTTTTATATGCATACATTATTATCTAATATTCAAAACTTAAGTAATAATAGATTCTCTGAGTAATTTAATTTTTGTATGCAATTTTCAATTTTTAATTAAAAAAAATAGTGCTTTATTTGCCGATAACCATTTTTATACTTAATACTTATTTACTTTTGTAAACCTTAAGTTATATAAATTTATTCTAAAGAAAGATACTTCTTTTTCGTTAGTAACAATTGACATTTAGTCTACAACTAATACGTTAGTATATAATTATTTCTAATTTAAGTTTATTCTCAATTTTATAGAGTTTTACCTTATTTTAGTAATATTAATTATACATATTAATTTTTTTTGGTATTCTTTCATTGATTTCTTTTATTTTTAAATATTTTAAAATTTATTGATAGATTAATTGTTCATTATTTTTAAGAAGAAATCATATAAACTGATGAATAAATAAAAGGTAGCCACAAAAATACAAAGTTATAATTAAAACGAAAACTATTTAGTAGGTCTAATTCCTCTCAGTACTTCAATATATTTTTCATGGTCTAAGTGTTTAGAGGTATTAGAACTATTAAACGATCTTCTTTTGTAGAATTAATTATTCCTTTATAATTAATTATAATTTATTATTAAAAAATTACTTAAATAAGGATATGGGTGTCTTTTCACATTGAGAACCACCTAGACAATTCATACTTTTATATATAATATAGATATAGATTTATTTATTTTCATTTTAGTACATAGAGGTAAGATAAATATAGTGTTTTTCTTCTAAATAATTAATAGTTGTTTTATTATTCTTACAACCTTTATTTAGCTGTAAAAATGATTATCAAAATAAATGAATCTTTTCTAGTTTTACTTTTCCTCAGTGGAATACTCCACAAACTTTATAATAATTTGTCTTAAGGACCTAGCGACATATATTTGAAAAATAAGAGATTACCGGTACATTTGAGGGTTAGTAAATACGAAGGATTATGAAAAGAATTGTCTTATATTATATCATATAAAAAATTCTTCAATACAACAATGCTTTCTAGCTCAAAAATAATCCTTTATATATATTATATCAAAATATATGTCATAAAATACATAATAATAGTGTTCCAAACATATTTCCAACCATTTATTATGTTACAATATAAAACATAAAAAACACATTGAATCTACTGGATTTGACATTTAAAAGAATTCTTGTCTCATACAAAACAAAAAAGTGAACATACAAAAACATATATACCAATTATCTTTATCAATCTTTACAAACAAAACCAAACATACAACATAGCCTCTTTATTTTTATATAACAATCAAAATCAACTTCAAAACAAAAATAAATGTAATGCACATAATTTTATAATCCTTAAAAGGAATCTGGTCAAATTCCTATTACCATTTATTATGTTACAATATAAAACATAAAAAACACATTGAATCTACTGGATTTGACATTTAAAAGAATTCTTGTCTCATACAAAACAAAAAAGTGAACATACAAAAACATATATACCAATTATCTTTACTTTATCAATCAAACAAAACCAAACATACAACATAGCCTCTTTATTTTTATATAACAATCAAAATCAACTTCAAAACAAAAATAAATGTAATGCACATAATTTTATAATCCTTAAAAGGAATCTGGTCAAATTCCTATTACCATTTATTATGTTACAATATAAAACATAAAAAACACATTGAATCTACTGGATTTGACATTTAAAAGAATTCTTGTCTCATACAAAACAAAAAAGTGAACATACAAAAACATATATACCAATTATCTTTATCAATCTTTACAAACAAAACCAAACATACAACATAGCCTCTTTATTTTTATATAACAATCAAAATCAACTTCAAAACAAAAATAAATGTAATGCACATAATTTTATAATCCTTAAAAGGAATCTGGTCAAATGTAAGAATGGAACTTGGGAAAAGTCCACCAGACTGGAAAAAATATCTTTGCCAATAAAAGGAGCAAAGTAGAAATCTCAATTACTTCCCTCAGTGATTGCAAAGATGATCCAGATGTTGAACACTTGAATAAAGCATGTAAACTTATTAATACTACCTGCAATCACTGGTATATGCTTCTTGATTGAATAGAGCATAATTTTTTTCACATGCAGGTATGATCAAGCAATAGAAACAAGTGAACTTACACGACGGACAAGATCTAGGCAAAGATGCTTCTGAATTTCGCGGCGTAAGTCCAGTGGTAATTCTTGCAGAATGATATCTTCTTTTACACCTCTTGTAGAAAGCCAGTTGTATTGGACAAATCGGCGCACACGCTCCTGCAGCTCCGGAGGTAGTTGGCGATGTCTCATCCATTCCTCTGTATCTCTTCGTTTGACCCTCCATTCTTCAAGTCTTGCTGTCGTAGATTGTAGGTAGGTCTATAAAATTTGGAAAGACAGAACACAGTGCATTAAGCAATTTCCAGAGAAAATAAGTTCATTACTTTTGACTAAAAATTTGTTTCCTTCAAATTATACACCAGATAGAAAAAGGTTTTATTGACATTCAGCAACAACTTGGGTTCCAGCAAGCGCTGAATATAACAATGTCCTGCGATATAAAAAATCTCTCCCCTAAGAATTTTTTTGGGATAATATAAAAGGTACAAATATAAAAAGATGATGACAGTTTGAGCAATCTACTATTATACTTTCACTCAAAAGAATAAATAGGTGGAATCTATTAAATCAAATAGCTAAAAGTAACTTGCAAAACATTAAAGTTATAAGGTAGTCAAAACCAGGGCGGTCAAAGGATTCTCATCATAGGATACATCTTTGTCTGTGTATCGTATAAGAAACTTTAAACATAAGGAGATCATGACAATTGGTGAGCACGGATTACCAAGGGGACAGTAATCTACCTGCATATTGCCTATCAGCAGTGCGAAGAAGACTAGGCCCATAAGACATATTATAATACTGAAGATTGTCTCAACCACATAATTACTCGTCTTTAAACTTTGTCCATATGAACTGCAAAAATAGATTTGCATTCATGAAATAAGCATAATCGGACAGGATTCTTAAGGTATGATTAGGAAAAATGAAAAATTGCTTTTGATTTAGATTAATTGTTTTTAATCAGAAGTGACCACTTCAATTTTTGTGAACGATCCTAGAACGAAAATGTGTTTAAGTAATCTATTATATATGATACACACCTTTTGTAGTTATAGCAACACTTAAAATAATGGACAATTTGTCCATTTTCAGCAATGCAGTAAATTACAGAAGTAGGATGATTAATTACTGGGACATGTTTAAATATTAACACTCTAGGAAGGTAGAATCAACACAAGAAAAATAGAAAAGACAAGGAAAACGAAAATATATAGTTTACCTTCAGAAAAATTTATTTATAGAAAGGTCAGTACAAAATTTACAAGACAATAATTTCCTTTTCTTGAATGAGCTGTTCAAGCGCAAAAACTGAATGGGAATGAAAAGAAAACTAGTCAAGCTTATGCTTCGTTCTCTTTTCCAATAGTTAACAATTTGAATATTCTCTACAAATAAATAGGACAAGCTATCTTTTATGAAGAGCTGATGTGAGTTGTATGTTGTGTAGGAAGAACAAGTTTCATGGTATGGTGCAGTTAGCTAACTACAAGACAGAACAAAAATGAAGAGGAATAGCAAAGAAAAAATAACATAAAGTTGAGTTAAAATCTAGGAACAGTGTACGCTAACCTTAGATTTTTTAAACCGTACCACAGACAGTAAAAGTATTTCGGGATGAAAGCTGCTGAAGGAACATCGTCACTGACAGCGTTAGCGAATATTCCTAAATCAAATTCATTACTTTTTCCACTACACTTTTTGAAGATCTGAGTGGATTTATACCATCTATCATATGCATTGCCTGAAGATGAACAGTCAAGATAATCAGGTCTACAAGGTACACCGCTCTTTTCTAACAAACAGTATTCCTTCCAGCACGAAAATACTCGTTCAACTGACATCAAATACCATACAGCTCCTATGACCTGCAGACAGAGTGAATGTGATGATAATATAGAATATAGGTAAAATTTATATTGCATCTGAAAGTTTGCTATTTCCTGGACAAGAAAGAGTTTTATAACAGGTTATGACAATTTGGTTTGCAGACAACATGGTACTTATGCTTACATGACTTGCTAACAAGTAGAGAATGAGATTGTATGCTGCCCCTGTCCAAGCACTTGCCACAACACCGGTGTGTTTTATAATTCTATAATTCAAAGGGAAAATAACGATCAGTCGTGGGATGTACTGCAGGATGATGAGAAAAGTGATGGCATGATTAACAGAAGCACTGGATCTTGTCAGAGTCAATGGCATAATACCCCAAACAACGCACTGCCACATGAAACATAGAATGCAGAATATATGAGGAAACAGAAATCATATTAGCCAAACATCATCAATAAAGCCACAAAATTTAAATAAAGACTTCATGAATTAACTAAGTCTATTTTCTTCCTCAAAATATAATTTTTCTACTAAGCAATGGAACCAAATAAACATGATCCATAGTCAGGAATGGACTAAGAAAGTTTAACCGATATAGAGATTTTGATTGACATAAGAGGGCAATTTCAAAGTGTAAAGGGGGCACAAGGCGAGTTCCGATTTTCATGTGATTAATGTTAAAAAATTGAGATTATTGTTAAAATATTTGAGGTAGACTGAGAAATGCGTGCAGATACAAGAAGGAAAATAAATGCGGCATAGAAAAATTAAGGTTGTTCAGTAATGCTCCTACATCCTCAAGTTTTCTCTTACTAGAATATATTTTTGTACAATATTACCATGACGACCAACCATCAACTATTTATACTAGAACATCTGTAAACCACTATAAAATTATTAAAAATTTACCCATCATGTCAGCAGATTGGAGCCACAATTTGCAGACACGTGAAACGTTGCTAGGCTTCACATTCCTAACAATTATGGATAAAAGTGATAAATGGTCGCTGTACTACCGATACTTGCTTAGCTTAATCAATTATTTTGCCCTTCTCTTAAATTTCCCTCAAAATATCAATCAGCTAAATAAATCTCCCAGTTTTAGAACACAACTTCAAAAAGATACACAAAAGAAGCCATCTAACAGAATACATTCCATATCCATTTTCAGAAACATAACAACACTACGGATAACAAAAAATTAGAGAAAAAAAGATTATGGAGAAGTAAAATAAATGTACTTGGGGACGCGCAATCAGTTTCGGATCGGTAACCAAATCACCTCTACCGAAAACCCTAGTGTTGGGGGCAACATAGGCGGTGCGAAATTTCATGGTTATGTGGAGGACGGAGAAGAGATCGACGGTGGTTCTGGTGACGACGAGGAGGCCGCCCCAGCCGTAGTCCATGTACAGGCATTTCCGATCGTGCTCGAAACCCAGCAGATCGAAGAAGAGGGGGTCGACGAAAAGCGCAATGAAGGAGGTGACGAAGAAGATGCGGTTCCATCTGTTAACGAATTCACCGCTGGGGTCGAGGATTTGGCGCCACCATACCTGCTGGCGATCGCGGATAAGAGAGCTGGGGATGGGGAGAGTCACAATGCGGAGGCTCAGGCTGTTCATGGCCGGAAGACGACATAACAGACGGAGAGAGAGAAAGAGTGAGAGAAATGATGGTGATTGTGGGACGGATGGGGTGGGGGTTGGGGTGGTGGAAGGCGGCGGAGGAGGAGAAGAGAGCGGGGAACCATTCGGATTTTGAACGCATCTTTTTCTGTTCTTTTCTTTTGGCCGTTACGGTTCAAAAATTTAGACTAAATTCATTTACATTATTAAAATAAAAATTGTTTATTATTTTTTTAAATATAATTACTATTTCTCTTAAAAATAACTAATTCATAAGCCTTTTTCATAATTTTTTTTTATGATTTTTAAAATTAATTTATTTTGTTACTTTTGTTTATTTTTTACCTTTATATTTTTTTTATTTAATCAAATAAATATAATCAAAAATAAATTATGATTGAAATCTATACCTTTATTAGAATATAATTTTTGGTATCTTCAATTTTTATGATTTGTGATTTTTATTTATTTAATTATTTTTTTTTCTCTCTCTTCAACTCCTTATTTTCTTTAGTTTCAACTTTGAATTTCCGTCTCTTCTCAACTTTTACATCTCTTTTTCTTCTCCCATCTTTTTCCAATAATGTTTTATAACTTTCTTCTATTTTTTTAAATATTTTATATTTATCTATTTTTTATTTTCTATAATGATAATTAATATTTAAAATTTAAATTTAATTAAACACACGCCTAAATGAACCACATAAATTACGTTTTTAGGCCTTAGAGTTAGAGTATCCTAAAAAATCCCTTATTCACTTAATTTTCCATAAACGATGTTCTCTCTCTCTCTCTCTCTCATTTTTATTTTTATTTTTATTTTTATTTTTATTTTTTAAGTCAAATAACTAGCTCTTTTAAATAATTAGTTCTAACAATAAATTTTTAATTATACATATTTAAAATTAATTTATTTTAATAATGTTGATTAATTATGCATTTTTCTTGATTTAGTTAAATAAATATAATAAATATTTATTTTATGGATGCGCATATTATATGCGTTGATTACTAGTATATATATAAAGCAAATTACAATAGGCTCCCATGAAGTTTGGCATCACTATAGATATTCTCATGTTTAAAAAATTATCAATGTCCCTTAATTTTAACAGTTGTCTAATAATAAGTCAAATTTATTAGTTTTTGTTAGGTTTTCATTCAATTTATGTAGGTGAACAAATCAAAATGCACTTGTAGACTATGAACTATAATTTTATTTATTTATTAAAATTTTTTGAATTTTTTTAGTTGACTAAGTGGATACTTTTTTTTACAATTATTCAAACTTTTTCATCCACCTCGTTTGATTTTTTTACTATTTTTTATTTTTTCTAAAAGAAATACAGTAAGGGCAAAATTGACAATTTCATACCTTCATTCAAGGACTATCTAAGTTTATCAAACATCATGGGGTATTTATAATTTTACAAATAACAAGGGGATATTCGAAATTATGTCAAACATTAGGGAGCTCGTTATAATTATCCATATATATATTTAGAGTAAATTATATTTTGGCATGCGAACTATACCCGTACGCTTTGGCATCTAAAGTTTTTTTTATATCAATTTACTATCTCAACTTCATAAAATTTGCATTTTACCATATGTGACCATCTTTTGCAGACTTTTTTGCCGAAAAACATCACATGTTATGCATATATGAAATATCACATCACATAACTCGTAAGTATCATATGCATGTGATGCTTCTTTGACAAAAAACTTGTGAAAAAATAGTTTTAAATGGTAAAGTGCAAAATTTCATAAAGTTGAGATGGTTCAGATTGATGAGGGTTGAATTACCAGAAGAGGGAAATGCCCTTCATTAAGGATAAAAAAGGTATTCTGATTAAAAACCTGCCTTTAAGCCGAAATCCCGCGAAAACTGGGAATCCGCGTGCAAGATCTGCGGGCTAGGATCATGGAGCCTTGCCCGCCATACGATCTAGATGCTTGAATAGCGTTGGACCATCCGATTGGAAGTCGGGAGCCCATGATTGTGACACGTAGCCACGCCCCACATCCGATGATAACCTTATAAATACTCTGATTCATTAAGAGGTAACTTATATTTGATCACTTTAGTTGATCTACTTAAGCCCGCATATATCTATTCCGGCCTCTAACTAATTTGGGCGTCAGAGGGTCTTCGCCGGGGACGAACCCGACTAGCCTGACTTATTTATCTGATCCTCAGGTCCCATCAAAGATCCGGGAGGACGACATGGCATGATCAAGATCGCTGATCAAGGTCATATCATTCTAGCCCGATCAATTGGTGTCGTCTATGGGAAACATCTGAGGATATCCAGAAGGATATGGAAGGAAACTCAAGAGGAAATATCCCGGGCATGGAAACAACATTAGGAACAACAGAACGAACTATTCAATTAATGAGGGTAGAGTGGCAATAAATGATGGAGGAGGCAGGAAGAAACGCCAACATGGCTTACGAGCGTAGAACGGCAACGCCTATTGAAAAGGAAGCCATAAAGAGGAAATTATTCAAGGAAAAGGATCAAGAAAGAGAGTTAGAGGGAACGAGTAAAAAAGAAATAGAAAAGGGTCATCAAACATCATCGGAGGTCCGATCGAGTAATCGAGATAGAAGTCAACTGAGAGGACTAGCTATCTCGTGAGCAGAGGTGGACAGCGTGGGAAAACAGATCGCGATGTTAGGAAAGTAGATAGACGAACTCAAAACACGAGGGGAGATAGTATCTCACCATCGAAATTCTAATTTCTACAATAAAATACTGACAGAAATAGTGAACCCGAATTTTAGAATGTTCGATCTCCCCAAATACGATGGAACTAAAGACCCACAAGAGCACTTGGCAACCTTCAACCTGGTAATGAATCTCTATGGGCAGTCTGACCTAATTAATGCAAATTGTTTGTTACACTTGGCAGCATTGAGTCGCACGAGCAACTTGTGCAAAAATTCACGTTCCATTTCGCGAGCAAAAGAAAGGAAAAAAGGTCCGCTACTCATTTGTTCACTATAAGACATAAAGAAAGTGAAACATTGAAAACTTTCATGGGGAGATTTAATAATGAAACCTTGGAAGTGCAAGATCTAAGGATAGACATGATGGTTAGCATTCTCATCTATGGATTGAAGAAAGGGCCACTTGCATCTGCACTAGCAGATCCCCTTGTGGACGTGGAGCAGCTGATGGGCTTAGCGCAGAAATATATAGATGAGGAAAAAATGAATGCTATAAAGGATGGCGAGTGGAGATTTAGCACGGATCACGAAAGAGACCGAGATCGCCAAAGGAGAGAAGGAGATCGGCGGTTGAAATCGGACAAAAGGAGGGAGCCCCTTACCAACCAAAATACCATAATTACGCTCCACTAAACATGACGAGCAAAAGCATTACTGATGGTAGAAAAGAGTGGCGTTCGACATACAAGATTTACCTAGCAAAGAAATACTCAAATAAATACTGTTGATTTCATCAGGAAAAAGGCCATGACATATAGGATTGTTACCAACTAAAGGATGAAATCGAACGACTCGTGCGACAAGGGTGCTTCAAAGACCAAATATCATGAAGTCTTGGGGAGGATAGGGAAGCTCGCCAAAATAGGTCAAGAAGCAAAGAAGGTAGACAAGAAAAGGGGCATGAAGAAAAGAGAAACCTGAGAACGAGGGAAAATGCACCTGTGAAAGGAATTATACATACTATAGCAAGAGGCTTATAGGGAGGATATTCAAGAAGATCGAGGAAGAGGTTCGAAAGGGAGAGCTGGTCAAATAGAGGAAGACAACTCATGATGAATATTGCATCAGAATAAGAAATTCTGTTTGGAGCTCAGGATGCTGGTGAAAGGATTGGGACGAACAACTACCCTATGGTTATCAAGATGGACGTTGTCAATTTCACTGTTCATAAGGTACTGGTAGATAATGACAGTTCTGCTGATATTATCTTCAAAGAAATACTGGTGAAAATGGGGTTAGATAGTGGGCGAAGGCTTAGAAACACTGATGATCGCATTTCTTAAAAATAATGGAGATATGTTCGCCTGGAACCCTTCTGATTTCAAAGAAATAAGTCCAGAGGTGATAGTTCACCGGCTAAATGTCGACCCCACCATGCAACCAGTGCAATAAAAGAAAAGAACCTTCGAGGTTGAGAAAAATCTCATTATCGAGGAAGAAGTCAAGAAACTGTTAAAAGAGGGGTATGTCTCTGAATCCAATACACGAACTGGTTATCAAATGTGGTGGTGGTGCCGAAAGCATTTGGCAAATGGAGGATGTGCACAAATTTTACCGATCTAAACGAGGCCTGCCCCAAGGACCAATATCCATTGCTAAGGATTGATCTATTAGTAGATTCGACAGCCGGATATGAGCTTTTCTCCATCATGGATGCTTACCAAGGATACCATCAAATCTTCATGGTGGCGAAAGATCGAGACAAAAGTTCCTTTGTAACTGAACGAGGTATTTATTGTTACAATGTAATGCCTTTTGGTTTAAAGAATGCAGGTGCCACATACCAAAGGCTGGTAAACAAGATGTTTGCAAACCAGATAGGAAAAACGATGAAGGTTTACGTGGATGACATGCTCATAAAAAGCCAACGATTGGAGAACCATTTGATACATCTGGAGTCAGCTTTTGCCATAATGAGGACGTATGGAATGAAACTCAACCCAAGCAAATCTACGTTTGGAGTCAGAGGGGGCAAGTTTTTAGGATATATGGTCAGTGATCGAGGGATAGAGGCCAATCTGGAAAAAATTGACGCGATCCTAAAACTGAAGTCACCCACCTCAGTGAAGGAAGTCCAAAAACTCATAGGTAAGATCGTATCCCTCAACCACTTTATTTCTAGATCAGCAGATCGAAACTTGCAATTCTTTAAAATCCTGAGAAAAGCTAAGGAGTTTAAATTTTCAAGACCTAAAAAATTACTTGAGGTCGCCACCCTTGTTGGCAAACCCAAAGGAGGTGAGACATTATAGCTTTATTTGGCTGTGTCGAACAACGCAGTTAGTCCGGTGCTAGTTAGAGAGGACAAAAGGATCCAGAACCCAGTATACTATGTGAGTAAAATGCTACAAGGGGCAGAAAAAGGTACATAAAAATCGAGAAGTTGGCTTTGGCCTTAGTGGTGACAGCTCGAAAGTTGCGACCCTATTTCCAGTCTCACAAGGCCATAGTGTTGACCAATCAACCGTTGAAAAGCATATTATTTCGACCAGAAGCATCGGGAAGACTGATAAAATGGGCAGTCGAATTGGGCGAGTACGACATTGACTACCAAATTAGAACTACTAAAAAAGCACAAGTACTAGCAGATTTTGTGATGGAGCTCGCAGGCGAACCGACTCAGGAGCCAAGTACTTAGATGTTACACGTAGATGGTTCTTCCAATGCCAGCAATGGGGGAGCAGGAATCCTGATACAAGGACCAGGAGGGCTAGAAATTGAGGTCGCAGCTAGGCTATCATTCTCCATAACCAACAATGAAGCTGAATACGAAGCCCTGATACTAGGGTTAGAGTTGGCCTATGGAGCTGGAGCCAGCAATCTGGAAGTATATACTGACTCGCAACTTGTGGCAATGCAAATCGATGGAACGTATGAAACCAAGGAGAAATCCACGACTATGTACCATAAAAAAGCTAAATCGTTGATGCAACGATTTGATAAATGTTCCATTCCACATATCCCGAGGTGCAAAAATGATAGGACCGATTCTCTATCCAAGTTTGGAGCCCTTTTGTCAGGAATCAAAGATCGAAAAAATCACCATTATGGTAAAAGATTGACTGGCGATCTCGAAGAATTTGGAAGTTAACACCATGGAGCCACCTTGCTTTTGGAAAGATGAAATTATGAACTATCTCTAAGAGGGGACTCTACCTAACAGCCCATGCGAGCTGGAAGGTTGAAATTCAAGGCCCCTATGTTTACTTTAATCGAATCTCATCTTTACAAAAGAACTGTGGAAGGACTGTTGCTGAAATGTTTGGACAATAACCAAGCTAAATATGTCATGAAAGAAAATTCAGAGGGAAGTTGTGGTAACCATTCGGGAGCTAGGTCGGTAGCGCAAAAGATAACAAGGCAAGGATACTTTTGGCCAACCATGATGAAAGATGCAAAGGAGCTTGTTCGCAAATGTGAGAGCTGCCAGAAGTATGCTTCACAAATACATGCACCGGCAACCTCAATGAAGCTGGTCCAGATCGCATGTCGTTTCGACCAATGGGGTATCGATATCTTGGGACCTTTTCCCCCAGCTCGAGCTCAGAAAAAATTTATCGTTGTCGCGATCTAATATTTTTCCAAATGGGTAGAAGCGAAAGCCATAGCAAGGATATCTGAGAGAGAAATGATCAATTTTATTCAGGAAAAATATAATTTGCAGGTTTGGGATACCAAGAGTCTTGATATCAGACAAGGTGCACAGTTCCAAGGAAAACAAATCACTACTTGGCTAGAAAAAATAAAGATCCAACAAAATTTCACAGCAGTTGACCACCCACAAGCAAACAGACAGACGGAGTTAACGAACAGAACCATTCTCCAGCATTTGAAGTCTAGGTTGCAATCGAAAGGATCATGGGATGATGAGTTACCAGGAGTAATATGGGCCTCTCGAATGACTCCATGATCTGCCACAAGTGAGGAATCCTAATGAGTCGCGAGTTACGACCCAGCGACCAATAAAGAACAGAGGGCTTTTGACCTCACAGTGGTGGAGGAAAAGAGGGATGCAGCATATGCGAAAATACTTCACCACAACAGCGTGATGCTAAGGAACTACAATAGAAAATTGCGACCCAAACAACTGCAAGTAGGCGACCTCATCTTAAAAAGAGTCGAAGTCTCCAAGCACGTGGGTAAATTAGACCTAGGATGGGAAGAACCATATAAAGTGGTCGAAATAAAGAAAAGGGGAACATACAAGCTCCAAGATATGAATGGACGATATCTACCCCGACCATGGAACATTCAAAACCTTAGAAAATTTTACGCATAGACATGTGCCTGAAAAATGCTTACTAATGTAAATGATCTGAAAAAGATCCCTCTTTGAACTTGTAAAAGGTCACATCATTTAGTGTATCTGTGAAAGATCAAAAGCTCTATGAGAATTTGAGAAAGATTTATCCTGTTTATACCATGAGTACTATTCTGTTAAACCTGCAAAAGGCCAATGGTCCATAAAAGGCCTAATCTGAGAGAGATCACTGGCCAGACTTGGCAGAGAAATCACAAGTCTGAAAAAGACCTCACGATATGTGAAAAAGCAATTTTAAAAAATGCACATCCAAAAAGAATTATCATTTCACTACAATTCATTTATAGATCGCGAACTCACATAGAAAAAAATTGCAAGCTGGAATAAATCTCTTATCACAAAAAGATGGCTTGAGAGAAACTCATTTGTCCATAAAGCAAAAGTTAATCAATTAACATTGTAAAAGTGTTTACAAATATCCTAACAGGTCTACAATGAAGGCTGTTCAACCTATTCTGTCAAAAGGAGGATCCAAAAAAACGAACGAACAACATCATTTATCCTCTATCTCATCAAGCAGGGCTGCGAATTCGTCCTCGCCAGTAGGAGGAGTGTCTTCATCCACAAAGGGCTGAAGGCTAGCATCAAGGCTAGGGTCAAGTCACGACACGTCAAAATCGGGCAAGAACCCATTCAAATGGGCTAGTTGGGCTTTGCACCTATCAAAACCCTACATCAGGAAGTCAGCGGCCTTGATCTCTAATACTGCTTCGAACGCAGGCGCTTTTTGGAAGTCACGAGCACCTTGGAGACGGGTTTCGCGAATACGGGTCGCAAATTCTTCTGAATTGAGAAACTCCTCACGACCCTCAATGGCTCCTGCAATCTTCCCGGTGGCATGCCCCGCCGAGAACCCGATCTCCTTCCCTGTAGCCATTACCTCGGCAACCTCGGAAGTAAGCATATCCTCCAATTCTTTGTTGCGAGCTTCCAAGGCCGCTTGCTGGTTTCCAAGTCTTTCTCTTGAGTAGAAGCTTCAGTGATCTTGCTTCGCAACTCGCAATTTCTGTGTTTAGCTACAAACTGATTCCTTCGAAAACCTGAACACTTGAGAGAAAGACCTCGGACAAAATTGGCAGCCTAGACAAAATATTAATTAATAAGGGATGACGGATCAAAATCGAACAACATAAAAAAGAGTCACATGTATTAAGGAATGTGCGCAGTGTTCTTCAAGACGAGTGTACAAAGTCTTTAAGAGGGCAGCTTGGTCGCGAAGGAGACAACTTGCATTATACAGCTCCCAAAAATCTTGCCCCGATTGAGTATTGAGAATTGTGCTCCTAGAGGAAATCTTCCAATCAGGTATCAATTTCTCCCCTTCTAACTGAGCTGTTAGATGATGCTGATATGGAGATCTTCATGAGCCGCTCTCCACCATTCAGCGACCTCATTCAGAAGCTCTATATTTTTCTTCTCTTCCTCCGCTTTGGCCCCCTCTGCTTGCTCCTCAATCCTGGTAGATCGAGGTCTGGTTTGCTTACTAGACCCCAAGAGACTTCTGCTATGATGCCTATGCTTCCTCCGCAGTCTACTCGGGCCAGTTTCTTCTATAGGCAAATTATCTTACGACCTTTTTATGTCTGCGTTTGGGGAAAAGCTCCTTCCTCTCTGTTCGAACAGCTCTTGTGATCGCGTATCCTCGCTTTCCACTTCAATTGGAGTTGTCTCTCTAGGAATCTTTGCCTCCGGCGCAGCCGAGGAATCTGGCTTGGGTTGGGCGGGTGCGACCAGTGGAGGTGCGACCTGTGCTGCGGCCTTCCCTTAGGCTGCCCGTATGCATTGAACAACTCGAGCTTGAATGACCATATTATCTGCGAACAAGTGATTAAATTAGAGATGTTTGCCTGCGATATGAAAGTAAGGATAAAAGATGAAAAGATTCACCTAAGGAACCCCTAACTTGGAGTGGTGCTGGAGTGAGATGCGCGAGCTTTAGAACTTTTTCTACCAAATTATTTTTCGGGTTATATCGATAAGAAGTAAGATTGTTTATCTGATCTCTATCCCACCCCCCTCCCTTAATAACTGACTCTGGCTTATCTACGCTCCAATCACATTTGAAAGGCCATTTGCGACCTGGAGGCAGTCGTATAAAGATGTATTTTTCTTTCCAAGGGCCAACATTAGATGTGAGGGGGTCAAGAAACCTACAATCCTTCCGAGCAGAAAGGTAAAAAAAACCCCTATCCCCCGATCTTTTAAAGGTCGTAAAAGAGTATAACGACAAAAAATTATCAAAGTTGGGCTCAAAACGGTGAACCCTCATTATTATGACAAAAAGGATGATGTGACGAATAGAGTTAGGCGAAAACTGCATAGGACACAAATTCAGATGCTTAAGAATTTGGGCTACATAGGGGGCTAAAGGCAGACGTAACCTGGCATAAAAAATGAAGAAGTGAAAAAGAGCAGAAGCATTTGGGAGGTCGATGCATGCGATCAAATGACCTATGGATAAGAATCTCATAACTATTGGGAATGTAATATTTCTCTTTTACAGTGCTGACTATGCCGGCCAAAAGATTATGTTCTCACATTGACTAGAATTTTACATAAGTCGGGGCATCATCAGGATCAGATTCTGCTACTTGGCGACTAGGTCGCGACCTATTCCTAGACGGGCCTTCTAAGGGAACAGGGGTCGTATCCATATGGGGGGAGGTGGCAGAAGATGTAGAATCAGAACCAGAATTAGAAGATTTTGAGGAGACATGGTACCTTGAGAGACGAGGTCGAAGTCAGAAACGGAGAAGATTGAGGTCGAGGGACAGTAGGCAACAATTTCTAGTAAATGACAACATTAGTAAAATTTTCTAAATGAGACTGCTATATACATATGCAGAAGGCGAACCTGTGAATTGGAAGAAAGCCACCCATTAAGCGATACGTGGCATCGCATGGATCGAGGTGACCGTTCTAGATTGGACAGGACCTTTCGAATTCTTGAAGGTAATAAATTACACTTACAAGAAGTGGGGGAGTTATGATGAGGGTTGAATTACCAAAAGATGGAAATACCCTTCATTAAGGGTAAAAAAGGTATTCTGACAAAAAACCTGCCTTTAAGCCGAAATCCCAAGAAAATTGGGAATCCACGTGCAAGATCTAAGGCTAGGATCATGGAGACTTGGCCGCCATACGATCCAGATGCTTGAATAGCGTTGGACCATTCGATTGGAAGCCGGGAGCCCAAGATTGTGACACGTGCCACGCTCCACAGCCGATGATAACCTTATAAATACATCATGTCTGATGCGTTAAGAGGTAACTTACATTTGATCACTTTAGTTGATCTACTTAAGCCTGCATAATCTATCGCGACCTCTAACTAACTTGGGCGTCGGAGGGTTTTCGTTGGGCACGAGCCCGACTAGCCTGACTTATTTCTCTGGTCCTCAGGTCCCATCAAAGATCCGGGAGGACGACGTGGCACGATCAAGATTGCTGATTAAGGTCATATCATTCTAGTCGGATCACGGATGGCAAAATGTATTAACCCATATATTTATAATACCCTTCAATCATTTTTTTCCTAAAGCCCAAAACAGAAACTATGGGGCCCCATTAAGCAGCCTAGCAGGTCCGGCCTGTTGGCCCGAGAGCAAAGTATGAAGCTCATAAGTTTTATTTTTACACTAACCTACCAAACCCAGTGCAACAAGATAACTCATTAGAAAGCAGGAATTCTATGTCATACGCATTCCTAGTATTTGGGACACTAATACATTGAAAAATCTCCAACAAACTCCCCCTGGATCCACAACGGCTGGCCTGTTGACAACAAGTAAAACAAATCCCGTAGAACTTAGGTTGACTGTGTATGACTCCTTCAAACGGTCATATCTTCGTCCAGATAAATCCAAATCTCAATACACATTTTTTCTAGTTAGCCAACTTATGTAGCTTTCAAATGACATATCATATACTGCAACTACTTCTAAATTTTATTCTCTATCGGCCTATAAATAGAGGTCATAGTGCAGAAATGACAGTAACTTGCATAGCTCATTGTCACACGCTCTTCACTTTCGATTGACAACAATGTCCTTGTTGTTTCGCACTTCACAAGCATATTTATTTTATATTTTGATATTTCATCACATTACTTCAATTACCACACCATATTCATACGTTATTTCAAATTTTTTCTATTGTTTATTCAATAAATCAATTACTGACTTTAAACATCGGAGTGTTAATCCTTATTTTGCAAGTTTGCTTCTTTGACCTTAGGATTTTCTTGAAAATTCTTCGACCATTATAGTGTGGTTAGACTCCAATAGACTAAAGGAAGCAGATTGACTCGGAAAGTGCGATGGAGACGCAAAAAAATTAAAAAATAACGAAATTAAGCATGTATATAACTCGATCAAACGGTGTACCATTGATCTATGCCGGACATTCGGTATATAAACATGGAAAAAAGGAGAGAGAAATTCGAGAGCCTAGAATAAAAGAGGGGGAAGGCTATGTTGTGTCGTTGTGCCTAATGGAATGATCTAGTTAGTCACCCACCAACCACAACAACCTTATCGAAGGAAGTAGAGTCAAAAAATGCAAAACTAGTCCCATACTATGGGCCTATTGGCAATTTTAGTCCCAAACTTTTGGAAATAGCCAAAACTAGTCCCTTATTTTAACTTTTTTTTTTAAAACTAGTCCCACCATTAAAATTCTAATGGAAGTACCAAACAGACGTTAGTTTGACCGGTTCTCAAGGTTTTAGTGACTGCATAAACAGGTTTTTAGTGGAAAAATTATTATATCAAAGTTCTAGTTATTTTGTTGATGAACTGTTATTTTCTTATGTTAATTTCTTAAAATCTGTTGATGAACAATGTGGAAGTAAAAAATGCACAACCGGCTAAAAAATATGGAAATAAAAAAAATGCACCACAACCTGTTAAAAATTTGGAAACGAAAAATGTACAACCTATTAAAACTTTTGAAAAACAATGCCCGTAATGTGTTAAAAAATGCACAACCTATTAAAAACTTAAAAATAAAAAAGATGCAAACCATCCTGTTAAAAAACGACCACAACATTCAATTAAAAGTCACATATTCAACTAAAGCATGCACCTTCCATAGCACCATATGTACCATTTTACAACAAATGTAGCATTGTACATCCAAAAGTAAACAACCATTAATAAGCACTTCCACCAAAGGGAGATTTAAGTTGAAACAAAAGTTACAGTCACCTCATGACATGTTTACAAGTGACTCTTGACAAGAAAATGCAACTATCTCAAGACAGTTCAATCCTTTCTTTTTCCTTTAGACTTATCTTTTAAAGCCTTTACTGAAGCATTTTGTAATAATAGTGCAACCTCTAAATTTGACAATGTCACAAACCTTTTGTCGCCTTGGATGATGATTGGGAAGGAAGGGCCTTCAGTGAGTGTTAGGGTGGACCTTGTAATCTCATGTGATTCAGAATCCATGGGGTGAGGGGCCCTCATATGGACAGCTACACCTTTATGTCTTGGAGGAATGAATGTACGGTTTGGTGGTGATGGGGGAAATCCCAATTTTACAAGTGAAGTGCCAAAAATACCTTTAATGAAGGGTATTTTCGTCTTTTTACAACTCAGGATCCGCGCATTTGCGAGACGGGTTGGGTAGACCGAAAGCCGGACCCATCAAGAGAAAGAAGACCCCGAAATTTGAGGACCGTCCGATCGAGGACGTCTGCTTCTCAGATGTGGACACGTGGGCCAAACAACAGTGACCACCTAGGCCCTATAAATACTTCAACGTACAGTCATTTGAGGTAATTGGTATTTAGTTATCTTTGACCGACTTAGCTTTGCTCGTACATTTTCCATTCGATTCAACTCTTCTAACTTGAGCGTCGGAGGGTCGAAGTCGGGGACGAACTCGTGATCCTCACGTGCTTTCTTGTCCTCAGGATCCAACACTGTCTTGATTAAATACGTGGCTGAACACGAGGTTGCTGTGGAAGGTCGCTGATTTCGATCGAGATCATTTGGCACCGTCTATGGAAAACTGAGGATCGTACTTTGAGAATGGAAAGAACGTCGAGAGGGAATGTGCACACTATCAAAGACACGCCGAGGCAGGGAGAACCAACCTTGCAACTAACTAGAGGAAAACTACATACAATGATAGAAGAAGCTGGTAGGAATGCTATTATGGCTTACGAGAGGAGGACTGCAACGCCTCAGGGAAAAGAAACTGCAAGGAGACAGCTGTTTAAAGACAAGGAGATGGAGAGAAAGCAAGTGCAAGAGAGCGCACGAGAGGTCGCGAACCAGCATCCTCGGAAGTGGGATCTAGTAGTAGAGGAGGAGTGAAGAAAAGGGAGTCAGCCATTTCTAAGGCCGAAGTGGTGTCGGGAGGCAAATCGAGCTATTAGCTAAACAAATTGATGAGCTGAAGAAAAGAGGTGAATTGGTAGCACATAACAGGAACTCACCTTACGATAATAGGATACTGAAACAAGTAGTGGATCCAAGCTTCAGAATGCCGGATTTGCCTAAATATGATGGAATGAAAGATCCTCAATAGCATGTTTCAGCGTTCGAGCTAGTGTTGAATTTATATGGGTAGTCAAGATCGATCATGTCGTAGCTGTTTGTCACGACC
This sequence comes from Sesamum indicum, assembly GCF_000512975.1. Lineage (NCBI taxonomy): Eukaryota > Viridiplantae > Streptophyta > Magnoliopsida > Lamiales > Pedaliaceae > Sesamum > Sesamum indicum. The sequence continues at coordinate 5,946,415 of NC_026145.1, forward strand.
TTAACGGGTAAGGTCCAGGAGTGGTTTACAAATCTACCATGCAGGAGCATTGAGACTTAGGAGCAACTGTTGCAAAAGTTTAAGTTCCATTTTGCCAGTAAAAGGAAACAGAAGCGATCAACGATATATTTATTTACCATCAGGCAGCGAAAGGATGAGTCGCTAAAAAAATTCATGGGAAGGTTTAATAACGAGGCTTTAGAAGTACAAGATCTTAGGATCGACATGATGGTGAACATCTTGATCCATGGTCTAAAAAAGGGATCGCTGGCATCAGCATTGGCTCGTGATCTTCCCACGGATGTGGAACAGTTGATGGCAATGGCCCAGATATATATTAACGAGGAAGAAATGAATGCTATGAAGGACGGCGAATGGCGTAGCAAGGGCCGCGATCGTAATCGCGACTTTGAGAAAGGAGGGGAAGCAAGCAGTCGAGGTTTGATTAGGGAAGGGAGCACTCATATCAACCTAGGTACCACAACTACACGCCTCTTGCGATGACCCAGACGAAAGCTTTGATGATGGTGGAGAAGTCCGATGTGCTCAAGTGGCCCCAACACACCAGGTATACTCCGTCCAAAAAAATTTCTAACAAGTATTGCAAATTTCACAGGAAAGGGGGCACGACACTGAAAATTACTTCCAACTTAAACACGAAATTGAAAGATTAGTAAGGCAGGGGTATTTCAGAGATAGAATATTGGGTGAGCAGAAGAAAGATGGAAATGAAGCAAGGAGTCGATCATGGAGTAGGAAAAAATTTGTTAGCCGTGGAAGAGAAGAGAAAGTGGAAGATAGGGAGAACGCCCTAGTAAAGGGAATAATTCACACCATTGCTGGGGGACCAATTGGAGGAGATTCAAAGTGTGCAAGAAAGCGGTATGAACGCGAGGATCGAGCAGGCAGAGGAAGTGAGTTCATAATAAGTATAGATTAGGAGGAAAAAATTATTTTTGGCAAGCAGGATCGAGAGGCAGAGAGTAGGTAGCATAACGACCCCATGGTGATAAAAATGGATATAGCCAACTTCACGGTACATAAGGTGTTGGTGGATAATGGGAGTTTTGCAGACATTATTTTTAAGGATGTACTAAGAAAAATGGGGCTAGATGGTGCGAAGTTGGATCCGGTCAGAATACCTTTAGTGGGCTTTAGTGGAAGCGAGTTAACATCTAGCGGTACAATAGAGCTACCTGTCTCCATAGGAACTAAGCCGAAAAGAAAGACGATGATGGTAAAATTCTTGGTGGTTGACACGCCTTTTACTTACAATGTTATTTTGGGATGGCCGGGCCTAAACTTATTTAAGGCTATCGTGTTCACCTACCACTTGAAGATGAAGTTCCCTACGAAGAATGAGTGGGCGAGGTTACTTGTGATCGAAAGGAGGCCAGGAGATGCTATAACTTGTCATTGAAATGAAAGGGTTCGAATGAAAAAGGCAAAAAATTGAGGAAGAATGCGACTAGGAGGAAAAATCCGAGCGTCTAAAACCTGGAGAGGAACATAAAGTAGTAGAGCTCGTGGCAGGTGAGGTCAACAAAACAACCAGGATAGGGGCACACTTGGGCGAGCAGTTGGAAACGATAATGGTTAAGTTCTTAAAAGAAAATGCTGACATGTTCGCATGGAGTCCATCAGACTTCAAGGGGATAAATTCGAAAATAATAGTGCATAGATTAAACATGGATCCGA
>NC_026145.1:5948448-6077858 GCF_000512975.1 Sesamum indicum
AGAACAGGGTTATCAAAGAAGAAGTTGATAAGCTTATGAGGGCGGGCTACGTCAGCGAAGTGCAATACCCAGAAATGGTTATCTAACGTAGTGGTGGTTCCCAAATCATCAGAAAAATGGCATATGTGCACAGATTTCACTGATTTGAACAAGGCGTGCCCGAAGGACCCATACCCGGTACTTAGGATCGACGTCCTAGTTGATTCCACGGCCGGTCGAGCTATTCTCGATGATGGACGCATACCAGGGGTATCATCAGACTTCCTTCATAACTAACGATGGAATTTATTGCTATAATGCGATGCCTTTTGGCTTAAAGAATGCAAGTGCCACATACCAAAGGCTGGTCAATAGAATGTTCAAAGAGATGATCGATCGAACCATGGAGGTCTATGTTGACGATATGCTGATCAAGAGTGACAAATCTGAGAACCATCTGGAATATTTGAAGCAAACTTTCAACATAATGAGGATGTACAGGATGAAGTTGAACCCCGCCAAACCTTTGGAATGGGTGACGGAAAATTTTTGGGTTACATGGTGAGCGAGCGAGGAATTGAAGTGAACTCAGAGAAGATAGAGGCCATTATGAAATTGAAGTCACCCAAAACGATCAAGGAGGCATAGAAACTAACGGGTAAGCTCGTTTCACTTAATCACTTTATTTCGCGTTCAGCAGATCGTTATTTATCATTTTTTAAGATATTGAGAAAAGCAAAAGATTTTGAATGGAATGATGAATGTGAAGAAGCCCTTTCAAAATTTGAAAACATATTTGGTGACACCACCCTTACTCGCAAACCCGAGGAGAAATGAAGATTTGTATTTATACTTAGCTGTATCTCAGAATGTGGTAAGTTCGGTGCTAGTGCGTGAATGCAAAGGTGTCCAAAACCCAGTATACTATGTTAGTAAGATGCTGCAAGGGGCGGAAAAGAGATACATGGAAGTTGAAAAATTGGCTTTGACTCTAGTCGTAACCGCGAGAAAATTGAGACCATATTTCCAATCTCATAAGATAATAGTGTTAACTAATCATCCGTTGAAGCACATAATGTCGCGACCTGAAGCATTTGGAAAATTGATAAATGGGTTCTGGACCTAGGCAAATACGATATTGTGTTTCAAACGAGAACAACAGAAAATGGTCAGATATTGGCGGACTTCATGGTCAAACTCGCCGAAGAGCCCCTTCCAGAGGTCGAGAAGTGGATGCTGCATGTAGATGACTCCTCCAACGGAGGGGCAAGTATATTAATACAAGGACCCAAGAGTGTGGAGATCAAGGTCACTGTAAAGTTGTCTTTCTCGGCCACGAACAAGGAAGCTGAGTATGAGCGATGGATATTGGGGCTGGAGCTGGCATACGAGGCGGGGGCAAGAAACCTTGAGGTATACACAGACTCACAATTAGTCGCAATGCAGATTGATGGAACATATGAGACGAGAGAGAAGACCATGGTACTTTACCAGAAGAAAGCGAAAGAGCTTGTGGGCATGTTCGATAAATGTGTCATCCAGCAAATCCCACGATCAGAGAATGATAAAGGTGATGCCTTATCCAAGTTTGGAGCCATGATGTAAGGATTAAAGGATAGGAAGGTCACTGTGCTGCTGAGAGAAAAGGCCGCGATCGTAGAAGGATCGGATGTCCAAATGGTGGAAGAGGAACAGTCATGGAAAGATGAAATTGTATAGTATTTCAAAGGTGGAAAAGGTTAAAGTTTAAAGCTGCACGTTTTAGATTGATATCTGGTCAGTTGTACAAGAAAACGATAGATGGACCACTTCTGAAGTATTTAGGTGATGAGGAAGCTAAGAATATAATGAGAGAAATTCATGAGGGTTGTTATGAAAACCACTCTGGCGCACGGTCGCTGGCTCATAAAATAATCAAACAAAGGTACTTTTGGCCCACCACACTGAGTGATGCCAAAGAATACGTGAAAAAATGTGAAAGCTGCTAGAGATACACATCTTTAATCCATCGGCCTGCGACAATGATGGAACCAGTCAAGATAGAGTGTCCGTTTGTTCAATGGGGAATCGATATAGTAGGACCTTTTCCCCCAGCCCAAGGACAGAAAAAATTCCTGATCGTAGCGGTTGAATACTTTTCAAAATGGGTCGAAGCGGAAGCGGTCGAAAAAATCTCTAAAAAAGAGGTGATCAACTTCATCTGGAAGAACATCATCTGTCAGTTCGGTATTCCCAGGGTGCTGATCTCAGATAATGAAACTCAATTTCAAGGAAAAGGCATAGTGGAGTGGTGCAAAGAGCTAAAAGTACAGCAGCACTTTACAACAGTCGGGAACCTACAAGCGAACGGGCAAACAGAGGTCACAAATCGCACCATTTTGCAACATTTAAAAACCAGGTTAGGGTCTAAGGGATCTTGGGTCGAGGAGTTGCAAGGAGTTCTATGGGCATATCGTATGACTCCATGGGGGGTAACAGGTGAGGCACCATTTTGCCTTGTTTATGGTACTGAAGTTATTATTCCTGTAGAGATAGGGGAAAAATCTCAGTGGGTGATGGCCTATGACCCAATGACCAACGCAGAGGAAAGAGGTTTCGATCTCATCACGATCGAAGAGAAGAGGGATGTTGCGTACGCCCGAATCCTGCATCACAAAGGGATGATGATGAAAGGCTATAACCGGCGAGTGAGGCCCAGATTGTTGTAGGTAGGGGACCTTGTACTAAAAAAGTTGGAAGTGTCTCGTCATGTTGGCAAGTTAGACCTTGCTTGGGAGGGACCATATAAGGTCGTGGAAATAAGAAAGGAAGGTACATATAAATTACAAGATCTTTGAGGACGCGACCTGCCTCGTGCGTGGAACATGCGAAATCTGAAAAGATTGCACACCTTAGTTCGGACTGATCGCTGCGAAGGAAGAGCCTGCAAGAGCCTGAAAAAGGCTACCATTTTTGGAGCCTGAAAAAGGCCATTTTTTGTAATTGATCTGAAACAGATCTCATGCGATCTAAAGAAGATTTCTTGGAGCCTGAAAAAGGCCATTTTTGTATTTAATCTGAAAAAGTTCTAATGCGATCTAACAAAGATTTCTTGGAGCCTGAAAAAGGTCATTTTTTTGTAATTGATTTGAAAAAGATCTCATGTGATCTAACAAAGATTTGTTAGAGCCTGAAAAAAACCACTTTTTTGTAATTGATCTGAAAAAGATCTCACGCAATCTAACGAAGATTTCTTGGAGCCTGAAAAGGCCATTTTTTGTAATTGATATGAAAAAGATGCATTATTTCATGCACTCTGAAAAAGAGGCATTATTTCATGCGATCTGAAAAAGATGCATCATTTCACGCACTCTGAAAAAGATGCATCATTTCACGCACTCTGAAAAAGAGGCACTACCTCATGTGATCTGAAAAAGATGCGTTATTTCACGCACTCTAAAAAAGATGCACTATCTCGTGCAGTCGAAAAAGATGCATCACTTCAATCGATCAGTGAGAAATTGTCAATTAAAAAGTGAGTTGATCTATTGTCACATGGGCGAAAAGAATGCATAAGCCTCACTCAGTTTGAAAAAACAGGACAAGTTCAAAAAGACAAAATGAGTTTAATCCGAGAAGATAAAATGGTTGTATTGTTAGATATCGCCTAAGCCTAACAAAACTTCACAAAAATAGAGAGTTTGCTCCTACTTCAGAGTCTCGACCTCATCCAACGAGGAATTCGTCCTCTTGCTCCAGGGGGCAGGCTCGTCAGGAAATGGTTGAAATGTACCATCCAACGAGGGATCCAATCGTTGTTGTTCGAAGTTTTTCGCGAAGCCACCTAGGGTGTTAAATTGGGCCTTGCACGTATTGAAGCCACTGTTGAAGAAGTTCGCGGCCTTGATCTCAACAACAACTTGGAAGGCTGGGGATTTTAGAAAATCAAGAGCAGTTCGTAAGAACGAGGCAGAAAATAAATCTTGGTGCTCCTCCATAGTGATGCGCCCAACACGTCCCTCTTCAACACCTTCGAGATAGCTAGCCTCGTCACCCTCCTTAAGATCTTCGGTGCGACTAGCCGAAAGCCCTTTCACTCCTACCTTCAACGAACGCATCCTCTTTGGCTTTGACGGCCTCAATGCCGAACTCTGAAAGTTGATTCTTCAACTCTTGCACCTCGGCAATCAGGGCTTTCTCTCGATCTTCCTTATCCACGAACTGCCCTTTGAGGTCCTTGAGTTTCTTTTTTGCAATCATATGGTTTCTTCGATAACCAGTGCATTTCAAGGACAAACTGTGGGTAAGGGATATCGCCTGCAAAGATCACAACAGATCATTAAAACGAAAATTATGATCAGAAGGTCATTAAAAATTGTTTACCTAGATTATAGAGTGGGTCGTTTGTTTTTCCAAGCGAGTATGCAGAGTCACTAAAAAAAGAGATGCCTGATCGAGGGGAAGAAGAGTGTTGCGATACAATACCCATGAATCTTGCTCGGGTTCCCCATACCACACTGTGTTGTTTGTAGATATATCCCGATCTGGCACGAAACGTTCCCTGCGCAATTCTACAACTTTGTGGTGATCGCTTCTGAGCTCCTTGCGAGCCTCCTTCCACCAAGAAGTCAATTCGTGAAGCATTTGGAAGTTCAGTCGCTCTTTTGCGCTATCAGCGGCCTCCTTAGCCTTTTAGTTCTCGGCTGCCTCTTTAGCCATCCGACTCTAGGATTGAGACTTGTCACCCTTGCTGGATTTAGTGGACTTGGAAGACTTTGACCCTCCACTATCATTGTTATGCTTTTGTTCGTTATGCTTGTGGTCGCCCTTATCACTCTTATGCTTCCTGTGCTTTCCAAACCCATAATCATCTTTTCGATTGCGCTTCTTAGAACTTGGGCCCTCTCCAACGTCATCTTTGGTAGGAACATCGTGAGCTGGAGAACCTTGTGCGATATCATCATCAACTGGAGTGGTGTCATCGCTGTCTACCTGAATGGGAGTCATGGGCTTAGGGTCGCGAACAGGAGAAGGGATCGCAGAGGAATCAACAGTAGGGGCGACCAAGTTTGATCCTGTATTATTCTGCAAAGCGCGAAGCCGAAGGGCGATCCTCGAATTCATCACTACTTGATCTGCCAAAAAATAAATAGATTTAGCGAGGGTCCACACAAGTTGAAGTAAAGGATGAACGCTAAGAACAAGAGGGTCACCTAAGGAACGTTCGACGTGGCGGGGTGCTGGGGAAAGACGAGCGAGCCACAAAACCTCTTTAACCACAAGTCTTTTCGGATAATACTGATAGGTTGAAAGGCTGTTTATCTGATCAGCTTCCAGCCTCCCTCCACCTATCTTAGGTAAGGGCTTATTCTTACTCTATTCACAACGGAAGGGCCATGCGTGACCAGAGGGAGGTCACACAAATATGAATTTCTTTCTCCAAGGTCCTACATTAGATTTTAAAGTATCAAGGAACCTACAATATTTCTTAGTGGTTGGGTAGAAAAAACCCCTATCGCCCGATCTTTTGGAAGTAGTAAAGGAGTATAGCGACAAAAAATTATCAAAACTGGGTTCCAGTCGAAGAACCTTCATTATTATAATAAAAAGAATGATGTGGCTAATGGAGTTAGGGGACAATTGCATAGGGCAAGGTCGCAGTCGACTAAGTATGGATGCGGCTGGAGTAGCTAGAGAAAACCTCAAACCAGCATCAAAATGTTGAAGAGAAAACGCACAGAAACCAGGGGGTGGTTGTTGCATGCGATCAAAAGATCTGGGAATCCTAATCTCATAATCGTGAGGAATGAAGTAGCATTCTTTAATTTTATGTATTGGGAGCTTTACTACACTAACTATAGCAGCCCAAAGCTTCCTTTTCATCCTATCCTGAAATTTCTCAAGGGTAGTGGGATCGGCATCGTCACCTACGGGACGCTTAGATTTTGAGGATTTCTTAGTCTTGAGGGGCTACTAGAAGCAACAGGTAGAGGAATCTGGTCGGACCTTGGAGAGGTCGTAGAGGACCCAGGAACCAGAATTAGAGCTAAAACTGGCGGAATACATCATACCTTACGAGAATAGGGCGAGCTCGAGCTGCTGGAGGGCGAGATCGAATGCTGGTAAGGCGAGCAAGTGCCAATGTTTGAATTGCAGGCCTATATATAGGAGCCACCCATGGGAAAACGCGCCCAGAATGAAGGGATTGGATGAAGACACGTGGCAGTGACATTGACGTGTTGTAGAGGATCAACGGACGCGACTGTTCGGCTTCTCCAAAGAGTAATAAATTACACTTTAGAGAAGTGGGGGAGTAATGATGGGGGAAATCCCAATTTTACAAGTGAAGTGCCAAAAATACATGTAGACTGAAACCCGGACCCATCAAGAGAAAGAAGACCCTGAAATCTGAGGACCGTCCGATCGAGGACGTCTGCTTCTCAGATGAGGACATGTGGCCCAAACAACAGTAACCACCTGGGCCCTATAAATACTTCAGTGCACAGTCATTTGAGGTAATTGGTATTTAGTTATCTTCGACCTACTTAGATTTGTTCGCACATTTTCCATTCGATTCAACTCTTCTAACTTGAGTGTTGGAGGGTCGAAGTCGGGGACGAACCCGACGAGCCTCACGTGCTTTTTTATCCTCAGGATCCAACACTGTCTTGATAGAATACGTGGCTAAACACGAGGTTGCTGTGGAAGGTCGCTGATTTCGATCAAGATCAGATGGATTATTTACCCGCTTCAACAAATGCTAATTAATACAAAAGTAAATTGAAATGAAAATAGTAAGAATGAGCTAAGTAAATGTAATTTTTTTTATTGTTTTTGGCCTGTTCCCTCCAAAGTTTGAAGGCCCACTGGTGCTCATATCCAGTACCTGCAGAAAAAAAAATACAAGTTAATTGTTGCTGAAATGAAAACAATAAGAATGACTAAGTAAATGTAATTTTTCTTTTCTTACTGTTTTTGGCCTGTTCACTCCAAAGTTTGAAGGCCCACTACTAGTCATATCCACTACATGCAGAAAAATAAATATAATTTAGTTGTTGTTGAATTCCAACTATTAATATTTGTAAATAATAAAATAGAACATGCCTTCTTAATTGCATTGGTAACAGGAACAAGGTGGGGCATCCCTGACCTTGTTCTTTTCCTTGCCTGCAAAAGTATAACAAGTGGTCAATAAAGTATCAATTAAGTGCACAAGTTATGAGCTTACAGTTAACTTCTGGGATGCATCTTGTGATGCCTCCTATGTTGCTGATGGAAAATCTTCAGCAACACCTGCAGCAACTGGGATATCTTCATGCACAGGGACTGGTTGAGGCACATCTTCAATAAAATGGACTGGTTAAGGTACATCTTAAGCAGGAAAGCGTCAGCAAATTTCCTCCATGTGCATCCCTTCTTGTTGTGACCTACTCCCCACAAAACTTGCATTTAACCTTCCATGTTTGCCTTTTCATTTTTAGTTCACTGTTACCAGCTCCTCTCTTTCCTACTCCTTTGCTTGTTCATGTGGCTCAAGTCTTCTTGCTCAAGCGGGTCTTCCTTTTTTCCTTCCAAAGTTTGGTGGAATAGGAGGGATGTAATTTTTTTTTCCCATAAACTAGGCCCATCCATTGGCAGAATTGCAGGCTGATACACTTTTCTGTATATCTCAACAGTATAGCAATCATGAACAAAATCTTCAGGGTTCAACCAGTGACAATAGATTGCAATGATGCCATGTTTACAAGGAATCCCACTTAGTTGCCATCTTCTACAAGAGCAGGTGTGTGCCCTCAAATCAACAGAATATCTACTCCCATCATAGCAAGATATCTCATATGCCCAATTAGTTGACTTGACTGGTATACAATCCCCCATCTTCCCCATGTTTTATTCAAGGATTTTTTGTATTTCAAGGCTCAACTTTTTTCCTGTCCATTTTTCTTCACCTTGTTTTGTTGCAGCCTTGTCATGAGAAACTCTCTAATCCACTCCAACATGGTTAGTATAGGCTTCTCTCTAGAATGGTGTTGTTGAAAGACTCACATACATTATTGAGCAAGATATCACATTTAGACCATGTATTAAAATGTGATCTAGTCCACTGTGAAGCAGGTTTATCTTGCACCCATTCTAGGTATAAGGGGTCCAACATCCCAATTTCATTCATACACACATCAAACTCTGAAATAGTTGTTGCTCTAGCTGCTTTCCATAACCCTCTTTTAAATGCTAAACCTTTGAAACCAGCTGATTTCATATTCCCAAGTAGGTGTCTGATACAAAATCTGTTGTCAGCACCTGGGAATACCTTATCAAAAGCAGGTACAAGCCCCTCCTGTTTATCACTTATAAATGTAAAAAACATCATTCCTCTCTATCATAAGGTCTTTTTCCAAAAGCATCAAGAACCACTCCCATGCAATCTTTATTTCACTAGTTACTACTGCATATGCAATTGGAAACAATGCATTATTAGGATCTATTGAAACTGCACACAGTTGAACCCCCTTATGTGGACTCTTTTAGATGGCATCCGTCAACACCAATTATTGGTTGACACCCACACAAAAAACTCTATTTCAGTGCTTTAAAACAGACATAAAACCTTTCTATTTGTCTACTCCCAACTGCATCAACATCATCACTCAAATTCAGAATGACTGTTCTTCATCGATTTTTTCTTCTTAAAAGCACTACCATAATCCCATAACTTGGAGTATTGCTCATCAGAATTACCTTCAATTGATTTTAGCGCTTTTCTCTTAGTTCTGTAAGCTTGGTACTTGGACACATTGCACTTTATATCCTTGATACATCATTTCTAAAGCCTTTTATGCCTCTTATAGGATCAGACCTAAAAGCTGTTTCATACTTCTTAGAAAGCCATTCTGTTTAACATTCTTAACATAACTTCTCCCACATGTGTGATTAGGGTTATATGATTTGATCTGAAATGCAGCTTCATTTTTTACTTTCAGTGCATTAATATGCCATTCACAAGTTTCATCTGAACATCTAGCATATTCCCTTCTGTTGTCATTTTTAGCAATTTTCAAATTCCTGCACGTCTTGATTGCATGAGACTATACAACTTCTTTAAACTCCTTATTACTAAATATCATCCCATCACAAAATCAGGTGCAAACTTATCATGGGATTGAAGATAGAATAACTTCTATCCCTAACACCATCATCCGATTCCTTACCAATATCAAATCCATCACTACTCCCCAATGTATCATACTTCTCTCTCTCAGATGAAATTTCATAATTAGTCCCATCAAATAATTCACTTTCTGTCCCATCTTCCTCATTGGTTATCACAATCGTCTCATCTCCCCCATCTATCATGTTCTCTGTGTCTTCATGCTGTATAAAGACTTTTTCAGCATCTAAATACAGATTAATTTCAGGCCCCTGACCATCTACTAACTGGCATAGTTCAGTTTCAAATATTATCTCTCTGAATTTATGTAAAGCATCAATTCTGTAATCGATATGTATATAGAAAAGGGACTTGTCATTTAATCTTTATGATAACACCCTCAAGACTGAATTCCATTCTGATCTTTCCTTCCCCATGATTTATGTTTTTCGAGGAAACTTAACCCCAAAGTCATACACCCATTTTCTCGTACTGTAACACCTGCAACTATAATTTCATGGCCTGCTATTTCTAACATGCCTTCATATTTCCGAACCACAGGTTGCTGCAAATGATATAAGTCATCACAAGGGAAAAATTTTTCTTTCTTGGTGATGTCAAATATTACTTGTATTTCCTTTCATCCTTCAGGGCATCTAATTTTTATGTTATCTAATCTCTTGAGGAGCTCTTTCTCCTTTCCTTTGTGGCTTGTAATCCTATCTTCTGAAAAAGACATCCTACTACTGATCTCAGTTCTAGAGCTAAGTGTTCTATCCAAAACTAGATGATCTTTTATAACAATATCGACACCACTTATTCTAGGTATCTTAATAGGATCTAGTATCATTACCTTGGCAAATTTCTTGAAAATTCTAGAAATTTCAATATACTCTTTCCTAAGAAACAAATCTGAATAATGTGTATTGGAAAGGGCATCAGCTATTTTATAAGTTATAGAATATGGTCTATTACCTTCTTTCATTAGATCATTTCTTTTGAAATCTTGATGAAAGGTTAAGACTCTACTAAAATCTTGGTCTACTAGGTTGTATGCAATCATAGGATGAATGTCAAACATTAGTTTTCCTGCATACAAATTACCTATCATTGTTCCAAGACAACCGTCTCTCAGCTTATTGATTCTTCTATCCATTATAGGTAAATGTATTACTGAATCAATTCTTTCTTTAAAAATTGCTTTTATTACTACTTCAATAGTTCCTATGTGGATCCATTTGATAGTAACAACTACTTCTTCTCTAAGCTTACTTAATTCTTCAAGAATTTCTTCTTTAGGAATTAGTTGCATTTCCATCACATTACAGTAAGTTCTATGGGTATAGCAAACTCTCCTGAACTTACTTTGTAGATTATGTGATGCTTCCTTTGGTTCAATCCTATCTGGTTTAGGACCTTCCCAATTCCTCCAATCCTAAATCCATCGTATGGGCTGAGGTTGGAATCTTGTCGCATGAATCTTTCCATAATTTTGTTTGACACTGTCATTCTGAAAAAGAATCCTGATAGGCTCTCGAAAGTTTGAAGCCTATCTCCCTCGTTGTAATTATTCTGACTCGGTTAAAGATCCATCCAAATTAGTCTCTATTTCCTCATCATAGACGTTTTCGTCTGACAGAAGGTCTTCAAATTGGTAGATGGATACCAAATCGCCATAGTAGACTGCATCCAAGATGTCATCCGTGGCTTCAAATTTTTGTAATTCACCACGTTTCTATGGGCAGTCAGGAGATATATGTCCTCTTGCTCCGTAGATCCAACAATTGCAGTCTTTGAAACTTTCATTGGCTCGGGTATGGGCTCGTTTGAAAGTTCTTTTTGTTGGGGTTCTTCCAGTAGATCTTGCCTCAGTTCGCCTAGATCCTTAGGATGAAGCCCTTGTTGGTCCTGTTCTCTGTCCAGATTTGTTGTTCTGGCTTTGGATTTGGACCACCATGATCTCTTTTGAGAAAAGGTTCTTTTGGATCTCGTGGGGTAGGAGTCACTATTTTGCTTCCTCCTTTTCCTTGGCTCGCTTGATTCTCCTATAATAGTCAGAAAATCATTGTTATCACAATAAAAAGGAGTTCATTAACTTTACCTCTTAGTCTTTTCATGTTTTTTTGGATGGATGTTTGATAACACCAATCCTTCACTTGTCTTTGAGGAAAAACATTTTCCTTGCAACTGAATCTAGCTGTCCTTCAGGTACTTTGTATAACTGAATCAACATTTCTCTCCACGGACTGCATATTTTTTTGCAAAGAACATTGGAGCTGCTACTTTTGTTGCTACTTCACTATGAAAGAAATATTTGTGAAACGAATAGATATATTCATCTATTGCGCAAATACTTCTTAGTTCAAGGCTGAAGAGAGCTTGTGCATATTCTCTAGCCTTTTATGCTGTACTTGTTTTGAAGTATCCATCTCCGATGAAGTGAATCTTGATAAGCCTTCCTAGCCGATTTGCTATCGCGCCTTTCGAATATCCGGCAACGATGCTGGCTTTGGTATCTTCTGGGGTATTATCTCATCCGATCTTCACAAATCCCTCCAAGCTCAACTCCACAAGCTTTATGAAGTTTTCATTGTCGAGCTCTAGGGTGATTGGCGCGATCTTGATGGCTGCAACTTATTCATCTATCAACTTCTCGGTATTTCAAAAATCGATAATATCCAGGTTGAGTATAGCACCGTATGGATGTAAGGGCTGGAGAATAGTCCTTGCCTAAGGTGTATTTTCAGGTACTCTCTTTGGATTTATCCTTGAATTCTCCTTTAGTCTGGTTCCCACAAATGTTGGAGTGGCATTAGTGTGGAAATCCGCACTTTCTCTCATCGACTGATCCTGTGGAGGATCATTAGAACAGGTACTTCCCTCTGGTGGTGGTAGTGCTGGAGTGATTTCATTTGTTTGGATATTGACTAAATCCACAATCCCGAGTTGGAAAAAGGATTCAGCCAATTCTTGTAGATTTGATAGATCCGCTCTTATTCCTTTCATTATTTTATAGATCTGATATATACGATAATCAGATATTCTCTAGACTTTGGCTATGGAATCTCCGTGGCCTTCCCCTTCTGGTATAGAAGAGGTATTGTTTCAAGGGCGTCCCTGATCTGCTCTTGTCTGGATTTTGATTTCTCAAGGTTCTCCCTTTGGTTTCTCTTCAGATGTGCAATTTCTGCCTTTAGATTTGTAAGGTCCTTGTGTAGATCGAGAAGGATCTTAAGAACCCCGTCTACCTTCTAGTTCAAAGATTCTATTTTCATAGGTATGTGAATTAACCTATGTCCATAGTCTTGAACTATCTTTTGTATCTCCCTCAGATCTTGGGAGATCTTCGATGTATCCGGCTCGAGTTCTTTCCAGTCAGTTCCTTTAATCATAATTTTTAGAACTGAAATTATGTAGGAATTTACCCGTTCTGCTTCTCCTAGTTGGGATTCTACCATAGACTTCAGTGGAGTATAGACGCCTCACTGCATTTCAAGATAGTACTTGTCGAACTTCAAAATTTGTCAGCCATTCTTGTTCTTCTTCTGGCTTGAGAAGTCTTGGATAAATCCTCTTGGGACCGTTGTAACACTTGTCAAGAATTTTCATGAGATATTCTCTTTTTCGTATTTTCAGAATCAGAAAATATTCCCTGTTTTTAGAGTAACTCGAACTTTCGTTGGATCAAGTCAAACTAAATTAATCTTAATTAATTTAAAGAAACTAACTTAAAATTCAATTAATCAAACTAACTAAATTTTATGTCATCCATCCAATGGATTGGTCTACATAAATAAACTTTTCATTTATGCTCTCTAAGAATTCATTTAAGACAATTAAGTTAATTCGGTTCCTTTGGAATTAATTTCAAATTAATTCCATCACACTCTTCAGGTTCACTCTGTGCTAGACTTAGGCATCCTCCGAACACAATTAATTAAATTAAATTAAATTAATTATTTTTTATAATTATATAACCAGAAATAACCCGTTCTATGGGTGGTCATTTAGCAACAATCATGATACTAGAGACTAGATGAGTAATTATGTGAACATTAGGCTCCCAAATTAATATGAGTAAGGTCATTCCATCAACCGTCTCCTGGCCTTAATCTAGGGCATAAAATTGGGCATCGGTTTACTTTTGGACTAGGCATTTATACTTAATAACTCTAGACCTTTCGTTTATTGAATTGTCATAGGGAAACTTATCCCACTTATTTAGTCACTATGGCCACAGATTCTAAGGGTTCAAATGGGTCTCAAAGTGTACAGGAGATATTGCTTCACAATACTGATAGAGACCGATTCTCTCTTGGAACTCACTGTCCTCACAAAACATTCTCGCTGCGCTAGACAAAATTATAACGACCGTACCTTATGACACAGTCATTGCTCGCCAGATCCAAGCTACAACAGTCATGTGCATGGGATACCCTGGTTCCTCAAGTCCGGGAACTAATCTTGTATTAATGGAGCTGGGAATACCAGTCATACAGATTAAGGGAATCCCAGTCATACTGACTAAGCCTTAAAGGCTTCCATATGAAGATCCCCACGAGCCAGTTCAATCAGTTTATTACCTTGCGAACCAACCCATTAAAATTGCATAGATGACCTTACATCTGCTATCGACAAAATATGCCTGCAATACTTAGTGCAAGTTTCTATAGGACACTCAAGGTCCTCGACTTGGAATATTTCAGACCAATTCATGAAAGTTGATTTCATGAGTGCCAATGCGCACCCTAACTTTTTTGATTTAACCGTTTGGTCTGTAGGCTTTGTTGTGAAGTTAAGAACATATTAACATAAAAAAGACAACACAACAAAGTACTATGCCATTAATTAAATATTTACTTTTATTTAAAATAAATACTACATTACATCAAAATAATCAAATAGATTCTAACAATCTCCCACTTGACCTAAAGTCAATCACTGATTCAACTTCTTGGATTTAACCGTTTGGTCTATGGGCTTTGTTGCGATGTTAATAATATATTAATATAAAAAAGTAAAACAACAAAGTACTATGCGATTAATTAAATATTTCCTTTTATTCAAAATAAATATTACATTACATCGAGATTTTCAAATAGATTACACAAAACCCTAATCTAATTGGCTTTTTGATCACCAATTCTAACAATCTCCCACTTGATGTAAAGTCAATCACTCATTTGCCTCAAATGTATCTTTCCAAGATGTTGTGCATGAGTGATCTATGACACAGGCTTGGACAGTGGGTCGGCTGTATTTTCAGCTGAGTTGACTTGAGCCGTCCAAACATCACCTCTACTTACCATCTCTCTAAGCAGATGGTATCGTCTAAGAATATGTTTGGATCGATGACGAGATCTCGACTCTTTGGCTTGCGCTATGGCCTTATTTTCGTCATAGAAGTTTACTATTGGTTTGGCAATGCTAGGCATTACACCCAACTCCTAGATGTAGTTTTTATCCAAACCGCCTCTTTAGCTGCTTCGGAAGTGGCTATGTATTCATCTTCCATGGTGGAATCAACTATGATATCCTGCTTGAAACTTTTCCAAGGCACCACTCCACCATTAAGTTCGAATACAAATCCTGACTGTGATTTGGCATAATTGTCATTTGACTAGAAGCTAGCATTGTTGTAGCCTTCTAGTATTCACTTTCGACTACCCCAGACTAAGAACATATCTTTAGTTTATGTCAGGTACTTAACTATGATCTTGACTGCAGTCCAGTGTGCCTCCCCAATACACGCCTGATATATGCTCGTTACACTCAAAGCATAAATGACATCAAGCCTAGTGCACTGTGCAACATAGTGAATGCTGCTTACGATCGAGGCACAGGGATATCCAACATGTTGGAATCGATGACCAAAAAGGCAATTGGGATTAGCATTTTGGGAACTGTTCAAGCAATATTTATTTAAGTAATATTGTCCCCGAAGAATATTATAAGTATTCATTTTTTATACATGTATCTATTGTGCTTACCGATTATATTAAGCACTGCTTTGACGTCACAACAGAAGTCCAAAGATCATTTAATAACCCATGTAGTTGGGCTAAGCAATAGATGGCAGCTAAAAAACCAACTTCTGAAGGATTGGTCTAAAATGTTCTAAGTCGAGGACCTCGAAACTGGCATCGAGAGTCCTTTTAAGACTTACACTGAGTATTACATTCATTGGATGAGTGCCTCGTTTCATGGGCGACAGGCATTGGACGTCAATGAAATTTCGATGGGTTAGTTGATAAGGTGGCGAACTAATTGAAGTAACTCGTGGCGATCATCATATGGAAGTTTTGGAGGCTTGGTCAGTATAACCCGAATTCCCGACTTTGATAGTGTGAGAGTAGTACTCAGACTTGAGGAATCAAGGCAGTCACATGCATACAATGACTATGTCTTGGATCTGCGCAAGAGGTAATTATGTTACAGACATGATCATCATAAGTCTTGTCAAGCAATCTTTATTTAAGCAACGTTGTCCCGATGGATATGGTAAGAATTCATCGTTGGCACACGAAACTTTTGTGCTTACCAAATTACGTCAAGCATTGCTTGGACGTCACAACAGATGCCCAGGAACCACTTTAACAATTGTGCAACAGTTGCACTGCGCATTGGATGGCGGTAATGAAACCAACTGTTTAGGGTTGGGTTTGAAATGTTTCAAGTCGAGGACCTCAAGACTGGGCATTGAGAGTTCTACTTAGACTTGCATTAAGAGTCGCATTCATTTGATGAGTATCGTGTTTCATCAACGACAGACGTGGGACGTCTATGCGATATTGATGGGTCGATTGGCTAGGTGTCGAATCGATTGAACTGACTCACAGAAATCGTCATATGGAAGCCGTGGAGGTTTGGTTGGTATGACTTGAGTCACCAACTCCGATAGTACGGGAGTAGTCCTTAGATTTGAGGAATCATGGCAGTCATGTGCATGCGATGACTATGTTTTGGATCTGTTCAAGAGGTAATTATGTCACAGACATGATCATCATAAGTCTTGTCTAGTGCAATCGGAGTATGTAGCGAGGACGATGAGTTCCAAGAAGAGGATCCATCCTCTCTCAGTATGTGATAGAGGTATCTTCGATGCACTTGGAGATGCATTCATAATCTATGAACAATCGTTGATTGCATAAGAAAAATAGGATCCGATGTAGAGAAATTCGGCGTAACGCGATCTCAAGTATTAAGCATAGACGCCTAGTCCAGAATGAAAACTGACACATAATTCCATGCTCTAGACTAAGGCCGGGAGATGGTAGATGGAAGGACCGTACCCGTATGGACTCGAGAGCCTAAATGTTCACACGAAAATTCACTTAGTCTCTAGTGCCATGGACAGTTGCTAGACGGCCACCTATGGTGACGAGGCTTTCTTAAATAAGGGTTAATAAAAAATTATTAAATTAGATTTAAATTAATAATAGTATTACACACTAGCCTAAGTCTAGTTGAAAGGCGAACTTGAAGAGTCACACACAAATCACCGGAAAGGGACAAGGAATTAGTTTGAAATTAATTCGACAAGTAATTGGATTGCTTACAAAAGAGGAGATCCATTGGATGGAAAAATCCCAAAAATGAATTAAAGGCATTAATTTACATTGACTTTTTCTTATTATATAATAAGTTGGATCTTATTATTAATAAATATAATTTGGGCTTATGTATTTAATTAGATTAAATACATGTTGGGTCAATTAAATGGATTGTTATTAAAATTAGATTTAAATAAACATTCATTGGACTTGTATTTTATTTGATAAAAATCGGCCAACATGAAATTTTGAGCCCATACGAAAATTCCATGGGAAGAAAATAAATGACTAGCAAATTATAATTTTTGGAAATTGCAATTTTAGTCATTATTGGGGATCTCTTTATTTGGAATAAAGAGAAATATACCTTGTAGATAAAAAGAATGTATCACATTCTTATCTATCAATACAAGATATATATATATGTTATATGATTATTTGGAAAATAATTATCAGATTATTACACAAAACAAAAATTCCCCCTCCTTCCTCTAGCACCTCTAGGCCAGGCCGCCCCTCTCTTGTGCTCTTAAAGCATATTTTCTCTTGTTCTCGTTTAGCACAAAGAACATTGAGATTCCGATTCTGGTGTGGTGTGGACGAGTTAGAGGGTTCCTAGCGTTGAAGTCTTAAGAGAAGAACATTTCAACTGAACGTTAGAAAACGAAGTTATCATATTTCTACCTTCTTTTTTCTAAGGTTTATGTACTTTTACCTCAGCCCCATGTACATTTTAATTTATCATACATCAAACGCTAGGGATCTCCAATGGCACACCCTTGAATTCATTATTTTGCATGATTTAAGTTTATTATTTTGCAATTTTTATTTATCGCTTCCGCTATCACATTCTCGGGCCGTACCACGCGACCCTTCAAGTGGTATCAGAGCCCGATTTGATGTAGGGGCTAATGGTTATGTGATATTAGCATGATAACATGCTCTTTACGGCTTTTGAAGCATGTTTTATTGCTTTTCATTTGGTAATTATATGATGAAAATACCTTGTTTGATTTTAATTGGATGCTTCATGCATGTGAAAATTTAGAATTTTCTATATTATGCTTGTTTTTGTTGTTTTATGATAAACACACAATAAATAAAATTGCAGCAGCACTACCGTGATTGGTCGTGCGCACAGCCTGGGCCAGTGTGCGCATTGCGCGAGTGCATGCTGCCAAATGTGGGAATGGGTGACCAAATGCCAATTTGATTGGCGGTTTTGAGAACCATTCAAACAATCTTTATTTAAGCAATGTTGTCCCAATGGATATGGTAAGAATTCATCGTTGGCACACGTATCTTTTGTGCTTAGCAAATTACGTCAAGCACTGCTTTAAAGTCACAACAGATGCCCAGGGACCACTTTAACAACCGTGCAATAGTTGCACTGCGCATTGGATGGCGGTAATGAAACTAACTATTTAGGGTTGGGTTTGAAATATTTCAAGTCGAGAACCTTGAGACTGGGCATCAAGAGTTCTACTTACACTTGTATTAAGAGTCGCATTCATTTGATGAGTGTCGTGTTTCATCGACGACAAACGTGGGACGTCGATGCGATCTTGATGGGTCGATTGGCTAGGTGTCGAATCGACTGAACTGATTCACAGGAATCGTCATATGGAAGCCGTGGAGGCTTGGTTGGTATGACTTGAGTCACCAACTCCGATAGTACGGGAGTAGTCCTTAGATTTGAGGAATCACGACAGTCATGTGCATGCGATGACTATGTCTTGGATCTGCGCAAGAGTTAATTATGTCACAGACATGATCATCATAAGTCTTGTCTAGTGCAATCGGAGTATGTAGCGAGGACGATGAGTTCCAAGAAGAGGATCCATCGTCTGTCAGTATGTGATAGAGGTATCTTCGATGCACTTGGAGATGCATTCATAATCTATGAACCTGTGGCCACAATCGTTGATTGAATAGGCAAAATAGGTTCCTATGTAGAGAAATTTGGTGTAACGCGATCTCAAGTATTAAGCATAGACGCCTAGTCCAGAATGGAAACCGACACATAATTCCATGCTTTAGACTATGGCCGGGAGATGGTAGATGGAAGGACCGTACATGTATGGACTCGAGAGTCTAAATGTTCACACGAAAATTTACTTAGTCTCTAGTGCCATGGACCGTTGCAAGATGGTCACCCATGGTGACGGGGCTTTCTTAAATAAGGGATAATAAAAAATTATTAAATTAGATTTAATTTAATATAGTATTAGACATTAGCCTAAGTCTAGTTGAAAGGCGAACTTAAAGAGTCACACACAAATCACCGGAAAGGGACAAGGAATTAGTTAGAAATTAATTCCATAAGTAATTGGATTGGTTACAAAAGAGAGATCCATTGGATGGAAAATTCCAAAAATGAATTAATGACATTAATTTGCATTTGCTTTTTCTTATTATATAATAAGTTGGATCGTATTATTAATAAAGATAATTTGGGCTTATGTATTTAATTAGATTAAATACATGTTGGGTCAATTAAATGGATTGTTATTAAAATTACATTTAAATAGACATTCATTGGACTTGTATTTTATTTGATAAAAATCGGCCAACATGAAATTTTGAGCCCATACGAAAATTCCATGGGAAGAAAATAAATGACTAGCAAATTAGAATTTTTGGAAAGTGCAATTTTAGTCATTATTGGGGATCTCTTTATTAGGAATAAAGAGAAATATACCTTGTACATAAAAAGAATGTATCTAGACACATTCTTATCTATCAATATAAGATATATATATATATATATATATATATATATTATAATATTTGGAAAATAATTATCACATTATTAGACAAAACAAAAATTCCCCCTCCTTCCTCTAGCACCTCTAGGCCAGGCCGCCCCCTCTCTTGTGCTCTTGAAGCATATTTTCTCTTGTTCTCGTTTAGCAAAGAGAACATTGAGATTCCGATTCTGGTTTGGTGTGGACGAGTTAGAGGGTTCCTAGCGTTGAAGTCTCAAGAGAAGAACAGTTCAACTGAACGTTAGAAAACGAAGTTATCATATTTCTACCTTCTTTTTTCTTAGGTTTATGTACTTTTACCTCAGCCCCATGTACATTTTAATTTATCATACATCAAACGCTAGGGATCTCCAAGGGTACACCCTTGAATTCGTTATTTTGTATGGTTTAAGTTTATTATTTTGCAATTTTTATTTATTGCTTCCCTATCACGTTCTCGGGCAGTACCACGCGACCCTTCAAGTGGTATCAGAGCCCGATTTGATGTAGGGGCTAATGGTTATGTGATATTAGCATGATAACATGCTCTTTACGACTTTTGAAGCATGTTATATTGCTTTTCATTTGATAATTATATGATGAAAACAGCTCGTTTGATTTTAATTGGATGCTTCATGCATGTGAAAATTTAGAATTTTCTATATTATGCTTGTTTTTGCTGTTTTATGATAAACACACAATAAATAAAATTGCAGCAGCACTACCGTGATTGGTCGCGCGCACAGCTTGGGCCAGCGTGCGCATGCGCTAGTGCATGCTGGCAAATGTTTGAATGGGTAACCAAAAGCCAATTGAATTGGCGGTTTTGAGAATCATTCAAGCAATCTTTATTTAAGCAACGTTGTCCCGATGGATATGGTAAGAATTCATCGTTGGCACACGTATCTTTTGTGCTTAGCAAATCACGTCAAGCACTGCTTGGACGTCACAACAAATGCCCAGTGACCACTTTAACAACCGTGCAACAGTTGCACTACGCATTGGATGGCGGTAATAAAACCAACTATTTAGGGTTGGGTTTGAAATGTTTCAAGTCGAGGACCTCGAGACTGGCCATCGAGAGTTCTACTTAGACTTGCATTAAGAGTCGCATTTATTTGATGAGTGTCGTGTTTCATCGACGACAGACGTGGGACGTCTATGCGATCTTGATGGGTCGAATGGCTAGGTGTCGAATCGACTGAACTGACTCACAAGAATCGTCATATGGAAGCCGTGGAGGCTTGGTTGGTATGACTTGAGTTACCAACTCCTATAGTACAGGAGTAGTCCTTAGATTTGAGGAATCACGGCAGTCATGTACATGCAATGACTATATTTTAGATTTGTGCGAGAGGTTATCGTATCTCAGACATGGCCATCATAAGCCTTGTCTAGTGCAGTCAAAGTATGTAGCGAGGACATTGCGTTCGAAGTAGAGGATCCATCCTCTATCAAAATGTGATAGAGGTATCTCCTATGTACTTGGAGATGCGTCTACGCTCTATAAAGCTGTGGCCACAGTCATTGGTCTTATGGAAAGAAGAAGTTTCTATGTCGAGCAATTGGGCGTAACGCGATCTCAAGTATTAAGCATAGACGCCTAGTCCAAGATGGGAACCGACTCCCAATTCCATGCCCTAGACTAAAGCCAGGAGACGGTAGACGAAAGGACCGTACCCGTGTGGACTCGGGAGCCTAAAAGGGGATTTTTGCTTAGTCTCTAGTGCCATGGATCATTGTTAGACGGCCACCCATGGGTACGTGCTTTCTTGATAAGAATTATTAATTAAATTGAATTTAATTAATAATAGTGTTGAACACTAGCCCAAGTCAAGCTGAAAGGTGAAACTAAAGAGTCACACACAAATCACCGAGAAGGGACGAGGAATTAATTGAGAATTAATTCCGTAAGTAATTGGATTACTTACATATGAGAGGGATCCATTGGATAGATAAGCCCAAGGATAAATTGATTGGATTAATTTATATTGGGCTTGCCCTTATTATTTAATAAGTTGGATTATCATTTAACAAAGGGTTATTAGGCTCATATATTTAATTGGATTAAGTATATGATGGACTTAATTAAGTAGGCTTAATTAAATTGAATTTAATTAATTTAGCATAGTATTTTAATTAATTAAAATTGGTCCAAGTCCATTAATTAAGTTGGTGGAAAAGAAAATTATTGACTAACAAATTCACTTTTGGAAGGTGCCATATTAGTCATCCTTTATTTGGAATAAAAGATTTTATTACCTTATGGATGGTTAAATGAACCTAAACATATTTTAATGCATCCTTCAAGGTATATATATATGTGTATTAATTATTTGAAATAAATAATGAATGAATACACAATACACAAAATAATTTCCTACACATACTCCACCACTCGGCCGAATACTCTCTTGCATACACATTTGGTGTGTTTGTCTCCCTAATTTTCTTCTAGCAAAGAGAATTGAGGGATCCCAATTCTGGTGTGGTGAGGACACAACTTTAGAGGGCTTCTATGTTGAAGCCTTACGTGAACGGGTCAAAACGAATGTGGTTCGAAGTAAATCAAAGAAAGAGGTAATTCTTGATTTACGTTCTAGTACATCTCGTATTTAATTCTACCCATAGCACTGTTAATTTTATTATTATCATTTATTATTATTAACTACATTGAGCGCCAAGAATTCGAAGGGTACACCCTTTGGAATTATTGTTTTATTGCGATCTTATTGTAGATTACGCACTTTGTTATCACCGCTTCCACTTGGCGTTCTCGGACCGATCCACTCGCACCTCGTAGTGCCTTTTAGCAGAGGCTAGCGCACGCTGCAGGGCCAACGGCCGACGGCTAGGCCGTATTTCGTCATTTTTCGAAAATTTAATTTTTTGAAATTTTCTTCACTATTAATTATGTTGTTTTAATTTTTTGGGATAAAATTGAATTTTTTCTAAAATTAAAATTGCATGATTAATTGAATTTATTATGTGCATTAAATGCATATATTTTTTGATCATCCTTTTGATTGTAAATTTCAAGCTTGTGTTTTCTTCGTATAATGACTTTTATGATATTGGATATCATGGATTATAATATTACATGGAACGTATATTATGTGATGTATGGATGGATGATCACAGAGCCCAAGATCTCTTGTATTTTTATGTTTATGGTTGGACTCGTATACCCTTGTATTTTATTCTTCTCTCTCCCTCTCGTTTTTTGCCTTGGAATAATAAGGCTTGCTATCTCCCTCATTATGTACTCCCCCCAACTTCTGATCTGCTTTCTTTTTCAGTTGTAATGAGAGTACCGTAGGATTTTTTGGTGAGATTTTTATTTTTTTGTAATTAAAACAAGCCCATGGAGAAGAAGGTCCACGGAGGAAGACCCACAGAGAAGGAGACCCACGAAGGAGTTACAAGACCTATCTATATGTTGATGGGTAAATTACTTTTGTAATGGCATAAGGCCACCTTAGACTGACCATAGACTCACCGCGGGCTCTGTAGGTCGCATAGGTTGGGATTGTGATCATTCACAGGGTATGCTAGGCTATTTTGCATGCGATGCGTCTAATGCTTTTATTTAAATGTGTTTAAATATTTGATATTTGTGCACACAAACATTAGTGTGATGAGGTCTCGGTCAACACTCAAATTTAACTATCACTTGGTTGAACCAAGTTAAAGTGTTAGGGCCTAAAATGAACTTAGATCAAAATAGTTTGATCTGTCCAAGGTTTCCATCCACAATAATGCGGTGAGGAAGCTGCCACTGCCTAGATGTGGTCTCACGAGTCGTGAAATATTTAGAATAGAGATAAGCTGCACAATTATTATGAGCAAAAAGAACACGCTCACTGTTTTTCTGTCTCACGAGTCATGAGGGGCGATAGTTGAAGTGTGATTTGGTTGATGGGTTGAGCCCGACACTAAGTAAATATTAATCCCATAATGGACTTAGATCTATATGGTATTTCAATCTGTCTATACCTTCCATCCATAACAATATCATGAAGAAGCTAGCGCTATCAAAGTTTGTTCTCACGAGTCGTAGCATATTTGGAATAGAAGGCAAGCTGCATTATTCTTATGAACAAAGGAACATGCTCGTTGTTTCCCTGTCTCACGAGTCGTGGGGAGCAACAATTGAGGTATGATTTGGTTCATGGATCGGGCTTAACACCGAGTAGCATGATTCGCTTGGAGTCCTCGAGATCATGTGAAGAAGTGAGGCCAAACATCTTGGGAATCTCATGGAATGAGAATGTCATTCATTGCCTCCCACAAGACTTTTTCCATGCGAATAGTAAAAGCGGGGTATGGTAAATTATTCTTGTGGATCCCAAGCCACTAGGAAAAGATTTTCTAAAACCCCACTTAAGACTGGTGGGATTCTGTAGAAATAGTGGGAATGGTTAATGACTAAAAGACCAAGTTTTAACTCAAACACAATTTACTACAATCTACTGTTGATGGGCCAGTTGGGCTCTTAGCCGGCTAGGCTAGTATGCCTAACTTATGGGCTTGGTCCAATGATTTTAGGGGGCATCATCACTCCCCTCCACTCCGGGAATGCAAATCGTAGAGTTGGACTGCTGGATTAGATGACTGTCCTACGGAAAAGGAATAATTTTCCTGCTCGTCAGTAGGACGAATCCTATTGAGCTTCTTGAGTAATGCCAACTGGATGAAGGATTCTAGTTAGGGAGTCCTTTCTGCTATGCTTTGTTGTTCTTGTAGGTTAGTATAAATACGCTGAAGAATACCCAATTTATTTGCTATGTAAAGAATGTTCCCTGTTATAGGGCAACAAATGTTAATTTGTTGTGCTCAACTGATGCAACTTGTTCCATCTTCCTGTCATTAGCGAAGAAGATGTGATTTCATTAGCAGGAA
Source organism: Sesamum indicum (assembly GCF_000512975.1). NCBI lineage: Eukaryota > Viridiplantae > Streptophyta > Magnoliopsida > Lamiales > Pedaliaceae > Sesamum > Sesamum indicum. The sequence continues at coordinate 5,972,757 of NC_026145.1, forward strand.
AGAGTATATCCCATAGTAAATGAGAAAGGATAGAAATCAAGTAGTAAGTTAGGATAAGAAGGTTTTATTACCACTATGCTGAAATAGATGTGCCAACAGAAGGCATCTAGAAACTAAAGTGAGTGCGTTAGTTGGGAATTGCTTCTATGATGCATGTACCAACAGGTGATGGCTGAGTTTGCTGTGTGAACCAACTAGTGGCGGCTTATGTTACTGCGTGCACTAGCTAGTGGCAGCTTAACGTAAGTGTGTGCACCAGGTAGGGGTGACTTATGTAGAAGCGTGCGCCAGCTAGAGGCGGCTTATTAGGAGAATGCGCCAGTTGGTGGCGACTTATTAGGAGTGTGTGCTGGCTTGTGGCAATTTACGTAAGTGCTTGTGCCAGCTAGGAATGATTTATGTAAAAGTATGTGCTAGCTAGTGGCGACGACTTATTTGAAGTCAACTAGGAGCTGAAAACTGAGCCTCCGAGTAACACAAGGTCGAAACCAAGAATTTTCTTTTATTCATGTGAGATAATGCTTGATTACAGGGATAACAAGTTGTAAATAAAGAGTAGGGATTTCATAAATAAAACTTTGTGAGATTATAAGCGTTCTGTGGTCGAGAAAGCCTGCTAGAGATCTTCTGCTAGTTCTTTGCTCCTGTAGGAGCTGCGGTGATGAAAGTGTTCTTCCTTCTCTACATGCACTTTTTCTTTGTCCATGATGTCCTCTAGGTAGCCAGCTTGTATAAACCTCTCTATCTCTTGCCTCAGCTGGCGGCAGCTGTTGGTGTCGTGTCCGTATTCTCTATGGTACCTGTAGAAATATTTCGACTTTGGTAGCTGAGAGACTTCCTTAGGGCCTTTAGGCCAGGCAGGGAATCGGTCAATCGCCATAAGCATCCTAGCTGAGCTAGTTATAAGAGGTGTGTAATATTTATTTTTCAGGTCAAGGGGATTGAAACGTCCTCTTAGTTCTCTTCTTGGTTTGCGGGTGGAACAATAGGTCCAGATGTAGCAGGGAGAGAAGAGTTTCTTTTACAGGATCTATTGTCACCTCCATTATTAGTGTTCGCCATTTGTCACATCAAAGCTCAAGTGTTCCCACAAATAACACTAATTATGTATACCAGAGATTTGGCCACACGACAAGGGTTGAAAGATCTTCAAGAAAGTCTTAACTAGCCCTGCAAAATAGAGGTTAGCATTCCAATGATTAAGTCAGTAAAGGATTAGAGAAAAAATTACAGGAAAATTTGAAATAAAGTGAGAATAATGGTGAAATATAATATTGGAGTGATAAATATTCATGTGAGTGCAAATTATAAACATGGAATGGCTTAAAAATTGGCAAAACATAATGCGAGAAAGCGAAAGCTTGAGAGTATGTGTGATGTTACCATAAGCCTGCACAAGACTTCTATTTATAGGCTTGTACAGAGTTGGATATAGGGTCAATTACTAAGTTCCATACTCCATTAGAAAGCTCTTTGAGTTGGTTGTTATTTGCAACAAACCATTGGTGATTTGGATAAATATTGACTGAGATGCCTAAAAATTTGGGAGTTGGTTATTATTAGATTTTCCACTCATTTGCCACCGATTTACTTGGAACCACCTGAAGACATTTTAGGGTGATGTGTACAAATGTCTTAGCAATCTATATGACTTGTTCTTCCAACTGTATGATGACGTCTCAGGATGAAATGACCTTATTTCTTGGGCCTGCCAATTCCATAAATTAGCAGGTAAGCCTGTAGGCCTTTCTTCCCTGCAGATGGGCTTTATCTATCCTGTTGGTAGGCTCTTATCCGTCCTACTGATGGGTCAATTTGCTTCTTAGTCGGTTGGGCTAGTATGGCTAACTTGTAGGCTTGACCCAATGATTTTAGGGGGCATCATAACTCCCCCCACCCCAGGAGTGCAAATCATAGAGTTGGACTGTTGGAATAGATGACTGTCCTGCAGAAAAGGAAGAATTTTCCTGCTCGTTAGCAGGACGAATCCCACTGAGCTTCTTAAGTAATGGCAACCAAATGAAGGACTTTAGCCGGAGAGTTCTTTCTGCTATGCTTTGTTGTTCCTGCAGGTTAATATAAATGCTTGGTTGAAGAATACCCAATTTATTTGCTACATAACAATGTTCCTTGTTATAGGGCAAGAAATGTTGATTTCTTGGGTCAACCAATGCAAGCGTACTTATTCCAGTTGTTCCTGTCATTAGCGAGGAGATGTGATTTCATTAGTAGGAGAGAGTATATCTCAAAATAAATGAGCAATGATAGAAATCAAGTTGTAAGATAGGATAAATAGGTTTTATTACCGTTATGCTTAAACAGATGTGCCAACAGAAGGCAACTAGAACCTGAAGTGAGCGTGTTAGCTGGTAACTGCTTCTAAGATGTACGTTCCAACCTGTGATGGTTGAGTTCGATGTTTGCACCAGCTAGTGGCGGTTTATTTTACTACGTGCACTAGCTAGTGGCAGCTTATGTAAGTGCACGCACCAGCTAGAGGCGACTTATGTGGAAGCGTGAGCCAGCTAGGGGTGGTTTATTAGGTGGATGGCCCTTCTGCTGGCGACTTATTAGGAGTGTGTGCTGACTGTGGGAAACTTACGTAAGTGCGTATTACAGCTAGGAATGACTTATGTAAATGTTGTTGGAATGGGTGACCAAAAAGTCAATTGGATTGGCAGTTTTCCAAACTATTTATGCAAACTTTATTTAAGTAATATTGTCTCAAAAAATATGGTAAGTATTCTTCTTTGGTACATGTGTTTATTGTGCTTACTAATAAGGTTTAGTGCTGTTTTGATGTCACAACAAATGCCCGTAGGCCATTTAAATAACCCATGTAGTTGGGTTGCGCATTGGATGGAGGCTATGAAACCAACTTCTGAGGGTTTGTTCGAAATGTTTCAAGTTGAAGACCTTGAGACGAAGCATCGAGAATCCTATTGAGACTTGCATTGAGTATGGTATTCATTGGATGAGGGTCGTGTTTCATCGGTGACAAACATTTGACGCCTATGCAACTTCAGTGTGTTAGTTGACAAGGTAGTGAACTTACTCGCGGGGATCATCATATGGAAGCCTTGGAGGCGTGGTACGTATGACTTGATTCCCCAGCTCCAATTGTAAGGGAGTTGTCTTCGTACTTGAGGAATCATGGCAGTTACGTGCATGCGATGACTGTATCTTGAATGGCAAGAGCTGATTGTGTCACAGACATAATCATCATAAGCCTTGTTCAGTGCAGTTGGAGTATGTAGCGAGGACAGTGAGTTCCAAGAACAGGATCCGTCCTCTGTCAGTAAGTGATAGAGGTATCTTCTATACACTTGGAGATGCGCTCACGCCTTATGAACCTGTGGCCATAGTGGTTGATAGAATAGAAAAAAGAGGTTCGTATCTCGAGCAACTTAGCATACGGTTTTAAGTATTAAGCATAGACACCTAGTTCAGGATAGGAATTGAAACCAAATTTCATGCCCTAGACTAAGGCCAGAAGACGATTGACGGAAGGACTGTACCCATATAAAATCAGGAGCCTAATGTTCACACGGATATCCACTTAGTCTCTAGTGTCATAGATCGTGGCTAGACGGCCACCCACGGTAGCGGGCTCTCTTGATCAATGGTTGATCAAGAAATAGTTAATTAAATTGGATTTAATTAATTGGTAGTGTAGGACACTGACCCAAGTCTAACTGAAAGGTGTACCTAAAGAGTCACACAAAAATCATCGAGGGAGAACTAGAAATTAATTTGAAATTAATTCCATAAGGTGCAAGTAATTAGATTACTCACATATGGTGTCCATTGGATGGATAGCCCAAGATTAAATGAATTGGATTAATTTAATTGGGCATGTCTTTATTAATTAATGAATTGGATTTATTAAAATAAAAAACCTTTGTAGAATATAAACTTTGTTATTTAGTTTACCCAGCAAATGAGAATAGTTTTTATTAATCAAGAATTCAAAATCACCATTGTCTAACAAATGAATGGAAAGGATATTTTTTATCATCCTAGGTACAAAGTATTATCCTTTTAGTACTAAGCTAACAATTCTACAGCTTCACCAGCGACGACCTTGTGCCATCACCAAGCCTTAGGACTACCTCGTCTTTACTTAGCTTTTTGCTTCTTTTCAGCACTTTCAAATTATTGTAAATATGAGCACCACAACTAGTATCCAATACCCAAGAAGCAGAATTAGTAATCATGTTAACCTCGACAACAAATATACCTTGCTTGGAAGGGAGTTTGCGCAAATCCCTTTTCCAGTGCCCTTTCTTAAGGCAATGGGCCCAGATGTTGTTTGCCCTCGACTGCTGTGGACCAACTTTTCTCTTTCCCGTGACCATCCCATCCCCTTTGACGGAAGCGCTCTTAGCACTTGTAATTATAACAACAGCCTTTGCTTTTGCTTTACCCTTCTTCGTTTTCCTTTCCCGTTCCCCTTTGGAGCAACGGAAGCGCTCTTAGCACTTGTAATTATAACAACAGCCTTTGCTTTTGCTTTACCCTTCTTCGTTTTCCAGCATCCAACCCTCTTGCCTTTTGCCTTAGAGGTTGAAGCCTCCCCTACCTACACCTTCAACGCAGACGTTTTGTTCGTTACCTCATATTTGGACCAACATAATAATCAACTCATTGATGGACTTCTCAAGTCTGTTCATATTGAAGTTGATAATAAATAGATAAGGATGGAGGAAGTGGCTGAAGGATCACCTCTGTGTACGTGTTATTATCAAACCCAACCTTTAGGTCCTCGAGTTTCTCCACTAGGGATATTATCTTAACTGCATGCTCTTGTAAAGAGGATCCTTCAGTCATCTTGGTTATATAGAACTCTTTAGTGGCAGCATATCTAATATGCGTATCTGGATCAAATAAACCTCTTTAATGCATGCCAGAATCGAGGCGATATCATCCACCTTGTCATACTGCTTTTGTATATTGTTAGACATTGAAGCCAGTATGAGCTTCAGACTTTGTGGTTGTTCGCTTGCCATTTCTCGAACGTAATACGTTCTTCTGACATAGACCCAGCCAACAATCTCCTAGGAAGCGACTCATTGATGAACCCTTTTTTCTCATAGTCGAGGACTATCCTCAAATTATGCACCTAGTTAAAGTAGTTCGTTCCATTAAATTTGTTTTGTTTTCAAAATCACAGTTAATAGATTCTCAAACATGATCGACATAAAATGTTCCCTAAAAAATTAGGAAATGATTGTAATGTTCTAATTCAAATTAAGGACTTGGACCTCACTCATTAGGCCTCCCACTATTTCTACAAAAGCCCATCACTCTCAAATTGGATTTCGATAAATTATTTTCTAGTGGGGTTGAGGTCCACAAGCGAAATTCTTCTTGCCCCGCTTTTACGACACATAAAAAATTAACCTTGTGGGAAGTATCACATACCATTCACAACCAACGAGAACTCTAAGATATTTTGCTTCACCTCTCCACATGATTCCGAGCAAGCGAATCACGTTATGTCATTAGATCTGGACCACCAACCAAATCATAGAGCAACTATCACCCCTCGCAACTCGTGAGATAGTAAAAGAAAAGCGTTTTCACTTTGTTCACAATAATAGCACAAGTTTATTTCATTCCAAACGTGCCACGACTTATAAGAGAACATTTGGATGAAATTAGCTTCTTCACTACATTGTCGTGGGTAGAAGGCTTGGAATAAATAACCCTTTGTTTCAATTCTATTTTGGTTCTAATATTTAACTTGGTCTAACCAAGTGACAATTCATTGTTTGGATTTTGACCTAGGACGTCATCACACAGTTTAAGTTTTGTATACTAAATATTGAATATTTAAAAACAATAATTAAAATGCATCACACGCAAAAAAAAAAAAAAGCCTAGCACGCCACTGTTGGATGATCACAAGCCTAAAACCTATTTGGTCCACTGAGCCCGTGATGAATCTATGTTCAATCGAGAGTTAGGTCTACACTATTATCAGATATAAACCTATTTAAAGATAACGGGTCTTGTAACACCTCTTAATCTTCTTGGACTCTCCATTATGGGCTCCATCCTTTGGGCCTCTTCTCCATAGATCCTCTGTAGGCTTGCTTCCATTGTAGCCTTCTTCATAAGCCTCCATTGTCTTAGGCTTGCTTCTTATAGTTTATTTATAAAAATAAAATAAACCTCTCTAACCTATCTACTCTCATTACAATTGAAAATAGAAACCCCAATTAGATGTTAGGGGATGTACATAAATAGGGAGAAAGCAAATCTTAAATAATAAGGTTCGAAATGAGAAAGATAAGAAAATAACGAGGCACATTGGCCCCAACCTAACAAAAAATTAGAACAATCCATACCATCTCAATCCAATCAACATCATTACATGAAAATATATATCAAATAATCGCGCGCAACATTCCATATATGACATCCAATATCATATTATAGCACATATCCAAGTGCCAAAATATATGTAAAATAATGCAATAAAATTAGATACAACTGCAACCCATGAAAAAACTATTCTTGTTTGAAAAGAAATTAATTTTAATAATTCAATTTTAGGAAATACCAAATCTCAATCAAAATTAAATTTACCAAAATTAATCAACTTAGAAAAATATATAGAAAATACTAGAAAAATAAATTTCTCATGAAAAAAAAATGATCCAACCACTCGGCCGCCCACACTGCTAGGGGTGCCCATGCGTAGGCACGACAACACACTTGGTTCGTACGCTTGTGGCAGAGCCGTGCGGCTGCTCCGTCAGCATGCACACCAGTTGACGTCCTGGTCAGGCTATGCACACGGGCAAGATAGTTAGTGTCGGTCAATAGGTAGCAACGGTTGCTGCATTAGGGTTTTCTGAAAATTATTATTATATTATTTTCTTGAAAATTCTTAAATAACAAGAACAATTGGATATCTAAAAAACACATATTTTTTTTCAAAAATTCCTCGTGCTCAAATTTGAAAACAAAATTAATCATATATACTTCTAAATCTAGATATGCAATTAAAGCAATTAAACACATGCTTCCAAAGTCGATTAAACATGTTAACATGCATAAATACGTAAAACATGTAAAGTTCTAGATATATACACCGTCCCGAACTCTAATACCATTTGAAAAAGAAGTGGATCAGCACGGGAAGCGCAGCGGAAGCATAAAAATTTGAAAGTAACAAAATTAAGCATGTATATGACCCGATCAAGGGGTGTACCATTGATCTATCTCATATGTTCAGTGTAAAAATAATAAATCAAGAGGCCCAGAACAAGAAAGAACTGAGGGACAATATAATGTAAAGGGATAATTACAGTTATCTCCCCTGAGGTTTGGTGTAATTACACATCGTCCCCCTATGGTTTGAGAAATTACATTTAGCAACCCTAAGGTTTGCTTCCGTCTAATAGATAAGTCCCGTCGTAGTTAGAATTTCATCAAAATTGCTGATATTAACAAAAACTTAAAAAAAAATCTATATTTACCTCCAATTGACTTATTACTGATTTATTACAGGTCAATAAATCTTCTTGTGATCAAATTACCTTTATATGACTTCATATATTAATATACGTGATCAGGTATATTTTCACCGTTATAAGATAGTTTAGTTGGAAATAAATTATTTGACCTACAATAAGTCAGTAATAAGTCAATCGAGGATAACAATCAATTTTCATTCAGTTTTTTTTGTTAATATTAGCAAATTCAGTGAATTTTAATGAATGGAAGGATTTATTTGTTAGATGAAAGCAAACATCAGGGGTTGCTAGATATAATTTTCTAGAGTATAGGGGGTCTACGTATTGGAATAGGTGACCAAAATCCAATTACATTGGCAGTTTTGAAAACCATTCAACCGATCTATATTTAAGCATTATAGTCACAATTAATATGGTAAGTATTCATCTTTGGCACATGTGCTTATTGTACTTACCAAATTACGTTAAGCACTGTTTTGACATTACAACAGATGCCCACAGACCACTTAATAACCCATGCAGTTAGGTTGCGCATTAGATGGCGGTTATGAAACCAACTTTTAAGGGTTGGTCTGAAACGTTCCAAGTCATTAACCTCAAATGCATTGAGAGTCTTACTGCGAAATGCATTGAGAGTCTTACTGCGACTTTCATTGAGTATTCATTCATTGGTTGAGTGCCGCGTTTTATCGGCGATAGACGTTGGACTATTAGAATAGGTGACCAGAGAGCCAATTGGATTGGTAGTTTTGGGAACCATTTAGCAATCTTTTATGAATGTGATATTATCTTAATGAATGTACTAAGCATTCATCTATGACACCATGTGCTTGTTGTGCTTACTATTTACGTTGAAAGATGTTTTAACATCACAACAAATGCCCATAGACCAATTAAATAACCCATGTAGTTGGGCTGCGCATTGGATTACAGCTACGAAACTAGCTTCTGAGGGTTGGTCTGAAATATTCCAGGTCGAGGATCTCGAGACTGGGCATCAAGAGTCCTATAGAAAGTTGCACTAAGTATTGCATTCATTGGATGAGTGCCGTGTGTCATCGACGACAGACATCGGATGTCTATGCAATTTTAGTGGATTAGTTGACAAGATTGTTAACTGATTGAACTAAATCGCGGGAATCGTCATATGGAAGCTTTGGAGGCTTGGTCGGTATGACTTGAATTTTCGGCTCATATAATACAAGATTAGTCCTTGGACTTGAGGAATTATGGCAATCCTGTGCATATGATGGCTATATCTTGGATCCGACGAGAGATGATTGTGTCGTCGATATGGTCGTTATAAGCCTTGTCCAGTGTAGTCGGAGTATGTAGTGAGGACCTGTGGATTTCATGATTGAACCCATCCCCTATTAGTATATTATGGATATGTCTTCTATGCGCTCTAATATGGTTTATACTCTCTAAGTATATAGCAATAGAGATTGATTTAATACGAAATGGTTTCCTTTGTCAATCAATAGATTAAACACATCTCAAGTACTCAGCATAGTTGCTTGGTCCAGGATGAGAACCGACACCTAATTTCATACCCTAAACTAAGATCGGGAGATGGTCGACGGAAGGACCATATCTATATGGAACTCGAGAGCCTAAATGTTCGTGCCAAGATTCACTTTATCTCTAGTGCCATGGACCGTTGCTAGACGACCACCCACGGTGATGGGTGTTTCTGATTAATGGTTAATTGAAAATAATTAGTTAAATTAGATTTAATTAATTATTTATGTTGGACACAATGCCCAAGTCTAGCTGATCGTGAACCTAAAGAGTCACACACAAATCACTATGAAATTGATGGAATTAATTCGATAAGAAATGAATTAATTTAATTGGATTAAATTAATTCAAGGAGATTATATAAATAATTAGATTATTAATTTAATAATTCATTTGATAGATGGCTCAACAATTAATTAATTGGATTAATTTATTTTTGGATTTAACACCTTTAAATTAATTGGATTAATTTATTAGGTTTGACTTAATTAATTGATTGGATCAATTAATTGGGATTTGGGCTTAGATTTATTTAATTGGATTAAATGAATCTTTGAACTTTGTTGGGCTAAAATTAATTTAATAAATTATTGTGCAATAAATTTTGGTTGGATTTGATTTAATTTGATTATATCAAGACTGATGCATACTTGAAGTCCAAGCCCATTTGAAGGAGGTTGGAGCAAGTTAAGAAGACCTCACCATGATAAACATAATGGAGTGATTATTTCATCATGTTGAAGGTGATATGCATGTGTGTGTATAGGTTGCCTTGGAGTCAAACTTGGTAGTTATTGAATTTTGAATTCAATTGTATGTAATATACAAAACTACACACATATCCAATATAACCAACCAATGAGCCATGAAATTTGCTCTCTTTTTCTCTCTAAAAATATTCTTCTTTTGTTCTATATTGAATTGGATTCAAATTAGTACATAAAACAATCTAAAAGCACTAAACAATAGTGTTCGTTTGGAGTTGTTTTTCTTCTTGTTCTTTGTTCTATCTAGCAAAGTAAAAATAACTATATCTATTCCTTAGTGTGGTATGGACAAATTAGAGGGGTTCTGATTTGGATCCTAAAGTAAACGAAAGAGGAACGAAAAGGGAAACAATGCACGTTGCTGCTCATCTATAAAAACAAAAGGTGAAGTTACATGTTGTATTTTTATGCGTTTGTTTCATCCTTTAGCCACATGTCTAGTATGCTTATATATTTGTTATTGTGCTTTTGACAAGCACCGAATGCCCGGAAAATTTCAAAGGAAACACTCCTTTGAACAATTTTAATTATTTTTTTTATTTCACGCTTCCGCCGTGTTCCCGAGCCATAACGATTCTTTCAGTGGTATCAGAGCATAGTCCGATATTGTGGCTTTAGGATTAATATGTTATTATGTGTTAGGTATGAAGAACGTGCTTATTTTGCTTTTGGAAAGCATGTTTTATGGCTTTGAGGCATGGTTATATGTTTAGGAAATAGGTATTAATTTTGCTTTTAAATTATGGATATCTATGCATTTTTTGAAAATTGGATTTTCTGTAAATGCATGGTTTTATTTCAGTTTTTAATTGCAAAAATTCGAAAAAAATTGAAAAATGGAGCAGTACAACCATTGTTGCCTTGCTGGCCGGTCACTGGCTAGCAGGGCGCGTGCAGGCAGTGGCCTACGCTCTGCCTGGCACGCCGCCCACTGGCGTGCACGCCGGCAGGGCAGTGCACGGGGCAGGTAGCAGACGACTATCTATTGTTATGAGCGGGTGGGCCATTTTTTGTCGTTTTCTATGAAAAATTAAATTTTCTTTTGCAATTTTTCTGAAATTATTAATTTTAGCAAGTTTTAATTTTAGTTAAATTGATTTATTCTAAAATTAAATTGTGCCGGCAGGGTAGCGTGCGGGGCAGGTAGCAGACGACTGTCTATTGTTATGAATGGGTGGGCCATTTTGTGCTTTTTTTTTTTTCCGAAAAATTGAATTTTTTCTGCAATTTTTCTGAAATTATTACTTTGGCAAGTTTTAAGTTTAGTTGAATTGAATTTTTTTAAAATTAAATTGTGCCTTAAATTAATTTGAAAATAATTTTCAAACAAATAAAAAAAATGTACATTGGATTGATGGTTGATATTCATTTATTAATTGCATTATTAGTATGTTACTTTCAACATTTAATTATGTTTTTTTTTTATATTTGATATTGGATATCTAGTGTTTAATACGTGGATTATATTTATTTGTTTATATATTTATATTTGATATAAATGTGTCAATTATTGTTTATTGGATCAACAAAGGGGATAGCCACAAAGCCCATTGGCCAAATGCATGATTTTATTTTATATTGGGTGAGCCCTGCGTGGCTCTTTGCTTTAATTCCTTGTTCCACATTTAGCCTTAAAATAATAAGGTTCCTTTCTCCCTCTTTTTGTACTCCCCCCAACTTTTGATTGGGGTTTTCAATTTCAGTTGTAATGGTTGTAGTTTAGAATGTGAGGTTTCATTTATTTTCAATGAAGTAAGCTTCCAAGGAGATGTTGGATGGAGCTCATGATGGAAGAAGAACAAAGAGGAAGGCCCATTAGAATGATAATGGGTTACTATTTTGTAATAGTTAGGCTACATCCTAGATTGACCATAGACTCACGGCAGGCTCAGTGGGTCACTTAGGATTGGGCTTGTGATCATCCAACAGGGGAGTGCTAGGCTTGTTTTTGCATGTGGTGTATGTTTTAATATTTGAAGTATGATGTGTTTGGAATGCATCTGTTTATATTCAATGATTAAAGCTGATGCATACAAAAATCTTATAATGATGAGGTCTCGGTCCCAGCAAACTTACCTCTCACTTGGATGGTTCAAGTTAAATATTAGGCCCATAATGTATTAAATTCAAATGGTTTGATTAAATCGAAGCGTTCCATTCACAAAAATGTGGTGTGGATGCTACTTTCACCCATTTGTGGTCTCACGAATTGTGACAAGTTTGGAATAGAAAAAAGTTGCACTATTGTTGTGAACGAATAGAGTTTACTCCTGTTTCGCTGTTCCATGAGTCGTGGGGGGCGGAAGTTAAGATATTTATTTAGTTGATGGGTCGGGCCTAACGCTGAGTAGCATGATTCACTTGGAGTCCTCGGGATCACGAGAAGAGGCGAGGCCAAATAACTTGGGGATCTCATTGGATGAGAATGGTATAGGTTACCTCCCATAAAGCCTTTTTCAGTGTAAATCGTAGAATTGGGCATCGAGAATTGCATTTGTGGACTCCAAGCCCACTAGAAAATAATTTCTCGAAAACCCCACTTGAGAGTGGTGGGCTTTTTGAAGAAGTCGTGGGACAGTTTAATGACTGAAGGCCAAGTCTTAAACTTAATATTTGATATTACAATAATCTACTAAATTTCTGTTTACATTTGATGTAGATATCTAAGAATTCACTCACTCCAATTATTGAGGCAAATAAATTTAACAGAACAAACTACAATAATTAGCTGGGAAATCATAAGATTATCCTAGATTTTGAGAACCCGACCTATGTTCTGGATAGGTTTCTTCCTCGGGCCTTGACAGAAGGGTCCACATGCCAAGAACATTTGACGTTCGAGAAGTGACAAGAGGACAATCGGAAGGTTTACATTATCTTACTGGGGTCAATGACCAATGACATTCAGAAACAGAACGATAGGCATGATGAAGTCCAATTGATAATGCTCCGCATGAGCCAGGTTTATGCAGTTTCAGACCGGCATATTAGATATGCTGTGACAAAAGTATTTTTCGATTCCAAGATGATTGAAGGGTCTTCTGTACAGGAGCATGGGGCTAAGATGCTATCCCTTATAGTGAAGCTCAAGGATCTCAACACTGATCTTGAAAAAAAGACATAAACTGACGTGATCCATTAATCCCTTCCTCCCTCCTTTGATCTATTATCGTGAACTATAATATGAATGAGTTTGACAAAGACCTTCATGAGTTGATAAACATATTGGTCTAGTACGAGGTAGTAATTGAAAAGTCTGTGACGTTGGTATTGGTAGGGGAGGCTTCAACCTTAGAAGCGAAAGACAAAGGAGCCGAACGCTGGAGGAGGAAGAAGGCTAAGCAGAATTAGCTACTCCAAGCACTCAGAGCGCTCCTATTGGTCAGTAGGGCATGGGCAAAGGGAAGAGGAAGGCGGTTCGGCAGTCATGGATTCCAAAAGATGTTTCCATTAATTACCGTAAAAAGGGGCAATAGAAGAGGGAGTGCCCGTCCTTTATAATCAAGGTACAATTTGTTATTGAGCCTTAACATGACTACTATTATACTTCTTGGGTATTGGATACCAGTTGTAAAGCTCAAATCTGCAAATAGTTTGTAGGTAGAGGGAAAGGAGTAGAAGGTTGAGGCAAACGGTCCTGAAGCTTAGCAATGGCAGGGCTGTTGCTACTGTGGTCAAAGGACTAGATAGGCTTAGCTATTAGTGATCATGTTATGATAAAGTTGATAGGATAGAATTATGTAACCTAGATCAGATTATGTTTCTCCATTATTGGACAATTTGGATTACATGATTTTGATCAATGATAGTTATTTCATTTGACAAAGAATGATTATTCTTGTTTGCTAGGTTGTTTACGTAATTATTTCAACACTATCACGTAATTGAATTATGAGTGCTCAAAAGAAATGGTAAAAAGTGGATAATTAAGATAAACTCACATAACTGGCATGCGAAGCTAGGTCACATTTCTCTAGTTAGGATAAAAAAGTTGGTGAATTCAACGAGTCTAGAAATAGACAAGTTGAGTCTACAAGTTTGCAAGTCCTTCCTGAGCAAGATGAGGACTAAGAAGCACTTTGTAGGACAAAGTGTGCTTGCCAATGATATATTGGATTGGATCCAATGGGGGTTCAGAAGTCTAAGGACCTTTGGTAGGTTAGAATAATTAGACTTGAAGTGGAGAACCAAACTAGTTGAAAAATTAAATCCTCCGATTGGATCGAGGTAGTGTGTATTTAGTGGGGGTTCTTGAAGTATCTGACAAAAATGGAATTCTCACTCAGTGGAGTTCTTCTATGGAGTGCCACAATTGATCTGTGTCACTAATATGGGAGGGATCGAACCTTGTTGGACGTGGTTCAATTGATATTTCACTGAACTACCTTGGGCCATGTGGCATGGCAAGCCTGTTTCGACAACGTACTTTAGTATATAGAATGGTCCTACATACATTAAGGGACTAGTGGGAGGCTTGTACAGGTTCATTTGCTATCCTAAGAAAAATTGAATTTCGTTGGATAATTGACATGAGGAGTAGCTCCTTGAGGAATCAAGTGGAGAGGCACCTCAGTCAATGTAGCAAACATCATTTGTAATCGAATTCTTCCACTAACTCACTACATTCTAGCCTCCCAAGGGATGACTAGAACACCTTAGTTAACTAATAGGTATATGTTTCTGAGTCTGACCAGTCAATTAGATTATGATCCAAACACATAAGGAAAAGCGATGTAGGACATTGGGTTGGATGAATGGCTTGGAGCCATGAGATTTGACATGATGTAAAAACTAGGTTTAAAATTTCCTGTATCTAGAATATTCATTTAGACGGGGTCATGCAAGGTATGACTCAGGTCGTCAATGAGTTGGAAGGTTAGTGGGAGCTTAGTTGTGTTCCTAGTGTTTTAGGTGCAAACGTCTTACTCATTTGGAATGATGTGAAGATGTTGGAAAACATTGAAGCACAAACATTATTCATGGAATTCTCCATGAAGGAATTGGATTCCTTCCCTTATCATAGGGTTAAGTTGTCCAAGACTCAATCTTAATATACTAATGAAGAGTTTAAAAAGATGTTTGACATCCACTATGTCTTTTGTCATTGACAATATGGATATGTGGTCCGATACACTAGGTCGAATGTTGTGTATGCTTTGAGCATAATAATGGATATCGAGAGTGTATCGAAAAGGCACTGCATAGCTATCAAGATTACTTTTTAGTACCCGAATAAGGATTAAAGAAGTGTTCTTGATACAAGTCAAGGGAGAGTTGATTCTGGAAGGCTACGATGATACTAGCTTCCAGTTATATGTGAAAATGGTGACTAGTCTCAATTTTAATATACATTCAGACTTAATGGTGATGTGGTGGCTTGAAATGGTTTCAGGCAGGATGCCATAATGGTTTTCACCATGGAAGTCAAATGTATAGTGACTTTAATAGTTGCTCAGGAAGTGTTTTTGATGAAAAATAATGGTTGAATGTGGAACCTAGCACGACCAAACCAGTAGTTATGGAGAATAACAACTAGCAATGGCACAAGCAAAAGGGCCGAGATCTAATCATAGATCGAAGGAAAATTCTTAGATGCCACCATCAATTTGGAACGATGGTAGGAAGAGGTGACGTGTGGTTGGACTGTGTCATTTCGGCAAAAAATATAGTAGACCCGTGAGACCGATCTAGTATCGCAGATTGCTCACTCAAATAGGTCTGATGGATATGGGCGATTGGCCTTTGGTCAAGTGGGAGATTGTTAGAATAGGTGATCAGAATGCCAATTCGATTGGTGATTTTGGGAACCATATAACAATCTTTAATGATTGTGATATTATCTTGATGAATGTAGTAAGCATTCATCTGTGACACCATGTGTTGCTGTGCTTACTATTTACGTTGAAAGGTGTTTTAACTTCACAATAAATGCTCACAGACCAAATGAATAGCCCATGTAGTTGGGTTGTGCATTGGATGACATCTGTAAAACCAACTTTTAAGGGTTGGTCTGAAACGGTCCAAGTCAAGGACCTCGAGACTGGGCATCGAGAGTCCTATAGAGATTTGCACTAAATATTCCTCATTGGATGAGTACCGTATTTCATTGGCGACAGACATGGGTTGTCTATGCAATTTTAGCAAATTAGTTGACAAGGTTGTTAACTGATTGAATTGAATCGCGGGAGTCGTCATATGGAAGTCTTGGAGGCTTGGTCGGTATAACTTGAATTTCTGGCTCCAAAAATACAGAATTAGTCCTTGGACTTGAGGAATCACGACAGCCGTATGCATATGATGGCTATATCTTGGATCTGACAAAAGATGACTGTGTCATCGATGTGGTCGTTATAAGCCTTATTCAATGTAGTCGGAGTATGTAGTGAGGATGGTGGATTTCAAGATAGAATCCGTCCCCTATCAGTATATGATGGATATATCTTCTATACGCTGTGAGATGGTTTAGACTCTTTAAGTCTATGACCAAAGAGTCTACGACCATAGCGATTGATCGAATAGAAAATTATTTCATTTCTCAATTAATAGAATAAACGCATCTCAAATACTCAACATAGTTCTCTAGTCCAGGATGGGAACACGAGAGCCTAAATGTTGACGCCAACATTCACCTAGTCTCTAGTGCCATGTGCCGTTGCTAGATGGTCACCCATGGTGACTGGCGTTTTTTATTAATGATTAATTAAAAAATAATTAATTAAATTAGATTTAATTAATTATTAGTATTGGACACATTGCCCATGTCTAGCTGATCGTGAACCTAAGGAGTCACACACAAATCAATATGAAATTGGTGTAATTAATTTGGAGTTAATTAGAGAAGAAATGAATTAATTTAATTAGATTAAATTAATTTAAGGAGAATATATAAATGATTGGATCATTTATTTAATAATTCATTTGATGGATGACCCAAGAATTAATTATTTCGATTAATTAATTTTTGAATTTAACACCTTAAATTAATTGAATTAATTATTAAGTTTGATTTAATTAATTGATTGGATCAATTAATTAGTGTTTGGTCTTAGATTTATTTAATTGAATTAAATAAATCTTTTGACTTAGTGGGGCTAAAGTTAATTTAATTAATTATTATCAAATGGACTTTGATTGGGCTTGTTTTAATTTGGTTAAATCAAGACCGGTGTATACTTGAAGTTCAAGCCCATTTGGGGGAGGTTGGGGCAAGTTAAGAAGGAGTTGAAACACCTCCCCATGACGAACATGATAGAGTTGAAACCGTCAATCTAATTAGTTTTTGGTCACCTATTCCAACACTATTGTAACATACACATTTTTATATATATCTCAAAATTATTGCTTACTTTAATATAAAGTCAACATGTTTAAACTTCAAACTAAGTATGTATATTAATCTTTTAATAACTATTATATTATGTTTAAAAACCTTAATATTTGTAATATTATTTAAAGAAAAGTTAAATAATAGTTTGGTATTTATAAAATATAAACTATAAGATCGGTAAGGTTATGATTTGAGAGAAAGATTTGAAATATCATTTCAGATGATCTTATATTAGAAAAGTTTGAAATTCAATAATATTTCATACAACGTAGTTCAAATTTAAAGTTGAAGTATTTTAAATGCTTTAAATTTTAAATTATGCACATAAGTTCAAATAATTTATTATAAATAATATGAAATTCATCATTTTAAATCTATCTATCCAAATATTGCATAGATTTAAAGAGTAAATGGTTTGAATTTGTACTTATCTGAGAAAATAAAAATATTATAATAAGTCATGTCATAATAGTGCAAAAATATATCCACTAGTACAAAGTCAGAACAATTCGAAATCAAATTTTTGTCGCTTGTAGACCACTCAAGTTCATCATTTGCAGTTAATGTAGGATATTTCTCTTACATTATCCGGCCCCTAAGGAGGGGCTTGGTCAATATAGGATATTTTGTCTTACATCATTGAGCCCCTAGAGGAGGGGCTTGGGATGAGCACATTGCTTCTTTCGCCGATGATAGAATGATGTGGTTTATTTAATTTAATTGGTGCCCAACTGTACGAGGTTTTTTCTTATCAGACTTCGTATAAGCCTCACAATTTTATGTTAAAAAAGCACCTTACTAGAGAAAAGAAGTTTTGAAATTTATAAATTGCTCAAACTTCTCGTTTGCAATCAATGTAGAATGCTACTCTAAATCACAAATATATATATTGCTTTCTGGCATAGTATCATAAAGGGAAAAGAAAAATCGATCCAGGATAAGGTTTTCTGGAGGAAAAAAGATCTGAATAATCCTCTATTTATGTCCCAAAACCATTTTGGTCCTTTAACTTTGACAATACTAGTTTTAGTCATGTATCTTTTATTTTGCTTAGATTCGGTCCTTTAGTCAATTTATGACCATTTTTTTTTTGTAATAAAGCCTAATAGTCCATTTTAATTCTCTAAAAACGGCCCAACATGCTTTTGAAATAAATTAAACCGTCATAAATTCGTACGTTCCTTCGACCGCCTTGTTTTCGGGTATCCCAAATCCTCACTTTTACGCACTTCCTCCAACCATACTACTGCAGCAGATGGTTCGTAGGTACTTGGCTCCTACAGCAACAAACAGCACATCCCTATTTCATTTCCTACCTTACGACGTAGGGACTTAATAGAATTTTGGACAACAGATTGGACAGAAACCTTACTTTTATTAAAGAAATATAGAAAATATTACATAGATATTATTCCTCAGTTGGAGGAGACAACTGTTTAGCCTCTCATATAATAGAGGACTTGACTTGTTGGGGAAACACCCATAAACTAAGAAATTTAAAAATATAAAGACTCGGAATTTGAATATTATACTTTGAAGAGCTGGAGAAGATTTCTGATATCTCAATCTGCTTCATTACATCCTTATTTATAGGCATCCACAAACTTCAATTTCGGACTCCAAACTTGTTTTGGATGATGTCACTGTGTTTGTCATTGCCGCATCCTTTCCAGCTGTTGTCATAATGGTTTTTCGACCATGTAATTGCAAGATGGCTTTCCTACTTTGCTGACTGTTGGCTTTTGTTGTTTTCTACTGGTACCAAATCGCCATAGTAGACTGCGTCAAGAATGTCCTCCGTAGCTTCAAATTTTCTCAAATCGCCACGTTTCTGCTGGCATTGGGGAGAGATGTGTCCTCTTGCTCCGCAAGTCCAGCAATTGCAGTCTTTGAAACTTTCATTGGCTCGGGTTTGGGCCCGTCTAAAAGTTCTTCTCGTAGAGGTTCTTCCTGTGGATCCTGCATCTATTCGTCTAGATTCTTGGGATGAAACCTTTGTTGGACCTGTTGTCTGTCCAGATTTGTATGATTTGGACTTTTGATTTGGACCACCATGATCTTCGTCTAAAAGAGGTTCTTTTGGAACTCCTCAAGTAGGAGACACTATTTTGCTTCCTCCTCTTCCTTGGCTCGTATGATTCTCCTATAATAGTTTGGAAAATTATTGTTATTACAACAGAGAGGGGTTCGTTTGATCTTACCTCTCAGTCTCTTCATGTTTTTCTGAATAGATGATTGATAACACCAATCCTTCAGTTTGTCTTTAAGGAAAGACATTCACCTTGCAACTGAATCTAGCTGTCTTTCAGGTACTTTATATGACAGGATCAACATTTTCCTCCATGGACTGCATATTTTTGCAAAGAACATTGGAGCTACTACTTCCGTTGCTACTCCACTCTTGAAGAAATACTTACGAAACTAATAGATATATTCATCTATTGCACAAATACTTCTTAGTTCAAGGCCGAAGAGAGCTTGTGCATATTCTCTAGCCTTTTTTTTTTTCTCTACTTCCTTCGAAGCATCCATCTCCGATTAAGTATATTTTGATAAACCTTCCATCTCCGGCGAGGATGCTGGCTTTGGTATCTTCCGGGGTATTATCCCATCTAATCTTCAGAGATCCCTCCAAGCTTAACACATCAAGTTTTATGAAGTTTTCCTTGTCGAGCTCTAAGGTGGTTGCTACTATCTTGATGGCTACAACCTATTCATCTATCAATTTCTCAGTATTTTGAAAATCAATAATGTCCAGGTTAATTATAGCGCCATATGTATATAGCAGCTGGAGCATGGTTCTTGCCCAAGGTGTATTTTCAGGCGCTCTTCTAGGATTTCTTCCTGGATTCTCTTTTAGCCTAGCTCCCACGAACATTGGAGTGGCATTAGTGTAGAAATCCGCACTTTCTCTCATTGGATGATCCTGTGGAGGATCATTAGAGTATGTACTTCCCTGCAGTGGTGGTAGTGCTGGAGTGATTTCATTGGTTTGAATATTGACTAAATCGTAAAATCCCGAGTTGGGAAAAGGATTCCGCCAATTCTTGTAGATCTGATAGATCTGCTATTATTACCTCCATTATTATATAGATCTGATAGATACAATAATTAGATCTTTTCTGGACTTCGACTTTGGAATTTCTATGGCCTTCCCCTTCTAATGTAGAAAAGGTACTGTTCCAAGGGGGTCCCTGTGCTCTTGTCTGGATTTTGATGTCCTAGGGTTGTTCCTTTGGTTTCTCTTTAGACATGCAATTTCTTACTTCAAATGTGTAAGATCCTTGTGTAGATTAGGTAGGAACTTAAGGATCTCATCCACCTTCTGGCTTAAGATTTCTATTTTCATAGGTATATGAATTAACCTATGTCCATAGTCTTGAAATATCTTTTGTATCTTTCTCAGATCTTACGAGATCTTTGATGTATCTGGTTCGAGTTCTTTCCAGTCAGTTCCTTTAATCATAATTTTTAGAACTGTAATTATGCAAGAATTTACCCGTTCCAGTTCTCTTGGCTGGAATTCTACCATGGACTTTAGTGGAGCGTAAACGCCTCACCGCATTTCCTGGTAGTACTTGTCGAACTTCAAAATCCTCTGGGGACCGTTGTAATATTTGTCAAGAATTTCCATGAGAAATTCCCTTCTCTATCTTTCCAGAATCTGAAAATATCCCTATTTTCATTGTAACTCGAACTTTCATTCGGTTCTATTTTCTCTCAAAGAGTCTCCTCCATTAGTGGATAAATAATATCAAAATATAATATAATCAAATATTTTTTCAATAAACCTAGACTCTGATACTATTTTAGGTGAGCATTAACAAAAAAATTGCGAAGTGAGTGTATATTGACTAAAACTTCCTTTTAAAAGTTGCACAGGAATAAAATTATCCAAAAATATGATAGAAAACTAAAAGTAAGCAGTTTCGAAAGTTACTGGACCTAAACAAAGATAGGCATAGTTATCGAACTAAAATTAAAATTACGCCTATTTAGCGGACTAAAATAATACTTTTCCCTTTTGTGAACTTCTTTAGAAATCAACATTTCCAAATCTGAAAATAACATGAGTTTTTATAAGGCTACTTTCAATAATATTTTATTCATACTGTTAAAGTTGATTCATTTTATCGTTTTTCATGAATTAATCATTTTATTTTCTTTTTTTTACGATTAGGCTTTGAATTAATAGATTTGGATTTAAGAGAAAAATTTAAATTTTTTTTTTCAAATTACTTCATATATAATAATTTGAAATACATCACAATTTAATAAGACATAGTTTGAACTTAAAGTTAAAAAATTTGAAATATTTTAAATTTAAAATTATGCAAAGAAATTTTTACTTGGAAATCAAAATATCTCGTTCCTAATATAGTCTTAATTAAATAAATACATTAAAAAAAATTAAATAGTGCGTGTGTGAGTGTGTTTCGACGGCTTGGTTTTATGTAGTTTGTACAAATTAACTTATAATTCAATAATGGGCAGTCTATATTCCATCAGACTAGCTAGGATAGGATTAATTGCAATTTCGAACTTATGCTTAGATTTTATTATTAAGTTAGTGCATCGTTTTGGTATCCTATTTAATTTTTTATTATTAAATTGGAACTTTTTTTTGTCTTACTTAATTTTTATCTGTCATTTATTCTTATAATCATAAATTAATTAATTATTTTAACTTTTTTTATCATGATTTTTCATAATTATCTTTTTAGTAGTTAGTTTTTTCCTTATGCATTTTTCATTTCTCCAACATTATTTATTAACTTTGTTTGTAATATTTTTTTATAAATCAAAATATTTGTATTAAATTATGATCTTAATATATATTTTAGATATTGATGCCCCCTAAAGCTTTAATGGACTAAGCCCACAAGCAAAGCAAATCAACCCAACTAGATACGAGACCAGCTAGCCCACTAGCAGGGGGGCAAGGCCCATTGGCTTACCTCCTACTTTACTAAACTGCTAGGGCCAAAAAATAGACCAATTCTAGTTGGACATGTCATATACCTTGCGAACACATTTAGCCACATCACCCTAAAATATCAATCAGGTGGTTCCAATTAAATCGGTTCCAAATGAGCTAAAAAATCCACAAATAACCAACTCCAAGATTTTTAGGTAGACATGGCAAGATTCATTCCACCTCGTGTATCTCAGTCAATCTAGTCCAAATCAGAAATGGTTTGTCCTAGATGATGGCCAACTCAAAGCGCTTTCCAATGGCATATGGAATTCCACAACCACTCCCATATCTTGCTCTATACATGCCTATAAATAGATGCCTTGTCCAGTCATTTCGTAACATCAAATTCTCACTCTCAAACTCTCACTTATTCTCCGAATCCTTTCTTGGTTTTTAGGCTATTTTGAGTCTATATTCTGTACTTCACACGAATATTTATGACTCTCACATCATATTTAACCATTGTTCTCAATTTAATTCAAGTTTCTTTCTTGTTTCTTCCATAAACCATTATTAATTTAAGCATCGGAGTGCTAAACTTTCTTTCGCAAAGTTAGTCCCTGTTGACCTTAGGATTTTCCTTGAAAATCCTTCGACCTAGTGGTTTGGAAAAAAAATCTAGTATCACGCGCCTGTTGGAACTTGAGCTTTGACGTGAGAAATGGCGAATTCAAATAATGGAGTTGACAATTGATCCTACGAAGGAAACTCTTCCCTCCCTACTGTAGCTGGTCTTACTGTTCTACCTGCAAATCCCACTACAGGAGCTGCTAGTCCTCCTATTCCTGATCCGAACTCAGGAGTCGCTAATGCTCCAGCTCTATCTCTCGACCAAACTACTAGACTGCTGCTATGAAGCCGCTCTTCTGTGAGCAGTTTCATTCGTTCATTATGGAGACCATCAACTCGACCCTCCGAGGTTCTCAAGCTAGCATAGAAGGACCCTCCTCCCATTGAAAAGAGGTGGAACACTAGGAAGCCAAGGCATCGGCGAGCAAATTCCTACTGGTTTCCAGCAGGATCGATCCAACCTGCTAACTGCACGGGCAAGGAAGCAGCCACCTTTGACATCTAGCAATCACTAAGGAAAGAGATGGTGGAGTGTCGTCAGAAAGTGACAAAAGAGACCATGCCTATTGAACGTGGCATTTCTTTCAACAAGGACATCGTAGCGGAGGAGCTCCCTGCTCAGTTTAGAGCACCTTCGCTCTTACCTACTTATGATAATACCATTGATCCAGTTGAGCATATTCGTAAGTTTAAAAATGCAGCCTTGCTGCACAGGTATACTCATGGCACTAAATATCGTGTTTTACTTACTACACAACAAATTCTGCCCAGCAATGGTTCGGCCAGCTCCTAGCTGGTCCAGCTAAATCTTTTGCATAATTTAGCTCCCTCTTCCAACACGAGTTTGCTAGTAGCAAGAAGTACCAAAAATTAGCTATCAACCTTTTTAGGTCAAGCAGGAAGACACTGAGACTCTAAAGTCCTACATTTAGTGCTTCAACACAGCCATCCTTGACGTCCTAGCAGCTCACCAAGAGGTCCTGGTCAGTGTATTCACCCAAGGACTTCATGGAGACTCACTTTTCGGGTCTCTAGCTAAGAAACTAACCAATGAGTTCCTACGCATGCTAGCTCAGGCTGGAAAGTACATGAACATGGAGGATGCTCGGGTAGTGAAAAAGACCAATCGTGATGAGAGAAGGGAAAAAGAGTTGTCTTCCTCCAACAGGAGTCCCCATTGATCCAAAGAATGAGCACTATACCCAGCTCATCAGCAACCCAGCTAGAATGCATATAGCAATTTATCAGCATCCAGCCTTACAATGGCAGCTGAGAGAAAAGTCTGCAGCTCCCAAAATCTAAATATTTTTGCAGGTAAAACAGGGAGTATGAGCATGACACCAATCAGCGCCGCCAGTTGAAGCAAGAGATAGAAAGGCTTACACAAGCGGGCTACCTAAAGGACTACGTGGACAAAGAAAAAGGCACGAGAAGAAAGAGGAACGCTCTAACCACCTCAACTCCTGTAGAAGTAAGGACCAAGCAGAGGATCTCTAGGAGGCTTTCTCGACCATGGAAAGCTTCTAATCTTAGGAAGTTTTATTCCTGAAATCCCTACTCTTTATATACAGTTTGTTATCCTTATAATCAAGCATTATGTCATATGAGTAAAGACAATTCTGGCTTCGTATTTTTGTTTCTCACAAGCTCAGGTTTCAGCTCCTAGCTAACTCCAAGTAAGCCGCTGCCACCAGCTGGAGCATATTTTTACATAAGTCGTTCCTAGCTGGCATATGCACTTACGTAAGTTTCCACCAGTCGACGCATGCTCTTAATAAGTCGCCACCAGCTGGCGTATCTTCCTAATAAGCCACCCCTAGCTAGCGCACACTTCCAAAAATCGCCCGTAGCTAGTGCACCCACTCACATAAGCTGCCACCAGCTAGTGCATGCAATGACATGAGCTGTCATTGGCTAGCCCATGCATCCAACTCAACCATCACTAGCTGGAACATACGCTTTACGAGCGGTTACCAATTGACACACTTACTTCAGTTTCCAGTTACCTTCTATTGGCACATCTATTTCAGCATAATGCTAATAAAACCTGATTAGGCTAACATACTACTTATCCTTACTCATTTACTAGAAGATATATTCTCTCTTAATAATGAAATCACATCATCCTCGCTAATGAAGAGCAATTGGAACAAGTACGCATGCACCAGCTAAGTACAACATGTCAACATTTCTTGTCCTAACCTACAGGCTTGTTTCAGCAAAGGTCTATCTAGTTAGGATATCCTACCTACTCCAGCAGTCCAGCTTTACAATTTTCACTCCTGGAGGTTGGGGGGGGGGGGGGAGTGATGATGCCCCCTAAAGCTTTCATAAACTAAGCCCACAAGCAAGGTAAATCAGCCTAGCTAGATACTAGCCTAATTGGCCCACCAGTAGAGTGTCAAGGCCTACAGGCCTACCCCTACTTTACTAAACTGCTAGGCTTAAGAAATAGACCAATTCCAATCGGACACCTCAGCATAGAGCTAGGAGGCCCACGTCATATAGCTTGCAAACTCATTTAGCCATGTCACCCTAAAATATCTGTAGGTGGTTCCGAGTAAATCGCTTGACCATTAAACCAATTACTCATGTCACTCAGAACCTTCTGAGCATGAGCAACCTACGATACCGACTCGGTTTCATTGGTCTACTTTATTTCTGTTTGAGCTACACAGTCCAACCGTGTACTTCCTTCACCATCGCTGCCTGCAAATGGTTGTTATCTATGAATTTTCGTGTATCTTGTGATGAGATCTCGGGCCCAAAAGCTTTTCACCCTAGCCTCATCGTTCCCCTCCAAGGGCCACAATTAGCTCAACGTGCTAGACATAACATTCATCTAATGGATGCATTTTTTCAATCCAAACCACTCTCTAAGACCGACTTGTTAAAATTGTCCCACATTTGGCTTTTAAGATTGGACATCTGCTTGAAATCATTTCAAGCTACCATGTCAGCCATCAAGTCTGAACGTACCTATACATTGAGGACTTATCCATTATTCACATGAACCTAAAAGCTAGTATCGCTTTTGCCTTCCAGAATGAATTCCCAATAAATAGTGTGTCAGAAAAACCTTTTTCATCCTTATTCAGGTATTAAAGAGCGCTTTTGACAACTTTCTACTATCCATCGATGTATTCCTGATATACATTGTGTCATGTCCAAAGCATACAAGATGCGTATTAGAAATTTGGCCACGTCACAAGGGTCAAAGAATCTTCAATAAAATTCTAAGATTATCGAAGGACTTATCCTGCAAAACAGAGGTTAGTACTCCGATACTTAAGTCAGTAATGATTTAAGAAGAAATAAAAAGAAAACCTTGAAATAAAGCGAGAATAGTGGTGAAATATGATGTGAGAGTGATAAATATTCGTGGAGTGCAAAATATAGGCTTGAAATATGCTAAAAACTGAGAGAGAATGGTCCAAGAAAAGAGAAAGTTTGATGATGAATGTGATGTTGTTTGATGTTATCAGAAATCTGCACAAGACCTCTATTTATATGCTTGAAATATGCTAGAAACCGAGAGAGAATATGAAAGAAAGTGAGAGTTTAAATGAAGAATGATGCTCAAGAACCGTGTTATCAGAAGCCTACACAAGACATATATTTATAGGCTTGCACAAAGTTGGATACGAGATCAATTATTGAGTGTCGTATGGCATTGAAAAGCTCTTCGAAGTTGATTTCATCCGCAATAGCTGTTATAGATTTGGATAAGTATTAAGTGAGATACATGAGCTGGAGTACATCCTGCAAAATCTGCCTAAAATATCGGGAAGTAGTTATTTGTCGATTTCCCATCTCGTTTCTTACTGAGTAAAATTAGTTGTTTATTTATTTTCCAACTCTTTTGTTACCGATTTACTCAGAACCACCTAGAGATATTTTAAGATGATATGTACAAATATTTTAGCGAGATACATGACGTGCCCTCCTAGCTGGATGATGATGTGTCTGGCTGCAATGGGCTTGTTTTGGCCTGCTAGTTCAGTACAATAGAAGTAAACCTGTGGGCCTTGCTTCTTGCTGGTGGGCCTTGTCTGTCCTGCTGGTAGGTTCTTATTTGTCCTGTTGATGAGCAGTTGGGCTCTTTTGCCTAGCTTGTGGGTTTTGGCCAAATAATTTTAGGGGACATCATCACTCCCCCCACTCCAAAAGTGCAAGTCGTAGAGTTGGACTATTGGAGTAGGTAAGATGTCCTGCAAAAAGGAGAAGAATTTTCTTGCTCGTCAGCAGGATGGTTCTTGCTAAGCTTCTTGAGTAAAGCTGGCTGGTGGAAGGACTTCTGTTGGGGAACTCTTTCTTACTGTGTATTGTCCCTGCAGGTTAGTATAAATACTTCGTTGAAACATACCGAATTTATTTGCTATGTAACAAGGTACCCTGCAGGTATTGGAGCAATGCTAAGTAGGATAAGCAGGTTTTATTAGCATTATGCCGAAATAGATGTGCCAACAGAAGCCAACTAGAAACTAAAGTGAGTGCGTTAGCCATAGCTGCTTGTAAGATGTATGTGCCAGCTGGTGATGGTTAATTGGATGTGTGCTCCGGCTAGTGGCGGCTTATGTTACTGCGTACACTTGCTAGTGGCAACTCACATAAGCGCATGCACCAGCTAGGGCGACTTATGTAGAAGCGTGCATCAACTAGGGCCAGGTTATTAGGAGGAAGCACCAACTGGTGGCGAGTTATAAGGAACGTGCACTTACTGGGGGCAGTTTATGTAGGTGAGCATGCCAGCTAGGAATGACTTATGTGTAATATGCGCCAGATGGTGGCGATAGCTTATTTGGAGTCAGCTAGGAGCTGAAAACTGAGGCTGCAAGTAACATAAGGTACTAAACAAGAATTGCATTTATTGATGTGAGATAATGTTTGAATACATGAATAGCAAGGTGTAAATAGAGACTAGGAATTTGAGAAATAAAACTTCCTGAGGTTATAAGCGTTTCATGGTCGAGAAAGCCTCCTAGAGATCTTTTACTTGCTCTTTGCTTCTGCCAGAGCTATGATACCGAGAGCGTTCTTCTTTCCCAGTGCTTCTTTCTTTGTCTACGTAATCCTTTAAGTAGCCGGCTTCTATAAGCCTTTCTATCTCTTGCCTCAGCTGGCGACACCAGTTGGTGTCATGCCTATACTCTCAGTAATACATGAAAAAATACTTTTTAGATTTCGGGAGCTGGGGATCTTTCTATGAGCCTTTAGGCCATTGTAAGGTGGGATGCTGATCATTGCCATGAGTATTCTTGCTGGGTTGGTGATGAGCGGGGTGTAGTGCTCGTCCTTTTGATCATGGGGGTTGAAGTATCCTCTAGGTTCTTCCCTGCTCCTGCTGGAGGAGGACAACTCATTCTCCCTCCGCCTACCGCGACTGCTCCTTCTCACCAGCTAGGCATCTTCCAGGTTCATGTACTTTTCAGCCCGAGATAGCACGTCTATGTAGTCAACGGTTGGCTTATTAGATAGAGACTCCAAAAGGGAGCCTACATGGATTCCTTGGGTGAATGCACTAACTACCACCTCCTGGTGACTGTTGGGACCTTAAGGATGGATGTGTTAAAGTGTTGAACATGGGCCTTTAGAGTCTCATTGTCTTCCTGCTTGCCCCCGAAAAGGCTAATAACCGATTTTTGGTACTTTTTGCTACTAGCAAACTGGTATTGGAAGAGGGAACTGAACTCTGCAAAAGATCTAACTGATCCAACTGGAAGTTGGTAGAACAATTATTGGGAAGAATTTTTTAGTGTAGTAAGGAAAACACGATATTTAATGCCATTAGTATACTTGTGCAAGACGCTGCATTTTCGAATTTACGAATGTGTTCAGCTGGATCTGTAGTATCATCATAAGCAGGGAGTTGAGAAGGTGCTTGAATATGAGCACAAAGTTCTTCAGTTATGATCCTTAGCTATCTGCTAGTGATGTTCCACCATTTCCTTCTTCAAGGATTGCCAGATGTCAGGGGACAGGTGCCCAGTTACTTCTTTGCCTAAAGATCAGTAGGAGTGGAATGATTCTCCTAAGAGGGAATAGTGCAAGAAAAGAGAAAGTTTGAGGATAAATGTGATGTTGCTTGATGTTATCAGAAATCTGCACAAGACCTCTACTTATAGGCTTGAAATATGCTGAAAACCGAAAGAGAATATGAGAAAAAGTGAGAGTTCAAGTGAAGAATGATGCTCAAGAATTATGTTACGAGACGCCTGCATAAGACCTATATTTATAGGCTTGTACGGAGTTGGATACAAGGTCAATTGTTGAGTGTCATACGGCATTGGAACGCTTTTGGAAGTGGTTTTCATCCCAATAAATCGTTATAGATTTGGATAAGTATTGGGTGAGATATGTAAGCTAGACTACAACATGCCAAATCTGCCTAAAATCTCAGGGATTAGTTGTTTATTGATTTCCTAGCTCGTTTGTTACCGACTTACTTGGAACCACCTGGTGATATTTTAGGGTGATGTGTACAAATGTGTTGGCAAGCTACATTATATGATGACCTGACTTGCTGAAATGGGTTATTCCTTAGACTTGCCAGTTTATTAAAGTATCAGGTAAATCTTCGGGCCCTGCTTTCCTACTGGTAGGCCTTATCCGTCCTACTGATGAGTCAGTTGGGCTCTTATGTCTAGCTTGTGGATTTAGCCCAATAATTTTATGGGGCATCAATATACAACATCAAGTCGAACACAACAAACCAACACTTTCGTGCTTTCTCCGGTAGAGACGTAGGGAATTTTCAAGACATCTAAGCTTTCTCATTAGTTAGATGCAACTGAGTCTTGAATAGCTTCAGCTTTCTCATCAATCACTCATGACTGAGTCTTAAACAACTTGAGCTTTCTCATCAGTCTCCTGCGACTGATTCTTGAACGACTCATCCCTTATATATATTGGAATCTAATTCCTTTTATGTATAATTTCGTGAATAATTTTATTAGTGTCTTAGTGTTTTCCAAACATCTTAATCTCATTTTGAATGAGCAAGACGTTTACAGACATTGGGCCCAATTCCCACTGACCTTGGTCCCAATTTTATAAACTCATACCCAGTATGATCTTTTGATGTTCGAACATTCTAGTTTTATGAAGTGTTAAACCTAGTTTGAACTTCATAGTGAATCCTTAAGCTCCAATCTATTGATTCTAAATAATGTCCCACATCGCTCCTCCTTATGTCCTTTTGGATTAAAATCCAAGACAAAGAAGGATTGGAATATGGTCAGTAAGAGATAATATTTGATGAATTATGCTGTGAGAAGTTGTAAGAGAAAACTACTCCCACTATTTCCTTGATGTGTATAGGAGCATCCTGTTATCTCAAATACTTTTAGGACGAGAATTTCATCATATAATAAGGGCCGTTTTGTTTTAGTGAAACACCAATCAAAACAAAGTCCAACTTGGTTTGATTTTTTCCTTATCAGATATCTGTCAACCGTGGTCATTTCAGGAAGAAATTCATAGAGTGAGAATCATGTTCTCATTTTCCATATTCAAAAAACTCCCACTAACTACACACCCTCTCGACTCCAATCTAAAGACAATCAGTTTGGTTCACCACTCCATGTCTAATTATTCTGAACCTCATCAAACAAATTTAGACTTGTGAACCCCACACTGATCTTGTGGATTTAGATGACCTACAGATATCACATTGAATTAAATCCAATGTGTAACTAGTAAGCTCATTTTGTCCCCCAAAAGAGCTTTTGCGGTCTTTCTCTTTTTCAGAAAAGGTTTTGAGAGCTAATGGATTCAAACCGCCTATTTCTAGTACTATTTGAATCCATCAATCTTTCTCTTCATCTACTAGAAGAGATTGACCTACCAGGACTATAAGTTTCACCTTGATTATTATTTTATTCTTTATTTGAATATGCATAATTTAACTATGAGATAGTTTGTATTTTATGTTTTACCTAGCAGACACAAATCCTATTCAGTGTCAAATAAAACATTTTATTGATCAAAATATACAATCAAAATTTTCTAACATAATTGAAACATTATTTCAATCATGCTAGGTTACATAAACGCTACCCTAACATGATCACCACTAAGCATAACTAAGTCCCTAGTCTTTACAACAATAGTCCCGCTATTGCTAAGCCTTAGGACCTTCTTTTTTCGACTTTTCTACTCCTCATCACTACCTGCAAACCATTCGGAGATTATGAATTAGTCGATATGCAATACCAAGAGTGGAATGGTGATTATGTTAATACTCAATTAAAGATTTTACCTTCATCGGAGCGGAGTTTAGCACTCTTCCTCTTCCAATGGCCCTTCCTTGGCAATGGATGCAAACATCGTTTGGAACCCTTGATTGACGAACCCTCTTCCTCTTTCTTTTACCCCCATCTAGCGGTGTAATAGGAGCACTCGAAGTGCAAGCAGTAGAAGAAGACGTCTCATCCATCTTCCTCTTATCACGTCCGGCGACCTTGTCGTTCGCTTTAGAGGTCCAAACCTCTCCCACTAGTACCGATTGCGTAGATTTTTCAATCATTGTCTCGTATTGTACCAACATATTAATCAACTCATGAAAACTTTTCTCAAGCCCATTCATGCTATAGTTGATAACAATTTGATCAAAGGAGGGAGGTAGTGATTGCAAGATCACGACAACATATATTTCTTCCTTCTCGAAATTAACCTGGAGGTCTTTGAGCTTCTCCACTAGGGATAACATCAACATTTTATGCTCTCATACAAACAATCCCTCAATCATTCGCGCACTGAAGAATGCCTTCGTCAATGTAATTTGTCGGTCCGGTACTGCATAAAGTTCTTTCATATGGTGCATTATCGACCAAATATCTTCATACCTCTCATACTATTTTTAGATCTCATTACTCATCGAGTCCAATACGATATTGCATACTTTCAGGTTGTCCTCATACTGCCGAGTAAACTTTTCGAACGTCAAATGTTCTCCGAGTAGGAACCCTTTCAATAAAATTCGAGGTAGAGACTTATCCAAAACAAATTCTAGTTCTCAAAATCGGGGACTATCCTCAAATTTCTCAGCCAATTCGAATAGTTTGTTCCATCAAATTTATTAGCCTCAAATATAGAATTAAGTGGATTCTCAGACACCTATAATAAACAAAAATATTAGTAGATTATCATAATAATAGGTTCAAGTTAAGGACTTGGACTTCAGTTATTAACCCACCCATTATTTCTACAAAAATCCATCACTCTCAAATGGGGTTTCGGAAAAATCTTTTTCCTAGTGGTCTTGAGGTCCACAAGAAAAACTCTACATGCTCCACTTTTACAATTCACACTGAAGTAGCCTTGTGGGAGGTATCCAGTACCATTCTCGACTACAAGATCTCCAAAATATTTTGCGTCACCGTTTTCATATGATTTTTAGGACTCCAAGCAAATCAAGTTATTTGGTGTTAGACCCAACTCATCAACTGAATCATAGCATAGAATATTGTCACCCACAACTCGTGAGACAGGGAAATAGGTGCACGTTCACTTCGTTCACAATAATAGTGCAGCTTCATTTCAGTCCAAACATGCCACGACTCCTGAGACCACGTATAGTTGAAATCAGCTTCCTCACTATATTATTGTGGATGGAAGGTATAAAAAATCCTTTGTTTTAAATTCCATTTTGAGGGTCTAATATTTTAACTTTGTCCAACCAAGTGAGAGTTATTAATAGTTTGACCGAGACATCACACATATAGTATTTTGCATACATAATATTCTAAATATTAAAAGCATTAATAAAAAATGCAACGAACTCAAAATAAAAGCCTAGAACGCCCGTATTAGATGATCTCAAGCCCAAATACCTAGTCACTCCCTAAGCTCACAGTGGATCTACGGTCAGTCTAAGGTTAGGCCTACACTATTACAAAATATTTAACCCATTAATATGTTAGAATAGGTGACCAGAAAGCCAATTGAATTGACGATTTTGGGAACCATTTAGTAATTTTTATGAATGTGATATTATCTTGATGAAAGTAAGCATTCATCTATGACACCATGTGTTTGTTGTATTTACTATTTACGTTGAACGGTGTTTTAACATTACAACAAATGCCCACAGACCAATTGAATAACCCATGTAGTTGGGTTGCGCATTGGATGGCAGCTGTAAAACCAACTTCTGAGGATTGATCTGAAATATTCCAAGTCGAGGACTTCGAGACTGGACATCGAGAGTCTTATAGAGACTTGCACTTAGTATTGCATTCATCCAACGTGTATCATGTTTCATCGGCTATAGACATGGGATGTTTATGCAATTTTAGTGAATTTTTTGAGAATGTTGTAGTTAACTGATTGAATTCACTCCCGTGAATCGTCATATGAAAGCCTTAGAGGCTTGGTCGGTATGACTTGAATTCCTGGCTCCAATAATACAAGATTAGTCTTTGGACTTAAGGAATCATGGCATTCGCATACATATGATGGATATTATCTTGGATTTGGCAAGAGATGACTATGTCTTCGATGTTGTTGTTATAAGCCTTCTCCAGTGCAGTCGGTGTATTTAGTAAGTATGGTGGACTTCAAGATAGAATCTGTCCCTTATCAATATATGATAGATATGTCTCTTATGCGCTCTGAGATGGTTTAGACTCTCTAAGTCTATGGCCATAGTGATTGGTCGAATAGAAAATGATTTCCTTTGTCAATCAATAAAGTAAATGCATCTCAAGTATTTAGCATAGTTGCCTGGTCCAAGGTGGGAACCGACGCCCAATTCCATGTCCTAGATTAAAGTTGGGAGATGGTCGAAGGAAGGACCGTACCTGTATGGAACTCGAGAGTCTAAATATTCATGCCAACATTCACCTAGTCTCTGGTGCCATGGACCGTTGCTGTTCATCTAAAGAAACAAAAGGTAAAGTTTCTTTGAGGTATGGTTATGTATTTAGAAAATATGTATTAATTTTGCTTTTAAATTATGGATATCTACACATTTTTTGAAAATTGGATTTTCTATAAATACATGATTTTATTTCAGTATTTTGTTGCAGAAATTCAAAAAAAAAAAAGAAATTGAAAAACACGGGTAGCCGACAGCAGATCACTGTCTGTGGCTTTGGACGGCTGGGCCATTTTCTGCTGTCTTTTTCGAAAAATAAATTTTCCTGATTTCTGTAATTTTTTTGAAAATTATTAATTTTGGCTAATTTAATTTTAGTTAAATTAAATTTTTATAAAATTAAATTGTGCCTTAAATTAATTTGAAATGATTTTCAAACAAAAAAAAAGAATTGTACATTGGATGTATTGATGATATCCATTTTTTAATTGCATTATTAGTATGTTATTTTCTTCATTTAATTATATTTTTTATATTTGATATTGGATATCTATTGTTAAATGCAAGAATTGTATTTATTTGTTTAACAAGTTTATATTTGATATAAATGTGTTAATTATTGTTTATTGGATAAACAATAGGGATGATCACAAAGCTCATTCACCGAATGCATGGTTTACTTTTATGTTGGATGAGGCCTGTGTGCCTCTTTCTTTCAATTTCTTCTTTTGACTTTAGCCTTGAAATAATAAGGTTTGCTTTCTCCCTCTTTTGTACTCCCTCAACTTTTGATTGGGGTTTTTAATTTCAGTTGTAATGAGTGTAGTTAGGAATGTGTGGTTTTATTTATTTTGAATAAATGTAAGCTTTCAAGGAGATGAAAAGGCCTAGGCCTATTAGACGGAGCTCACAACAGAAGAAGAACAAAGAGAAAGGCCCACTAGAATGACAATGGGTTACAATTTTATAATAGTTAGGCCACACCCTAGATTGACCATAGACTCACTGGGGGCTCAGCGGGTCACTTAGGATTGGGCTTGTGATCATGCAACAGAGGCGTGCTAGGCTTATTTTTGCATGTGGTGTATGTTTTAATATTTGAAGTATAATGTGTTTGGAATACATCCATTTATACTCAATGATTAAAACTGATACATGCAATAATTTTATAATGATGAGGTCTGGGTTACAACAAGTTTAACTTTCACTTGGATGGTCCAAGTTAAATATTAGGCCCATAATGGATTAAAATTCAAATGGTTTGGTTAAATCGAAGCCTTCCATCCACAACAATGTGGTGTGGATGCTACTTTCACCCATCTGTGTTCTTACGAGTGGTGGCACATTTGGAATGAAAGAAAGATATAGTATTGTTGTGAACGAATGTAATATACTCCGGTTTCCCTATACCACGAGTTGTAGGGGGCGGCAGTTGAGATATTCGTTTGGTCGATGGATCGGGCCTTATGCTGAGTAGCGTGATTCGCTTGGAGTCCTAGGGATTACGTGAAGAAGTGAGGCAAAATAACTTTGGGATATCATTGGATGAGAATGGTATAGGTTATCTCCCATAAAGCCTTTTTGAATATGGATTGTAAAAGCGAGGCATGGAGAATTGCGTTTGTGGACTCCAAGCCCACAAGGAAATGATTTTCCGAAAACCCCACATTGGAGTGGTGGGCTTTTTGAAGAAACAATGGAACGGGTTAATGACTGATGACTAAGTCTTAAACTTGATATTTAATATTACAATAATCTACTAAATTTCCATTTACATTTGATGTAGATATCTAAGAATCCACTCACTGCAATTCTTGAGTCTAATAAATTTAACGGAATAAACTATAATGATTGGCTGTGAAATTCTAGGATTGTCCTAGATTTTGAAAATCAGACCTATATTCTGGATAGGTCTCTTCCTCGGGCCCTGTCGGAAGGATCTATATCCGAATAACGTTTGACATTCGAGAAGTGGCATGACATCCAGAAGGTATTGTAAATTTCGGGAACCATTAAGCAATCTTTATGAATGTGATATTATTTAGATGAACGTAGTAAGCATTTATCTATGGCACCATATGTTTGTTGAGCTTACAATTTATGTTGAATGGCGTTTTAACATCACAACAAATGCCCACAGACCAGTTGAATAACCTATATAGTTGGGTTGCGCATTGGATGACAGTTACGAAACTAAGTTCTGATGGTTGGTCTGAAATTTTCCAAGTCGAGGACCTAGAGACTGGGCATCGAGAGTCCTATAAAGACTTGCACTAAGTATTGCATTGATTGGATGAGTGACGTGTTTCATCGGCAATAGACATGGGATGTCTATGCAATTTTAGTGGATTTGTTGATAAGGTTGTTAACTGATTGAACTGACTTATGGTAATCGTCATATGAAAGTCTTGGAAGCTTGATCCGTATGACTTGAATTCCCGGTTCCAATCATATAGGATTTGTACTTCGACTTTAGGAATCATGGCATTCGCATACATATGATAGTTATATCTTCGATCTGGTGAGAAATGACTGTATCTTTAATGTGGTTGTTAGCCTTATCTAGTGTAGTCAGAGTATGTATTGAGGATGGTGGATTTCAAGATAGAATCTGTCCCCTATCAATATATGATGGATATATCGCCTATGCGCTCTGAGATGGTTTAGACTCTCTAAGGCTATGGCCATAGCGATTAGTCGAATAGAAAATGGTTTCCTTTGTCGATCAATAAAGTAAACGCATCTAAAGTATTTAGCATAGTTGCCTAGTCCAAGATAGGAACCGACGCTCAATTTCATGCCCTAGACTAAAATCGGGAGATGGCTGATGGAAGAGCTGTACCTGTATAGAACTCGAGAGCCTAACTATTCACGCCAACATTCACCTAGTCTTTAGTGCCATGGACTTTTGCTAGACGGTCACCCATAGTGACGGACCTTTTCGTTTTTCAAGTCTAGCTGAGGGTGAACATAAAGAGTCACACACAAATCACTATGAAATTGGTGTAATTAATTTGGAATTAATTCGAGAAGAAAATAATTAATTAAATTAAATTAAATTAATTCAAGGAGAATATATAAATGATTAGATCATTTATTTAATAATTACTTTGATGAATGGCTGAAGAATTAATTAATTGAATTAATTATTTTTTGGGCTTAACACCTTTAAATTAATTGGATTGGTTTAATTAATTAGTGTTTGGTCTTATATTTATTTAATTAGATTAAATGAATCTTTCGACGAAGTTGGACTAAAATTAATTTAATTAATTAATTATTTTTTGGTAAACATAATTTTCATAAATAGGAAAAGATATAAGTGTTTCCCTCGATAGGCCAAAGGATACACCACAATCTATAAAGTGCATGTGTACTAACAAAGCTAGCTAAGGTAATGCTAAGTGTTTAATATCTTCCACAAATAAGCTAGCTACAATATTCGGGTTCCGCTCAATATGCTTGAATCGTCTTAGATTTCTCTCTCTCCATATATGGTAGATACAGGCACCCAATAATGCGCGATAGGCCACATTGACGATATGTTTACCCCTCCACCTCCTCGCAGCCCACTCAACATCCGTCGTCCAATCTCGATTAGGCCATGCAAAGCGTACAACTTGCTAATAGCGTGAAGGCATCGACGACTGTGTCGACATCGGAAGAATAGGTGTGTGTGTGTGTCTCCACCTCATCCTCATCACATCATACAAATCTACCTAAGTGAGATAACCATATTTGTCCGTCGTAGGTAATTTCTCCAATATAGCAAGCCATAAGATAAACATCTGGCGAGGTATCTTCAAACGCCGGAAAGTAGTGAAGCCCAACCTACTTTCGGGCCTGGTGGATCAAATAATCGGTATAGAGCCTGGGTCGTAAGGATTCCACCTGCAATTCTCCAAACAATTCGATCATTATCCCCATGAATTGGTGGAAGCGTGTGAGTAATCTCCAAGTACTCTATGTCAGTAATGAGAGGCCACTGCCACCGACCTCTCTGGATGAAAGAGCTAAGTCTGATAGATTTAGGAAGACCAAAGGTGATCGGCCGCCTCGAGAATCTCTCCATAAGAGAACCGAGATGATGTCATGGGTCCTTCCAGAGATAAAAGTCACCTCCATCTCCAATATGGTATTCCACCATTGGTCGCAGCTACGTTCGCAGACGGACCGTTTTCTTCCAACCCCACGAGCCTCTATGATCAGAGATAGTCCAAATTGAAGCATCACGTAGTCGCCCCTGGTATAACCAATCAACCCAAATGGAAGTCCTATCACATCGGATGACATCACATAATTTTTTGCATATGAGATCACGGTTCATTGTGCTAATATCCCTCAGCCCTTATCCTCCCTCAACCAGTAGTTTACAAACCTACTTCCACGCCACTTTGGCGTAACCACTGCTCCCCGTTCCCTTCCACAAGAAAGACCACAGGTGCTTCTCAATGTTCTTAATAACTCCTTTTGGTAGTATGAATTCTGAAGCCTAGTAAACACTCAGAGCTGTGAGTACAGATTTAATAATTTGCACCTTCCCTGCATATGAC
Organism: Sesamum indicum; assembly: GCF_000512975.1. Lineage (NCBI taxonomy): Eukaryota > Viridiplantae > Streptophyta > Magnoliopsida > Lamiales > Pedaliaceae > Sesamum > Sesamum indicum. The sequence goes on from NC_026145.1 coordinate 6,010,779, forward strand.
AGTGCCAAGCCCTCCCAACCAACAATACGTTCATCAATTGTTTTCAGTAAAGGTTGGCAGTCAGAAATAGACAGTCTATAAGAGATCAAGGGAAGGCCTAAGTACCTCATCGATAGCAGCCCCTCCTAAACTCTGAGCACCGCTAACATCTGCTCTTTCAGTCCTCGTGCAAATCAGAAGATAATAAGATGACTCTTCTCTACATTAAGTCATAGTCCCGACCACGCCCCAAACCGATCCAATCTATCTTTCAATACTCCAATGGAGTTAATGTGAGGACGACAGAACAATAAGAGATCATCAGCGAACCCCAACTAAAAAGAAGGCTCACATTTTCAATGGAAGGTAAAACCCCCGTCCTGGTCAATCATCTGTAAGAATACCAGGTGCATCACCTCCATCACAAGTACCAATAGGTATGACAATAATTGAGGAGTTTTTGTTCTCAATCACCTCCATCACAAGTACCACCGAGAATAATTGAGGAGTTTTTGTCCAATGAATTTTTGTTGGGCTTGATTTAATTTGATTAAATCAAGTTCGGTGCATATTTAAAGTTCATGTCCATTAAGGGAGGTTGGAGCAAGTTAAGAAGGAGTAGAAACTCCTCACCATGATGAACATGATGGAGTGATTATTTCATCATGGTTGAAGGCTATATGCATGTGTGCGTATAGGTTGCTTTGGAGGCAAACTTGGTAGTTATTGAATTTTGAATTCAATTGTATGTAATATACAAAACTACACACATATCCTAGCTAACCTTACACATTAGCCACGAGTTTTGCTCCCTTTCTCTCTCAAAATATTATCCTTTTATTTTATATTGAATTTGATTCAAGTTAGAATATAAAACAATCGAAAAGCACTAAACAATAGTGTTTTCTTGGCGTTGTTTTTTCTTCTTATTTTGTTCTATCTAGCAATTGAGAAAGAACTATATCTATTCCACAATTAGAGGGTTCTAATTTGGATCTTAAAATGAATGGAAGAGGAACGAAAAGGGAAACAACCCACATTGCTACCCATATTTCATGTTATATTTCTATGGTTTTGTTTCATCCTCAAGTCACATGTCTAGCATACTTATATGTATGTTATTATGCTTTTGACAAACGCCAAATATCCGATAATTTCAAATGGAACACCCTTTTGAACTGTTTTAATTTTTTTTATTTTATGCTTTAGCCATGTCCTCGGGCCATACCGATTCTTTCATAACAGACAATGGGCCTTGTAAATTCCTCTTTGTTCTCTTAGGCTCTCCATCATGAGCTCCACCAGGCCCCCTCTCCATAGATCTTCCATGGGCCATCCAATGACCTACTTCATGGGCCTTCATCACCTTAGGCTTGCCATCCTTACATTTTATTTACAAGAAATAAATATTCTCACCTTCTATCTACTCCCGTTACATCATAAAATATTAGAAAACCCCAATCAGTAGTTGGAGAGAGTACAAAGGGAGGGAGAAAGCAAGCCTTATAATTTGAAGGCTAAAAATGAAAGAGATAAGAGAAAAATTAGAGGCACTCAGGCCCCTAAAACCAACAAAAAATAAACCATGCATACGGTCCTAAGGCTTTATGATCATCCCATGTTAATCCAATTAACAGAAAAATAAGCACGAAAATAATCAATAAAATATTCATGCTCATACACCCATATAATAACCAATGTCATAAACAAAAATTCACATATCCAAGTGCTCAAAATACATGTAAAATTTTTTAGTTTAAATGTTGGACATAAATGCATCCCAAGCAAAATGATTGATGAGTGAAAATCCTTTTCTAATTAATTTTAATAATTTAATTTTAGGAGATACCTAATCTCAAACAATATTAAAATCACCAAGGATTAATTATATTAGAAAAATGCAGAAAATTTAGAAAAATAATTTTTTTGAAAAAATAAAAAGAATCACCCAACGACCGCACATGCAGCAGCAACAAGCGCATGCCCACAGAGCGTGCGCGTCCAGCGCGCGGGCCTTGCGCGTAGTGCACGCTTACGCATGACCGTCTGCTTTGTTCACCGTTTTTCCATGAACCCCCCACACCCTTTTTTTTTATATTTTCTGCAAATTCTAAAACTAAAAGAACCTAAAATTCTAAAACTAAAAGAACCTAATGACAGAAAATTAAATTGAACATACATAAAACCTAGCACATAAATATGCAACCAAAGCATAAAAATTTCATGCACCAAAGCCGATAAAACATGTAATCATGCTCCAAATACATAATACATGTAAGATTCATTGCCTATACATCGAATTGGGCTCTGATACCACTGAAAGACAGCGGGTCAGCTAGGGAATACGATGCAAGCATGGACTTTTTCCCAACGTTTGGTGTATAAATAGCATATCTACTCATGCAAAAGACTAATGCATACGAGGAAAACGAGAGCACTAATGTAAATTAGGGGTACCTTTCGTTTTCTCCTCCAACCGGCATTACGTGTAGATCTCCTCTCCGGCATTCATCTAAGCAAGACTCCGACGTAAGAGCCCTCCAATATCGTCCACACCATACCAAAGGTTAGACTTATCCTTCTGCTAGCAAGGATTGAATCCTTGGGAAGAGGAATCAAAATCACACTATGAATTAGTGCGTTTCCATCTCCTTTGTTCTTCACTTGGTTTTAAATCAAGAAGTAAATCAAGAGAGGAGAGAAAAAAGGGTTTTTTTATTTTATTTTTTTGTTGATTTTCTTGGGAGGAGTCACGAAATTTTTTATCGTAAAATAAGGAAAAAACGGCTAGGGTTAGTCAACGAAGGTTGGAATCAAGAGGTTAAGATAAGGAAGGAAGACCTAGTCTTCTAACTTCCACATATCTCTCCCACTTACCAAAACTTCTCCATCTAAAGGATTATTCCTCATAAATGATCCAATCATTTATACTCTCCAATAATTAATTTAATCTAACTATATTAATTCACCTCTTCCAGAATTAATTCCAAACTAATTCCTTTACCTTTCATGATTTATGTGTAACTCTTTAGGTTCACCCTCAACTAGATTTGGGCATGCTACCAACACAATTAATTAAATCTAATTTAACTAATTATTTCTGATTAACCTATAACCAGAAATAACTCGTTATCATGGGTGGTCGTCTAGTAATAGTCCATGGTACTAGAGATTAGGTGAATAGTGGCATGAATATTTAAGCTGCGAGTTTCATACAGGTACAGTCCTACTACCAATCGTCTCCTGGCCTTAGTCTGGAGAATAGAATTGGGCGTCGGTTCCTATTTTTGACTAGGCATCTATGCTTCATACTCGAGATGCATTTACTCTACTGATTGGAGTAAGAAATCCATCCCGACTTGATCAATCGCTATGGCCATGGACTTGGAAAGTCTAAACCATCTCATGGCGCATAGGAGATCTTGTTGTTATAATACTGACAGGGGATAGATTCTTTCTTGAAATTCACCGTTCTTGCTACATACTCCGACTGCACTAGATAAGGATTATAGCAACCATACCTCACATCATAACGATCGCTCGCCATGTCCGAGATACAGTTTTTGTATGCACGTAACAGCCATGATTCTTCAAGTCCGAGGACTAATCTCGTACTATTAGAATCAGGAATTCCAGTCATATCAACCAAACCTTAAGATGCTTTCATACGATGATTCCCATGAGCCAGTTCAATTAATTGACTACCTTGCCAACTTACCCACTAAAATTGCATAAATGACCTACGTCTCTTGCCGATGTAACATCTCTTACCCACTAAAATTCACCGTCCTTGCTACATACTCTGACTGCACTAGAGAAGGCTTATAGTGACTATACCTCACATCATAACGATCGCTCGCCATGTCCGAGATACAGTTTTTGTATGCACGTGACTGCCATGATTCTTCAAGTCCGAGGACTAATCTCGTACTATTAGAATCAGGAATTCCAGTTATATCAACCAAGCCTTAAGATGCTTTCATACGATGATTCCCATGAGCCAGTTCAATTAATTGACTACCTTGCCAACTTACCCACTAAAATTGCATAGACGACCTACGTCTCTTGCCGATGAAACACCGCTGGAGTTCCTAATGCAAGTCTTTATAGGACCCTCGAGGTCCTCAACTTGGAATGTTTTAGACCGACCCTCAGGAGTAGGTGTCATGGCTGTCAAATCTATGCACAACTCAACTCAACGGGTTTCACTTTCAGTTTGTGGACATTTCATTGAGACTTTGAAACCCCATTCAATATCGTTGTAAGCACAACGAAACACCACTGCCAACTTGATGAACTTTAATCGCATTCATTAATTTGATATTATTTGCTAAAGATTGGCGAATGGAAAACAGCCAATCCAATTAGCTTTTAGCCACCATTCCAACAAATGTCAAATGAGCTGAAAAATCCACAAGTAACCAAATCCTGGAAATATTAGGCAGACATGGCAAGATTCAGTTCACCTCGTGTATCTTAGTCAAATCTGGTCCAAATCACAAACGATTTGTTCAAGTGATAGCCAAATCAAAGGGTTTTCTAACGGCACATGGAACTCCAGAACCACCCCCATATCTTGCTGTATACATACCTATAAATAGGTCTTGTGTAGTCATTTAGTAAGATCAATCCTCACTCTCAAACTCTTTTATTCTCTCATAGAACTCGAAGAAAAACGAGAGGAACATGAACTTAAATAAGAACCTCATCCTCATAGCTTTTCTTTGATCGGTTTCTTGCGTTGTTTCAATTCTCCACTCTAGATTCATCCATGGTTGAATATAAATGAAAAGACCCTCTAAACCGTCCACACCAACTTTGGAGATCGTCTCCTTCTCATGCTAGCAACAAAGGAAACGGAAAGGGCGGAATATCAACAACACGTTATTGAATTAACGGATTGATCTTTCTTATTTTTTGCTTGATCCAAGATCAAGAAAAGAACTAGGGTTCTTGGAGAGGTGGTTTGGTTGCAAGAGTGAGAGAAAGACAGCTGAAAACCTCTTCCAAAGAGATTGAAAAAACGTGTGTTAGAGGGTGGTTAGGATAGATACATGTATATCAAAGGCATAGTCTTTTGTATACAGTTGATCTGATCCTATCCTCAACCTACAACTACATGGCTGAATTTTTAGACTTATTTTAAACCAAAATTCGTCAAAAAATCTCCAAAAAAGAAGTCATCTTCTCTTTTTACCTAGACTAGGTCAAACTAGGTCGTTGGCTTGGTTTAAATGGACTAGGCCGTGATTAAATGAATCAAGCCAAGGTCCAATAGACTTAAATTAAATTCAATTTAATTCTAAGTCCATTTAGTAAGTCCATGTCTCTTAATCCAACTAAAAGACCCAAACCCACTTTTACAAATTCAAGTTATAAATTAAACCAAGCTCAATTAAGTGAATACAATTAACTTAAAAGGCAAAATCCAAAATTAATTAATTCAATTAATTATTCTTTGAAAAAATCCTACCACAGACTTTTTTTATATAAATGATCCAGTCATTTAAACTCTCTAAGAAATTAATTTAATCCTATTAAATTAGTCTCTTTCTTTTCAAAATTCAAAATTAATTCCATTACATTCTTGTGATAGGTGTGTGACTTTTTAAGTTCGCCCTCAGCTAGACTTTGACGAGTGTGACTAACACAATTAATTAAATCTAATTTAATTGATTATTTTCAATTATCCCTTAACTAGAAATAGCCTGTTACTATTGGTGGCCGTCTAGCAACAGCCCATGGCACTAGAGGTTAGGTGAATAGCAGCATGAACATTTAGACTTCCAATCCACATGAGTACGGTCCTACTGTCAACAGAGTCCCGGTCTTAGTATAGGGCATAAAATTGGGTGCTCAATACTCAAGACGTGTTTACTCTACTAATCCAATCTAGGAAACCTTTCCTTGATCAGTCAATTGCTCTGGCCAAAGACTTTTAGAGTTTAAACCATCCCAAAGCGCATAGAAGTACTACTCACTATCACATACTGACATGGGACAGATCCTCTCTTGAAATCTAAGTTCCTCGTCACATACTTTGACTGCACTGATAAGGTTTGTGATAACCATGTCTAACGACACATCACTGGTCGTCAAATGCAAGATGCAGTTTTCGTATGTACGTGATTGTCATGATTTCTCAAGTTCGGGGGCTAACTTCATACTATCGGAGTCGAGAATTCCAATCATAACAACTAAGCCTCAAGAGGCTTTCATATGATGACTCTTGCCAGTCAGTTCAGTCAGTTGACTGCCTTGTCAACTAACACACTAAAACTGCATAAATGACCTATATCTTCTACCGACGAAAATGGGCTGCAGTACTTAGTACAAGTTTCCATAAGACCCTCGATCCTCTGTCTCGAGGTCCTCAATTTGGAACATTTCAGACCAACCTTGAGGAGTTGGTCTCACAACTGTCAAATCAATGCACAGTCTAACTCCACATGTTGAAACTTTCGATTTGTGGGCATTTCGTTGTGGCATTGAAAAACTCCATTCAATATCAGTGGTGAGCACAATGAAACACACTGCCTACGGGATGAATTCTTCCGTATTCATCAACTCAATAATATTTGATAAAGATTGGCAATGGCAAACAGGCAATGCAATTGACTTTTGGTCACCAATTTCAATATATATTTTGCACTCTACACGAATATTTATCACTCTCAAATCATATTTTACCATTATTCTCACTTTAATTCCAGTTCTCATTTTATTTCTTCCATAAACCGTTACTGACTTGAGCATCAAAATGCTAATCTTTCTTTTGCAGGGTTAATCCCCGTTGATCTTAGGATTTTACTTGAAAATCCTTCAACCATGTGGTGTGAGAAAAAATCTGGTATGCATCAGGTACATTAATATAAATATTTTTATTAATAGGTGTTTTAGGTTTTGCCTCGTGAAAAGTGATTTGACAATTTAGTCCATCAATTTGTCAATTTTTATAGATTCATGACTTCTTTTGCTGGATTTTCCTATGTACATGTCATGTGAAGGTATAAAATTAAAAATTCTAAAAATTCCAATAAAAAGTATTCTCAATCTACAAAAAAAAATGATAAATTGAGAGGAGAAATCAAAATTAAATTTAGGATTTAAAAAAAAAAATCCTGAAATTAGTAATAGGTTTACTTAGTTATATTGTGTTGTTTGGATAAAAATGTCATTCAACCCACATAGTAAAGAGACTCGGGCTGACCTAGTAAGCTCGGGTTCCCGTCTGTAAAATAGACATGCTATTGACGGGGTTTGTGCTACTTATTTAGCCCAATCCCAATGTAAAATGGCCATAAAAGTATTATTTTTCATTAATAGTACGTAGGTCCCACCCAGCAAGTAAAACGAGTATCATAAACCATATGTATTTTTGAAAATTATTTTTAGGTGTCATAGGCTAGTTTTTTTAATTAACTACCCATAAAAATCAGAAGATGTTAATTAACTTTTAGGGATAATTACACTCCACTCCTCTAAAATTTGGTGTAATTACACGTACTTCTATGAGTTGAAAAATTACATCTAGCACCCTTAAGTTTGCTTCCATTTAACAAATAAATCCATTCAGTAGTTAAAATTCACAAAGTTTGCCGATATTAAAAAAAAAAAAAAACTGAATGAAAATTTGTATTTACCATCAATTAACTGATTATTTACTTATTACAGATCAAATTATGTTTTTCGAACTAAACTACCTCATAACAGTGAAGATATACCTCCTCATATGCATTAACGATTGAGGACGTATAAGAGTAATTTGATCATAAAAAGATCTATTTGACTTGCAATAAGTCAGTAATAAGTCAATTAGGGATTAATATAGATTTTTTTCTAAATTTTTTATTAATATCAATGAATTTGGTAAATTTGACTAACGGAATGACTTATTTATTAGATGAAAGCAACTTCAGGAATGTTAAATGTAATTTTCCGAACTACAAAAAAATTATATGTAATTATACCAAATTTTAGGGAAAAAAAAAAGTATAATTATCCCTAACTTCTAAGATAGTAGGCGTTTCTGGTCATTATTCCCACACCAACTTTAACTGCTTATTTAATTCAAAATTTATAAAGAGATGTGAAAGTAGTGGAACTAATATGTCGCCAACCACAAGTAATTATTTCTACATAAATATCATTTGCGTTAATCAGTTGGAATCTTTTATTACAAATGAATATGACATCTCATATTATATAAATATACATATGATTCGAATGTAATGATCTCTTAAAGTCGTGTTATCCGATCTCTGATTGTGTATTCAAAATGAAAGAGTTGTTCTTGAAAAGAGAGCAGCACGTTAGGTTAACTTAGAGGTCCCCAATTAAGATTTTTCGAAACTTAAATCAGCTCAAGGACAAGATGATTATATTTTAATTGAAGTATTAAATGTGGTAAAAAGTAATAAATTTGTCTTACCATAATGCAGTAGAATTGGGGTATTTATAGGGCCATATGTGTCCTCCAACCCGATTCACTTGGCTTCATCTCAAATCATGAGTTGTCAGAAGATCTACGGTTCAGATCTCAGGTCACGGGAGCGGGTTGCTGGAGCTGGTCAGGCTATGCGACTCAACCCAATAAAAGACAGGTTTTTAATGCTCCAGTGGTGTTTTAGTATTATTTGAGGTCATTTATGTTATTTTTTAAAGTGGATGTGATATATCCCTATCAATATATATATGTCATCAATCAAATATTTATTTTTTAAAAAAATATATAAGTGATGTAAATTTGATATTCATTGTATGTATATTGAAATACAATATGACTTGTAATGTCAATTCATGATAGGCTTCCAAATTATTGATAATTCTTTAAACGAAAAACTCAAATTTTTTTTTACTTAATTTAATTGAATCTAATCAATCATATAATAAATATAGTTATTTACTTTATAATTAGTCTTTTTTTTAAAATTATACACCAATTATATATATTATATATTAATTAACTGTATAATAAGTTCAAATTTAATTAGATTCGATCTGAAATAGAATCTCTTAACAAAGATTGTGTTTCTAGGAGTTAGATGGTAACCCTTCAACATTAAACAAACAACCTCAACAAGATGGTGACCTAACCAAAAATTCTTCAACCACATATCTACTAAAATGAGCGAGTTCAATCAAATTCATAATTAATATATTTGTGAAAAATGTTGAATTACACCTATTGTCTTGTGATCCTTAATGATGTGTTTGTGAAAGCATATCGAAGTGCGAGTGGATCGACACAGAAACACGCAAGCAAAATGGGCGATAATAAAATACATTAATTAAAATGAAAATACAATAAAATTATAGTTCCAAAAGGTGTAATTTTGGAGTTTCTGAGCATTCGATTAAGTTAATAAAAATAAACGATAATGAAATTAATGGGGCTAATGGTTGAATGTAAAACGAGAGATGCATAAATCATAAGTCAAGAATTACCTTTAATTTGATTTATTTTGAACCTCCTTCGTTTGATCCATTCACGCAAGGCTTCAACGTAGAAACCCTCTAAAGTTGCGTCCACCCCAAATCGGAACTTGGGACTGCTCAACTCAATTTGCTAGAAAAAAATTAAGGAGAAAAACACACCAAGTGCGCACAAGAGGGGGTTCGGCTGGGTGGAGTCATTGGAGAGAGGAAAATTATTTTCTTGCTTTGTTATGTATTAATTAGTTATTCCAAATAACTAATATACATATATATACCTTGTATGGATGCATTAAAATATGTCTAGGTTCATTTAAACATCCATAAGGTAATAAAATTATTTATTCCAAATAAAGGATCACTAATATGGCACTTTCTAAAAGTGAATTTGTTAATCAATAATTTTCTTTTTCTAATCATTTCCACCAATTTAATTAATGGGATTGGGCCGATTTTAATTAATTAAAATACAAGGCCCAATAAATCTTAATTAAATTTAGGAAAAAAGATTAATCTGGTCTAATAAGTTTTTCCGCGTTCAATTTTAGTCCATTATGTTTACGCATTTTCAATTAAGTCAAGTAACTTTCAGAATCGCTTAAATTAAGACCACAGACGGGTTTTTTGATAATTTTAGGACATTTTTACCCCTGTGCAGATTCAAAAGAGTTGTTTTAGTCCATTTACACTAAAATTTTAATTTTTCATCCATGCTCGCCAAAATGGTATCAAAGCCTCGGTTTATAAAAGAATTATATGATTAATATTATATTTTGATATTATTTATTAACTAAAGGAGGAGACTCTTTAAGAGAAAATGGAATCGAACGAAAGTTCGAGTTACTCTGAAAATAGGAAATATTTCCAAATTTTGGAAATACAAAGAAGAGAATTTCCTATAGAAATTCTTGATAAATGTTACAACGGTCCCAAGAGGATTGATCCAAGACTTCTCACGCCGGAAGAAGAAAAAGAACGCTCAGACATTTTGAAGTTCCACAAGTGCTACCAGAAAATGTAGTGAGGCGTCTACACTCCACTAAAGTCCATGGTAGAATCCCAAATAGGACAAGCGGAACGGGTAAGTTCCTACACAATTTCAGTTCTAAAAATTATGACTGATTGGAAAGAACTCGAGCCGGATACATCGAAAATCTCTCAAGATCTAAGGGAGATCCAAAAGACAGTTCAAGACCATGGACATAGGTTAATCCATATACCTAAGAAAATAGAATCTTTGAGCCAAAAGGTGGACGAGGTCCTAAAGATCCTTCCCGGTCTACATAAAGACCTTACAATCTGATATCACAAATTACAGATCTGAAGAGAAATCAAAGGGAGAGCCTTGAGACATCTAAATCTAGACAAGAGCGAATCAAGGACGCGAACAGTACCTCTTCTCCACCAGAAGGGGAAGGCCACAGAGATTCCAAAACCGAAGTCTAGAGAAGATCTAATTATCGCATCTATCAGGTCTATAAAATAATGAAAATAACAAGAGCAGATCTATCAAATCTATAAAAATTGGCGGAATCCTTTTCCCAACTCAGCATTGTGGATTTAGTCAATATCCAAACCAATGAAATCAATCCAGCTCTATCACAGCCGGAGGGAAGTACATGCTCTAATGATCCTCCACAGGATCAACCGATGAGAGAAAGTGCAGATTTCCATACTAATGCCACTCCAATATTTGTGGGAACAAGGCTAAAGAAAAATCCAGGAAGAAATCCAAAGAGAGTGCCTGTTAATACACCTTGGGCAAGAACCATGCTCCAGCCCTTACATCCAAATGGCGCTACTGAATCTGGATATTATCGATTTTCGAAATATCTAGAAATTGATAGATGAATGGGTTGCAGCCATCAAGATAGCAGCAACTACCCTAGAGCTTGACAAGGAAAACTTCATAAAGCTTGTGGAGTTGAGCTTGGAGGGATCTGTGAAGATCGAATAGGATAATACCCCAAAAGATACCAAAGCCAGTATCCTTTCTGGAGACTCGAAGGCGCGATAGCAGACCAACTAGGAAGGCTTATCAAGATACACTTCATCGGAGATGGATACTTCGAAGGAAGTAGAGCAGAAAAGGCTAGAGAATATGCATAGGCTTTCTTCAGCCTTGAACTAAGGAGTATTTGCGCAGTAGATGAATACATCTATTGGTTTCGCAAGTATTTATTTCAGAGTGGAGTAGCAACAGAAGTAGCAGCTCCAAGTTTTTAGCAAAGATATGCAGTCCATGGAGGGAAATGTTGATCTAGTCATACAAAGTACCTAATGGACAGCTATATTCAGTGGCGCGAAAAATGTCTTTCCTTAAAAACAAACTGAAGGATTGGTGTTATCAAACATCCATCCAAAAGAACATGAAAAGACTGAGCGGTAAATTCAAATGAACTCCTCTCTGTTGTGATAACAATGATTTTCAAACTATTATAGGAGAATCAAGCGAGCCAAGGAAAAGGATGAAGCAGAATAGTGAATCCTACCCCAGGAGTTCCAAAAGAACCTTTTCTGGTGGAGATCATGGTGGTCCAAGTTCAAGCCAGAAAATATAAATCTGGACAGAGAACAGGACCAACAAGGGCTTCATCCCAAAGGTCTAGATGAACAGATACAAGATCTACCGGAAGAACCCCTACAAGAAGAACTTTCAGACGAGCCCATACCCGAGCCAATGAAAGTTTCAGAGACTGCAATTGCTGGACTTGTGGAGCAAAAGGATATATATCTCCTGATTGCCCACAGAAACGTGGTGAATTACGAAAATTTGAAGCCACGGATGATATTCTAGATGCAGTTTCTCTGGCGATTCGGTACCAATTTACTAATTCGAAGACCTTCCGTCAGACGAAAGTATCTATGAGGGGGAAATAGAGACTGATTCGGATGGACCTTCAACCGAGTTAGAATAACTACAGCAAGGGTGATAGGCTTTAAACCACCGAGAGCATATCAGGATTCTTTTCCAGAATGACGGTGTCAAACAAAACCATGGAAAGAATCACGCGGCAAGATTCCAACCTCAACCCATACGATAGATTTAGGATTGGAGGAATCGGGAAAGTCCTAAACCAGATAGGAATAAACCAAAGAAAGCATCAAATAATCTACAAAGTAAGTTCAGGTGAGTTTGCTATACCTATAGAACTTACTGGTAATGTGATAGAGATGCAATCAATTCCTAAAGAAGAGATTCTTGAAGAATTAAGCTTAGAGAAGAAGTAGCTGTTACTATGAAATGGATCCACATAGGAACTATTGAAGTAGTAATAAAAGCAACTTTTAAGGAAAGAATTGATTTTGAACTACATTTATCAATAATGGATAGAATAATCAATAACTTAAGAGATGGTTGTCTTGGAACAATGATAGGTAATCTGTATGCAGGAAAATTGATGTTTGAAATTCATCCTAGGATTGCATACAACCTAGCAGACCAAGATTTTAGTAGAGTCTTAACCCTTCATCAAGATTTTAAAAGAAAAGATCTAATGAAAGAAGGTAATAGACCATATTCTATAACTTATAGAATAGCGTATGCCCTTTCCAATACGCATCATTCAGATTCATTCCTTAGGAAAGAGTATATTGAGATTCCTAGAATTTTCAAGGAACGCCAAGGTTATGACACCAGATTCTATTAGGATACCTAGAATAGGGAGTGTCAATATCATCATAAAAGACCATCCAGTTTTAGATAGAACACTTAGCTTAGAACTTAGTTTAGTAGTCGGATGTCCTTTTCGGAAGATAGGATTACAGGCTACAAAGGTAAGGAGAAAGAGTTATTAAAAGCTTTAACCCCTTAAGAGATTAGAGTAGATAACGTAAAACTTTGATGCCGTGAAGGATGGAAATAAATACAAGTTATATTTGACGTCACTAAGAAAGAAAATTTTTTCCCTTGTGATGACATATATCCTTTGCAGCAACATATTGTTGGGAAATATGAAGGCATGTTATAAATAGCAGGCCATGAAACTTTAGCCACAGGTGTTGTAGGACTAGAAAATGGGAGTATGACTTTGGGGTTAAGTTTCCTTAAAGATCATAAACCATGGGAAAGAAAAGGTAACGGAATGGAATTCAGTCTTTATGGTGTTACCATAAGGATTGAATGAGAGTCCCTTTTCTATATACATATCTGTTGGTATGTTGTATGATCAATATAAAATAGAATATTTTACAACTTATATTGATTCAAGATCAGTAATTTGTACGGCAAAACCTGGAGTTTTTCCTAAGGAAGCAAGGAGAACCTTACCCATTATTACATAAAGGGATTTTTCACAAAAAATCCTGATACTCAATAAGGGAATAAGATAAGCCAAGATCATGATTGGACAAGCATTTGGATCACCCTGGTTTAGGATAAAAACACCTCCTATTTACTTTCATGATACAGGTGTTTATATCCTTCTATGTAAGGAATTTTATTCAAACATTTGCAAGATATATGCAGGATAACCAAAGGAATTTGTTAATCTTTACTACTAACTGTGGTAATGAGATACAGTGTTGCAAAGAGAAAAGGCATTTAATAGGATAATACCAATAAATTTTCACAGCAAATGTGGTGTTTTTAATGCTAAATTAACTCATCCAAAAATGCAGGATAAGAGAAAATTTGGTAAGGTTCTTTTGTCTTTCAGACAACAGGGACTCATGGACAGCGATAGCTTCTATAAGGAATCCGAGGAGGAGATTGTGAACCTTAAAGAACAACTACTAGAAATGAAATCGCTAGATATTAGTGAGGAAAACAGTCTTTCTCTTGAGAATGTCAAGAGGCTCATCTAGAGGAACTTCAATGAAAATCCTCTGGCATGATGGGATAGGAACAAGATCGAAGCTACTCTAAAACTCAGGGAAGAGTGCAAGCACGAATACGTTCAATACAAATCTATCCAGATGAACATGGAAGACAAGAAATATATGCAGATGATTATCAAAGAGCATATCGGTCTTAGACTCATCGAACCTGAAATCTTTGCCTACAACAGCCCTGGATTTCTGGCAAGAAACCATGGCGAGATTAAGAGAGGTATATCCAGGTTGCTAATTAACTATCAAGGCATTAATAAGATATTAGAGTTTGATGGTTATTACATTCCTAGTAGAAAACACTTAATTGATTGTATTAAAGGGGCAAAAGTGTTTTCTAAATTCGACTGCAAATCTGGGTTTTATCAAATTAAGATGGTGAATGAATCAAAAAAATTTACTGCATTCTACACACCACAAAAATAATATATCTGGAATGTGCTTCCAATGGGTTTAGCTAATGCACCCCAGATATTTCAAAGGATCTTTTCAAAGATTATTTTAAGTTCATGTTTGTTTATATTGATGACATACTAATTGCATCCAAAAATATGAAAGAACATATTAAACATCTTGAAATATTTTTCGATGCATGTCATAAAAAAGGTTTAGTACTTTCTGAAAAGAAAGCCACTATAACTGTCAATAAAATTGAATTTCTAGGAATTTTTATTGACGAAACAGGGATTGAGTTACAAGAGCATATTCTGGAGAAAATCCACAATTTTCCAGACGTGCTCAATGACAAGAAGCATTTGCAGAGCTTCTTGGGAGTGGTTAATTTTTCAGGTATCTTCATTAAGGATCTTGCAAGATACAGAATGGATTTCTGACCACTCTTAAAAGAAACGGAGAGTACAAAGTGGAAATGGGAAGAAATCCACACAAAAAGGATTCGTGAGCTGAAATAGGTTTGCAGTAACCTGCCAAAGCATGTTATACCCCAGGACGAGGATGAGTTGGTAGTCTATACAGATGCCAATGATTACAGATGGGCAGCAGTACTCATGAAGAAGACAACTACAGAGGAAAAACCTTGTAAATATACAGGAGGGTTGTTCTCAGAACAACAAGCTAAAGTTTGGCACATAAACGAGAAAGAATTCTTTGCGGTTTGGAAGGCTTTTAAAAAATAGCCTTTATTTTTACTTGCTAAAGAATTTACTTTAAAAGTTGATAATACTAATGTCAAAGCTTTCTTAAAGAATAAATTAGAATAAAAAATAGAGAAAGCTCGTATTATCAGATGGCAAGTTGAATGCTAATATTATTGTTATAATATTGTCATTATAAAATCTCAAGAAAACATTCTTGCACATTTCTTGACGAGAGATGGAAACATCTGAAGCAAACTCCATCATATTGAGACTCAAGCACCTCCGGAAAAACCTCGAGGAGCTTGACAGAAAGTTCGGACAGGTAGCTATTAATGCCCAAGTTGCTGGACAAATCCAAAGAGCTAATCTAGATACTATCTAAGTCACAATATGGAATTCCTTATTAGCATCCACCTCGCTATGGAACGACTTACGAGAACCAATTCGAAAGGCATCACCTTCGGGGATGACTTACGAGTTGAGAGAGCATGACCCAAAACATGTCTTTAGAGTTACAAGGCTCTAGACCTGTAGCGTTGGATTCAAGTACCGATTGCACAAGGCCATCATCAGACTCTGGTGAAACGGCAATAATTGAGTGACAGGAAGTGCAAACTCCTGATGATTCAAGTTAACCCAGTACCTCTGGAGTTAAAGAGGGAGAGATTAGCCTTAGGTCGATGACGGACACCTATAAGATTAATACTAACGAGTTAATATCTTCTTCTGCTTGGCAGGACTACCAGAATATGTGGAAAAATTAATTTTCCACAAAGGAGTAAACCCGGGCAAGACCATTATCGAAACATCCAGAAAATATAATAGGATCTAGATGTTAGAAGGGTCAAAACCAGAAGATGTTCAAGAATGGTATTATTTTGGAGCTCTTGCTTCAGTTCATATTATGTCACCAAGTTTTCCGAAAATCTCAAAACTTGCGAAGTAGATTAGTGGGTGGTTTTTGAATCATGGCAAAATAACCCCCACCTTAAAAGAGGAGATGTTTTGGAGATAAAGTTCGTATCAGTTGCTCCAGAAACGGCAGGAAAAGGGTCTCATCCAACATTTCCTTTCATGAAATTGTAGAGGCCAGACATGGTGGCTTTCAACAAAATCAAAGCCGCCTCAGGCAAAGCTCCCCTGGTATCGGTCATTACTGAAGACAGTATCTCTACCAGAAAAGCTTGGGGATTATGGGTCTGTCTCATGGACATGGACAAAGTCAAGATCCATTCAAAATCTTCTCAAACAAAGTGAATGGATCGTTGCTTTTAAATTCCATGACAGGAAAAAGCACTAAGTTCGCAGAAAGCTTATTCGAGAAAAAGAGGATGTTAATCTGGGAAAAATAAGCTGCCAGCAACCGAAGCCACAAGAATGAAGACGTGCAACATATTGCATGTTGGGCAATGGTATAACCATTTGTGCCCCTGCTGCGAAAAATAAGAAAAGCCCCTGTTCGGGACAAAGATTCGGGTCACGAAAAACAAACTCGAATCGGAGAGAAAAATTTTACAAAACCAAGTAAAAAATTAAACGATGTAAAAAATCGAGAGGATAAGACTGTTGGTAGAAAATGACAAAAGCCAACAGTCAGCAAAGCAGGAAAGACAACTGGAAGTCACATGGCCGACAAGCCATAATGACCAATAGTTAGAAAGAACGAGGCAATAACGAACGCAGTAACGTCATTCGAAAAAAAACAAGATGATGATGGAAGTAATGACATTATCAAAAAACCAAGTTGGAGTCTGAATTTGAAGTCCGGGGACGCCTATAAATAAAGAGGTAGTGAAGCAGAAGGGGATCATCAGAAAACTTTTCCTACTCTTCAAAGCATTAGAGTTTTGAGTCTTTCAATCTTCTACAGTGCTTTAAATTTTCAGTTTATGGGGATTTCCACAACAAGACAAGTCCTCTACACTATGAGAGGCTAAAATAGTTGTCTCCTCCAATGGAGGAATAATATCTATGTAATATCTTCTATATTTCTTTAATAAAAGTTAGGCTTCTGTTCAACCTGTTTGTCCAAAATTCTATTAATTCCCTATATTGGAGTCCCTTTTACACCCTAAGGTAGGAAACAAAACATGGATGTGCTGTTTTGTTACTGAAGGAGCCAAGTTTCTGCGAACCATCTGCTGCGGTACTGTGCTTGGAAGAAATCCATAAAATCGAGGACTTGGAATACCCGAAAACAGAGCGGTCAAAGCAAGGTATGAATTTATGGGGTCTTAATTTATTTCTATAGCATGTTGGGCTTTTTTAAGAGCATGAAAATGGATTATCTAGCTATTTTTTTAGAAAGGGTAAAATGGTCATAAAATAGGCTGATGGACCAGATTTACGCGAATTTGAAAGATAGTGTACTAAAATTGATATTGCAAAAGTTAATGTACCAAAATTGAACGGAAACAAAGTTAATGTACTAAAGTTTTCTATTTCCCTTAAATTTAATTTATTAAAGCCCACTTAATTAAATCCATCATATATTTAATCCAATTAAATATATGAACCCAATAAGCCTTTATTAAATAATAATTCTAACTTATTAATTAATAAGGGCAAGCCCAATATAAATTAATCCAATTAATTTATACTTGGACTTATCCATCCAATGGATCCATCTCATATATAAGTAATCCAATTACTCATAGAATCAATTCCCAATTAATTCCTTGTCCATTCTCGGTGATTTGTGTGTGACTTTTTTGGTTCACCTTTCAGCTAGATTTGTATGTCCAATGCTATTACTAATTAAATTCAATTTAATTAATAATTCTTGATCAACTCTTGATCAAGAAAGCCTGTGACTATGGGTGATCGTTTAGCAACAGTCTATGGCACTAGAGACTAGGCGAAAATTCATGTGAACTTTTAAGCTATCGAGTCCATACGGGTACGGTCCTTCCATCTATCTACCGTCTCTCGGTCTTAGTCTAGGGTATGGAATTGGGTGTCGGTTCCCATCATGAACTAGGTACCTATACTTAATACTTAAGATAGTGTTAAGCCAAATTACTCGACCTAGGAACTTATTTTTCCTACTCGTCCAATGGTTGTGTCCACAGGTTTATAGAGCGTTAGTGCATCTCCAAGTTTATAGGAGATACCTCTATCATGTTTTGACAAGGGATGGATCCTATTTTTGGAACTCACCGTCATCGCTACATACTTTGAATGCATTAAACAAGACTTATGATGACCATATTTGAGACACGATCACCTCTCACACAAATCTAAAATACAGTCATCGCATGCACGTGACTGCTGTGATTCCTCAAGCCTGAGGACTACTCCAGTACTATCGGAGTTGGGGACTCAAGTTATACCGACCAAGCCTCCAAGGCTTCCATATGACAATCCCCACGAGTCAGTTCAATCGATTTGATACCTAGTCAATCGACCCATTAAGACTGCATAAACGTCCCCTGTCTATCGCTGATAAAACACGACACTCATCAAATGAATGCGACTCTTAATGCAAGTCTCCATAGGACACTTAGATGTCCATTCTCGAGGTTCTCGACTTTGACATTTCAAACCCAACCCTAAACAGTTGGTTTTATGACCGTCATCTATTGCGCAGTCCACCTGTTGCACGGTTGTTCAAGGTGATCTGCAGGCTTTGTTGTGGAGTTCATCCTTCTTGCTAGAAAAATACATGTGCATCCTTTTAATTACTGGGGCTACTATTTTTAATAGCCATTCTTGCCAGTTTTTTTGTCTTTTAACTTTTTTAAAGTAGTATTTTGGTCCTGTAACTCTTTAATTTTTGTGAATTCAATATTTTCTTTGCTAGTGGAACTAAACTCTAGCGAAAAAAATAATTGAAAAAGAGAGAAGAAAGAGACATCATACCTAAAGAGAGAAAACGTGGGAGAAGGTGGTGAAGGAGAAGGAAGAGACGTGTGAGACTTGAGAGAGTTTTGTGAGGCAACTAGGAAATGGGGAAAAATTAGTAGGGAAATGATAAATAAAAGAAATAATTATATTTATACTCCCTCACCTATTGTCTTTTATATAAACCACTTTTACCTTAGGGGTGTTTCTGTAATTACCCAAAAGTAACAGGATGTCAAAGTAATGTTTATGAAAATGAATAATATGATCCCAACATTTCTTTTATCATTTATATCAACTTTTAATTTAAGTTTAAATTATTTTATTAGATTTTTTTATTAAATCACTATATAAAATTATATCTCTTAATAATTGAAATGTTAAATTATTGACTTAATATATTAATAGAAATTAATTACTAGATTATACATTTTAAATCAAAAAAAAATTATCACACTTATATACATTATTTTAAATTCTTAAAAGAAGATCTATTCTCTATTTTTGTTTATAACTATGTTTTACTAAAATTAATAAATTATACATATATGTATATATATTTATATTAGAAATAAATAAATATGTAATAATTGGACATATTTAATTACATATTTCTACATTTATACATACATATTTTGATGGCGGATGATAGCAGAAGAGGGGGTATGGTCGTAGGATTGGGAAAAGAGGATAACTCAAAAAAAAATTAATAATTTAAAATATTTTTAATAAATAAATTATTTATTTTACTAATTCTAATATGATTCATATAAACTGCATAAATTATTTTGAATTATTATTTATTAATTTTAGTAAAATTCAATTATAGATAAAAATAGAGGATATAAATAATCTTTTAATTTTAATAATTTTAAATAATATATAAAAGTGTGATAATTTTTTAATAATTTAAACTCATAATCTAGTAATTAATTTTATTAATGTATCAATTGAATAATCTAATATTCTAATTATTAAAAATTGTAATTTTATATAGAGAATTAATAAAAAAAATTAATAAAATAATTTAATCTAAAATTAAAATTTAATATAAATAAAAAACTTATGAGATCATAGCACTCATCCCCATATACATTACTTTGACATTCCCTCTATCTTTTAGTAATTACAGAAATACTATTACAAGAAATAGCAGGATTTGGAGAGAATATGTTGACCGTTCCACATCCTGTGCCATTTAGGAACGGGTATGGGTATTCAAGAGGTCGGTCGGTGGTCGATGACATCATGATCCTCATTTTTTATGTGATATTTTTTTTTTTTGCATGAAAAAATCATTACTAGAGGTGTTCCAACAAACTATTACAATTTTCGTTCCAAAAATCGATCTAAATTTGGAACGGTAAAATATTGAAACTCTATTTCGAACACACTACAAAAAATATATTTAATTGAAATGGCTTTTGTAATTGCTACATTTTATTAATTTGAAACAGCTTTTTAATTTCTAATGAACAGCCCTACCGTAGCAAATGGGGCGTTACAAACTATTTGTAACGGCTTTACAGAAAGTGGTTATAATTTGTAACAGTCTTTATGAAGGGATCGCATGGTACGGCCTGGGAACGCTCTAACGGAAGCGCTAAATGAAATGCGTAATAACAAAAGATACACGCAAGAATTAAACGAATCCAAGGGGTGTATCCTTGGAGTGCCCGAGCGTTCAATGAACTAAAATAAAATAAACATGGTGTTGGTGTAAAATCCATAGAACCAAAAAACATAAAGGAAAAAACAATACCTTTGTTTTTCGAGGTTTGAAATGCTCTTAAGTTGAGGCTCCAATGTAGTAGCCCTCTAATTTGTCCACATCACACCGAAGTCGGGATATCTATGTCTCTTTGCGAGAAGAGAAAGAGAGAAGAAAATTACACCTTGTGGAAGAAAGAGATGGGGCGGCCGAGTCAATAGTGGAAAAGAGGGGGATTTTTTTTTTCTTTGTACAATAATGATTATAATTATTTTTTAAATAATTATATTTCAGATATATATACCTTGTTTGATAATTAAGAATGTGTCTAAATACATTTTATTATCTACAAGGCATATTTCTCCTTATTCCAAATAAAGAAACCCCCAAAAATGATTAGAATTGCACTTTCCAAAACTACAATTTGCTACCCATTTATTTCCTTCCATGGAATTTTTCATGGGCTCAATGCAATAGGGCTTGGCCAATTTTTCCCTAAAAAAAATATTACAAGTCCCATGAATTTTTATTTAAATTCAATTTAATAAAATTCTATTTAATTGAGCCTAACTTGTATTTAATCTAATTAAATATATAAGCTCAAATTATCATTATTTTATAATAAGATCCAACTTATTAAATTATAAGGACAAGCTCAATATAAACTAATGCTATTAATTTATTCTTGGGCCTTTTTCCATCGAATAGATCTCTCTTTGTAAGTAATCCAATTACTTATGAAATTAATTCCTTGTTCCTTTACGGTGATTTCTGTGTGACTCTTCAAGTTCACCTTTCAGCTAGACTTGGGCTAGTGTCTAACTATTATTAGTTAAATTCAATTTAATTAATAAATCTTGATTAACCTTTAATCAAGAAAGCCCATCACCATGGGTGGCCGTCTAGCAACGGTCCATGGCACTAGAGACTAGGTGAATTACCATGTGAACATTTAGGCTCTCGAGTGCATACGGGTATGATCCTTTCATCTACCGTCTCCCAGCCTTAGTGTAACGCATGGAATTAGGTGTCGATTCCCATCCTAGACTAGGCGTCTATGCTCAATCATTGAGAATGTGTTACGCCAAGTTTCTCGACATAGCACCTCCTTTTCATATTTGATCAATGACTGTGGCCACAAGTTTATAAAGTATAATGCATCTCCAAGTGCATAGTACATACCTCTATCACATATTAATAGGGGACGGATCCTCTTCTTGGAACTCACCGTCCTTGCTACATACTCTGACTACACTGGACAATGCTTATGATGATCATGTATGTGATACAATCACCTCTCGCACAGATCCAGAATACAGTCATCGTATGCACATAACTTCCGTGATTCCTCAAGTTTGAGAACTACTCCCGTACTATCGAAGTCAGGGACTCAAGTCATACCGATCAAGCCTCCAACGCTTCCATATGATGATCCCCATGAGTCAGTTCAGTTAGTTACCACCTTGTCAACTAACCTACTGAAATTGCATAGACGTCCAACGTCTATCGCCTATGAAACATGCGCTCATCCAATGAGTACAATACTCAGTGTAAATCTCAGTAGGGTTGTCGATGCCCAGTCTCGAGCTCCTCGACTTGGAATATTTCAGACCAACCCTCAGAAGCTGGTTTCATAGCCATCATCTAATGTGCAGTCCAACTACATGGGTTATTAAGTGGTCTGTGGGCATCCGTTGTGACGTCAAGACAGTGCTTAACGTAATTTGGTAAGCACAACAAATACATGTGCCAAAGACAAATACTTACCATATTCTTCAGGACAATATTGCTTAAATAAAGATTGCTTGAATGGTTCTCAAAATCGCCAACCTAATTGGCTTTTGGCACCTATTCCAACAATATCCTACTTGACCTTAAAGCCAATTACTCATGTTTTCAGACTATTCAGATTATAAGCAATCTATGATACCGGCTATGTCTAATAGGTCTACTGTAGTTTCTGCCTTTCTCCTACGGTTCAACCACACGTTACATCTTTCTATCATCGCTCCAAGCATATGATGGTGTCTAAGATTTCCTTGGACCTGTGATGAGATCTCGGGCCTTCTACTTTGTGCCATAGCCTAATTGTCATCCTCCAAGCTAGCACAACCAACAATCGGGTGTTGTTTTGAAATCCTAATCATTTTTCAATATAACTTTTAAAGTTTCCATGCATTCAATTTTCCATGATGAAATTTCTTGTGGTATTCCACTTGGAACCTTTTCAATATTACTAAATTATCATAAAGCTTGAATCTACGCTAGTTTTGAGATTAAACATTATTCATGTGCTGGAAGCTATTATCGCTATAGCCTTCCAGAAACTCTCAATTACTGTGCATCAAGAGCTCTTCTTTAATCCTTATTCAGGTATTAAAGATAGCCCTTCAACAGTTGTTTGTTGCCTCGTTCGTGCACACTCGATATTCGTTGTTATGCTTATAAGGAATAAGCAATATCAGGCTCAGTGTACTGAACAACATTCCTATGCTGCTCACAGCAAAGACGTAGGGGATGTCAAACATCTAAGCTCCTCATTAGTCTACCATGACTGAATCTTGGATAGGTTATCCCTAGACAGGAATCCAACAATATTCGTGTTTTAGAGTTTTATAACATCTTTCTATCATTCCAAATGATCAAAGATATTTTTAATAATCTAAAACACTAGGAACACAATCGAGCTCCCACTGACATTTCATCTTGTTCTTAACCGAGTCATGTACCTCATTAAACTTGTCAAAACAAGTATTTTGGATACAGGACACTCAAACCTAGTTTGAACTCCATAGTGAATATTATGGATCCAAGCCATTTATGCGGATCGATCCCTTTCTCCTTATTCAATTGGACTAAAAAATTTGTACCTTTCATGTGACTAGAACTTTTTGGTCGTTCCCTCGAAGAACTTAAATATAGTCAATGAAGATTTGATTACTAATCGTGTTTGCATTATTTGATAACGAACCTATATAAATCAGACTCCGAGTCTAATTTGCCTCCTACTAGTCCTTTAACCTATGCAGGACCGTTCCATATACTCAAGACTTTTGTAGTACACAGATTTGCTAATCCATATCAAATATGGTGTCTGGATTACAATTTTAAGAAAACACCATATTTTTCAATTTGACGGTTTTTGAAAGTCCACATCCAGATGGATCAGCTAATTCAGTGAAGCACCGATCGAACCATGTCCAATCAAGGTTCGATCTTTCCCTCACCAAAGACAGTTCAACATCATCTCTTTCGGAAGAATTTCGCTGAATGAGAATTCTATTCTCATTTGGATATTTCAAGAACTCCCACTAAATACGCACCACCTCAATCCCATGAAAGGTTTATGTCCATAACTAGTTTGGTTCTCCACCTCATGTCTAATTTCTCCGAATTTTTCAAAAGTCTTTAGACTTGTGAACCCTCTTCGGTATTTGTGTATTTAGTAACTTACAGATGTCTATTTGGATCCAATCCAAGAGATTGTTTTTTACAAGCATTTTTTGTCCCACAAAGTGCTTTCATGGCTTTCTTCCTTATCAGGAATGATTCATAGTTAGTAAACTCAAATCATCTATTGCTAGACACTTTGAATCTACCAACCTACTCATCCTAACTAGAGGGATATGGCCTCGCTCATGCATGCATTTCTCTGTAAGTTATGTTCTTGACTATCCATTTTTAGTCATTTATTTTGAGCATGCACAATTCAATTATGAAGTACCATAATTCAATAACTCAGTAAACTCAAAAGAATCTTTTATTGATCAAGTTTGCAGTCTAATTTATCCAATCATTTGACTAACAACTTGATCATGCTAGGTTACATAATTATATACTATATTAACATGAATACTAATTGCTAAGTCCACTTAGTCTTATAGCTTTTGCAGTAATGGCCTAGCCATCCCGTAGCTTTAAGACTATATGTCGTAGCATCTTATTCTTTTTCATTTATGCAAACTATTTGCATAAATCACTTCGAGAGTAAGTGTCCAACACTTGAGAATACAAATAGTAATCATGTTTGCTCAACAAATGACATAGCTCGGCTGAAGAGGAGTTCACGATACTCCCTCTTCTAATGCCGTTTGGCGATTTTATCAAACATCATATATAAATTTTGACTGCCGAACTATTATTCTATTTTTTCTTTTACCCTCGCCCATCAAGGAGACAAGAGTGCTCAAAGTGTTTGCAGCGGCTAACTTTTCTTCATCCTTCTTTCTCATTTGGGGTCCGGTACCCTTGCTTTTCGGTCTTGAGGTTGAAGCCTCCAAATCTAATACCTACAACACAGATTCTTCAATCATTGCCTCATATTGGTCCAATCATTTTTATCAACTCATGAAATGGTCTTTTTAAGCCCATTTAGAGTTTATGATAAATAGGCCGAAGGAGGGATGAAGGGACCTAAAGAATTACGTCAATGTACATCTCCTTTTAATATCAACATTGAGGTTATCAAGCTCTTCCACAAGGGATAGCATATAAACCCCATGTTTGTGTACGGACAACCCCCAGTCATTTTTGCTTCAAGAAATGCTTTTATCGCGACATATCCAATATGTCGGTTTGGTGCCGCATACATTTGATTTATGTGGAGTATTTATTCATCCAACAACATCCAGCCTGTCATACCGCTCATGCATGACAGAAGCAGGTATGACGCTGTGGACCTTTAAATTATCCTTTTGCCTTAATCCCAAATGTCAAGTTCCTTAAGCAAGGGCTCCTTTCGCAAGTTCGATGAAAGTGGCTTTTCCATGACATAAGCCTAGGTTCAAAAATCAAGGACAATCTTTTATTTTCACAGTCAATTTAATTTTTTGTGTTCTATTAAATAAAATAAATCTTAACAAAATAAATTAGAAAACGGATCTAAGACATGCATTCTAAACGCAAAGCAGAAAGAATATGTAGATAATTGCAATGTTGTTTGTAGTTAAGACTTGATCTTTTAGTCGTTAACGTCTCCCACTATTTCTAAAAAATCCCACCAGTCTCAAGTGGGGTTTCGGAAAATCCTTTTCTAGTGGGCTTGGGATCCACAAGAATAATTTTATCATGCCCCGCTCTTACAATTCACATGAAAAAAGCCTTATGGGAGGCAACCGATGTCATTCTCATTCCATAAGATTTCCAAGATATTTTGCCTCATCTCTTCACATGATCCCGAGAACTCCAAGCGAATCATGATACTCGGTGTTAAGCCCGACCCATCAACCAAATCACACCTCGATTGTCGCCCCCCCACGACTTGTGAGAAAGGGAAACAATAAGCGTTTTTCTTTGTTCATAACAATAATGCAGCTTGCCTTCTATTCCAAATGTGCCATGACTCGTGAGACCACATTTGGATAGAAGTACCTTCCTCATGAAATTGTTATGGATGGAAGGGCTGGACAGATCGAAATGCCATTTCGATTCAAGTCCATTATGAGCTTAATATTAATTAGTGTTGGCCTCAACCCATCAACCAAATCACATCTCAAAGTCGCCCCCCACGACTCGTGAGATAGGGAAACAATGAGCGTGCTCCTTTGTTCATATAGTCCAAATATGCCATGACTCGTGAGACCATACTTGGATAGTAGCAGTTTTCTCACCATATTATTGTGGATGGAAACCTTGGACAGATCAAATCATTTTGATCCAAGTCCATTTTTGGTCCTAACACTTTAACTTGGTCCAACCATGTGAGAGTTAATATATGAGTTGTTTGACCGAGACCTCATCACATAATTGTGTTGCATGCATAACATTCAATGCTAAAGCTGCATAACATTCAATGCTAAAGCAATAAATAAATCATCGCATCCAACACAGTTAAACAAGCCCCTATGAGATGATCACGAGCCCAACCTATGATTAATACTCACTGAGCCCGTAGTAAGTCTATGGTTAGTCTACTATGCTATTACAAAATATTTTAGCTATCAACATATAGATGGGCCTTGTAATATCTTCATGGGCTGCCTTCTTCGTTGGCCTCCTCCTCCATAGACCTTCTTTCTCCATGGGCTTGCTTAAAAAATAAAAACTTCACCAAAATTCCTATACTACTCTCATTACATTTTAAAAAGAAACCTTGATCAGAAGTCGGGGGAGGGGGGAGAATTAGGAGGGAGATAGCAAGCCTTATTATTCCAAGGCTAAAAACGAGAGGGAGTGAGAAGATAGCATTCCAACCATAAACATAAACATACAAAAGATCATGGGCTTCATGATCATCCATCCATACATTCCATGTAATAAGCACCCTATGTAATACAATAATCCATGATATCCAATATTACAAAATAAATTATATTACAAAAATACAGGTTCGTAATTTATAATTAAAGGATGATAAAAATATGTGCAGTGAGTGCACATAATAAATTTAATTAATCACGCAATTTTAATTTTAGAAAAATCCAATTTTATCCAAAAATTAAAAAAAACATAATTAATAATAAAGAAAAATTGCAAAAAGTCCAAATTTTCAAAAACGGCCCAACCGTCGGCCCTACAGCGCTTTGTCGTCACTGCAGGGCGGACGCGCGTAGGCATGTGTGCGCTCACTGGCTATTATCCGCACACAGGCTGGCCTAGACTGCGGGCAGGCTCCCCATGCCTAGACGCATGCAGTAGCAGTTTTACTTCAATTATCTTTCTTTTTTTGTGTGTTCAATATGAAACAGAAAAAATAAAGCATAAATTCAAAAAAATTCCTAATTTTTCATACCCTTTAATCATCCATAAATTGCAAAAAACGAGCAAGTCATTTTTTATCATATAACCAATAAACGAAAGGGTTAAAATACATGCTTCAAAAGCCATAAAAGCACATTAATTACATAACTATCAGCCCCTACATTGAACTGGCTCTGATACCATTTGAAGGGATAGCATGGTATGGCCCGGCAACGCGCTAGTGGAAATGGTAAATAAAACGCGTAATAACGGAAAATAAATGCGAGAATTAAATGAATTCAAGGGGTGTACCCTTGGAGTTCTCCATCGTTCGATGTACTAAAATAAAAATAAACAAGGGACTGATGTAAAATTCATAGAACTAAAAAACATAAAGGGAAAAATGATACCTTCGTTTTTCATGGTCGCTCGAAATGCTCTTCACTTGAGGCTCTAACGTAGCTGCCCTTTAATTTGCCACACCACACTAGAGTTGGGATCTCTACGTCCTCTTTGGGAGAAGCGAAAGAGAGAAGAAAATTGCACCTTGTGCAAGAAAGAGAGGGGGTGGCCGAGTCAATGGTGGAACAGAGGGGGATATTTTTTTTTTTTGTTGTCCAATAATGATTATAATTATTTACCAAATAATTACATTTCACATATATATATATAAATATATACATTGTTTGATAATTAAGAATGCTTCTAAATACATTCTATTATCTACAAGGCATATTTCTCTTTATTCCAAATAAAGAAACCCCAAAAAATGGTTAGAATTGCACTTTCTAAAATTGCAGTTTGCTAGCCATTTATTTCCTTTCATAGAATTTTTCATTGGCTCAATGCAATAGGGCTCGGTTGATTTTCCCCTAAAAAAAGTTACAAGGCCAATGAATTTTTATGTAAATTCAATTTTTAAAAAATCCATTTAATTGGGCCAAATTGTATTTAATCTAATTAAATACATAAAGCCAAATTAGCCTTATTATTTAACAAGATCCAACTTATTAAATTATAAGGATAAACCTAATACAAATTAATGTCATTAATTTATTTTTGGGCCTTTTCCATCCAATGGATCTCTCTTTGTAAGTAATTCAATTACTTGTGGAATTAATTCCTTGTTCCTTTTTGGTGATTTGTGTATGACTCTTTAGGTTCACCTTTCAACTAGACTTGGGCTAGTGTCTAACACTATTATAAACTTCAAATTTAATTAATTATTGTTGATTAACCCTTAATTAAGAAAGCCCATCACCATGGGTGGCCGTCTAGCAAAGGTATATGGCACTAGAGACTAGGTGAATTACCGTGTGAACATTTAGGCTCTCGAGTCCATACGAGTACGATTCTTCTGTCCATCGTCTTCTAATCTCAATCTAGGGTATGGAATTAGGTATCGATTCTCATCCTGGACTAAAAGTCAATGCTTAATACTTCAGATCGCGTTACGCCAAGTTTTTCAACATAGGAACCTCCTTTTCCTATTCGATCAACGACTGTGGGCACAGATTTATAAAGTGTGAATACATCTCCAAGTGTATAGGAGATACCTCTGTCACATACTGACATGGGACGGACCCTCTTCTTGGAACTCACTATCATCGCTAGATACTCCGACTGCATTAGACAAGGCTTATGACGATCATGTATGTGACACAATCACCTCTCACACAAATCCAAGATACAGTCATTGTATGCACATGACTGCCGTGATTCCTTAAGTCTGAAGACTACTCCAATACTATCGAAGCCGGTGACTTAAGTCATACCAACCAAACCTCCAAAGGCTTCCATATGGTGATCCCCGCGAGTCAGTTCAGTTAGTTGACCACCTTGTCAACTAACCTACTGAAAATCTATAGACGTCCAACGTCTGTCGCCGATGAAATGCGATACTCATCCAATGAGGTAATACTCAGTGCAAGTCTCAATAGGACTATGGATACCTAGTCTTAATGTCCTCGACTTGGAACATTTTACACCAACCCTCAGAAATTGATTTTATAGTTGCCATCTAATGCGCAGACCAACTACATGGGTTATCAAGTGGTCTGTGAGTATCTGTTGTGACGTCAAAGCAGTGCATAACGTAATTTTGTAAGCACAACAGATACATGTGCCAAAGACGAATACTTATCATGTTCGTCGGGACAATATTGCTTAAATAAAGATTGCTTGAATAGTTCTCAAAACTGTCAATCTAATTAGATTTTGGTCACCTATTCCAACACTTTGTACCGGCCTTTATAAGCCGTTACAAATCTAGTCTCATGAAAAAGAATGAATTTGGAACTACTTTTGTACCTACTCAGTAGAAATTGATTTAATTGTTATTGTAACGGTCTCTATAACATATTTAGGTATGGTTCTGCTCGATATTTGTATCGATTTCTGTAATACTCTTTATAACAGTTTTGAATTATATTGTATCTGCTTTTGTCACTGCCTTTGTAACGATTTTTGGAAAGGCCAACTTCGAAATTGATAACTATTTTTCGCATAGTCTTTGTAACAACATAACAATTTTATCTATTCTTGGTGTACTACGAAAGCCATGCAGTTACAAAAATTATTATTTATTTAATATATTTTAATATTTATTTCATTTAATTTTATTTAAATATGTTTTAATATTTATTTTTGTAAAATTAAATAAGTGAATTATAAGAAACACATAATATAACAAACAAATAATAATTTAATACGAAATAAAATTATACTTTTAGAAAATACAAAAAAAAATCCTAATCTAAATTATTATCCCATGTGGCCGCATATTCATCGTCGTCATTGGGTGCCGGGAGATCAGCTGCAGGCTGGGGCACCAGATGATCGGGCCTGGGGTCGATGCTTCTGATGTAACGCTCGAGGGCCAATACCCGATCATCAAGGTCGGGGCGGTGCGGCTGTGGTGGCGAGGGCGATGGAGCAATCGAACGGCTAGATTGTAAAATTCAAGCAACCGAGTGGTGGGCCTCGGAGCCAAGACCGAACACTCGACCCCTTTTTTGGCCGCCAGTTGTTGACATCTAGACCTGCTGTTCGTTTGGGGCCACGAAGCCTTGAGACAAATATAGAGGTTCTTCATTGCTGTTGTCCTGTCTCTGGCATTCCTTCATCATCCTAAAGAACATCTCCTGGGAACATGTTAAATAATTAGATTAAAAATAAATTAAAATTAAAATAATAAATTGCATCGTTTACTTTAGTTACTTACTGCGACCTCCTTCTCCCTCGGGCAATTCCACCGGTCGTCCTCCTTCTTTCTTGTAGACTTTCTCGAATACATGCATCTAAGTGATGCGGCGTTTGAGTTGTGTCTCCTGTTCAAAAATATTTTTCAAAAAAGATTAGAAATATAAAAAATAAATAAAATTACTAATATGCGTTAAAACACTTACCATCTTGCGCTTGTGCGCTCCAACAGATGACGACCCCCAGTGGTAGATGGTGGCAACTGCTTTTGGGTTGGCTGCCCGGTTGACCTTATTCTTAGTCGGTTGTGCCTGGAACTCTAGGCTCGACCAGAACTCCAGGAGCTGGCGCCAGATCTCCTTGGCCAACCGCAATGGTCGGGCTAAGTTTTGGGTGTCAGCAAATCGCTTTCATAGGAACTTCCCTACCTGCGACTTGACGAGTTTGAACATCGACTCATCGTCGCAATCCCACCAATACGGTATCTACAAATTTGACAAATTAAAAAAATATAAATATTTAATTAAAAAATATAATTATTACTTAAAATTAAAAAATATAATTATTACTTAAAATTAAAAATACAATTATTACTTAAAATTAAATAATATTATTATTACCTTTAGTTTTTGGAACTAGAATGATTGGTGTTGATATGGATCTGCAATAGGTTGGCCCAGGGATGCTAATAATGTCCTTTGACCCCAACATTGATGGTAGTGTGAAAATCTTGATCGGATCTAAAAATAATAATTAAAAATATTAAAATCAATCTTAAAATAAAAACTTATAAAATAATTTAGTAAATTCTTGTATGTACCTCGCAACTGGGGGAGCCGGGGCCTGTGAACTACTGGGCCCTGCCACATCTGATGTAATGCCTCTAGGCCACTGGGGGAAGTAGTGGTGGTGGTGGTGGTGCATCCCACGGCCGAGCCGGGACCTGTGAACTACTGGGCCCTACCGCATCTGACCCCACTGCAGGGGTGTCTGTAGGAATCGGCGGGGCTTGAGACACAGCCTCTAAGGATGGGGGGGTTGGGGGTGCATCCGCTAATTCATCCCGGGGAGGATTGGGATGGCTACGGCAGCGGCGCGACCACAACCTCGTCCTAGGGGAGGCAGAGCACGATCATCACAATATACAATTTAAAAAAAAAATATTACATTAAAGACACGTAATTGTTTTAATTATTGATAAAATTATATTTTCTTTGTAAAATTCCTAAAATTTACATTAAAGTCTAAATTTATCCTAAAAATTGTATTAAGGTCCTACCATCGCCCACTTGAAGGACGGTACCGGTATTTACAATCTTGACTTCTCTATTATATTGTTCAATACGTTCACGGATAATATTACTAATTTCATCTGTTCGAATGGTTACCATGAGTTTTTCTTAATTATTTTTGGAAAAGAAAAAAATAATGCCTATAGTAGAAAGACTAATCAGTTATTTCTTTCATCGCTCCTCGATCCGTTTTTGGATAAAGAAAATATGGGTCTATTATCATCTTGCTAATGGAAAATCAAACCAATTTTTTCATTAAAACATTTATAAAAAATTCATTAAATCCCATTATTTTCCTAAAATTGGCATTGAGGTCCATTATTTAATTTCCTAAAACTTGCATTTAATTAGATAAGCTCTAAATATTTCCTACTAATTGCATTAAGGTTTTTGTCGAAAGTTACATTAAGGTCCATTTGATTTCCAAAAATGCATAATATACCTTTAAATTGCAATAAGGTCCAACTTTTGAGTAAAATTACATTAACATTCAATTTTTTCCATCTAATACATAATTCTCCTAAAAATTGCATTTAGGTCCAAATTTGCCGAATATTACATTAATGTCCAATTTTTTTGTAAATGCATAATTTTTCTTATTATTGTATTTAGGTCCGCTTTTTGCATAAAATTACATTAAGGTCTAAATTTCACCTAAAATTTCATTAAGGTCGAATTTTATTCCTAAAACTTACATTAAGGTCCAATTTTTCCCTAAAATACATAATTTTTCTACAAATTGTGTTCAGGTCCATATTTTTCCTAAAATTATTGAAATTACACAAATTACAAAAATTCCAAAAAAAAATCAGAAATTATGGAAAATTTCTGAAATTTTTTTAAAATTGCAGAAAATCAAAAAAGTTTCAGAAATTATGAAAACTTTCTAAACTTTTTTTTAAAATTACAGAAATTAAAAAAATCAGAAATCATGAAAAAAATTCTGAATTTTTTTTTAAAATATAGAAATTCAAAAAAAATTCAGCAATTATGAAATTTTTTCAAAATTGTTTTAAAATTATAGAAAACAAAAAAAATTAAGAAATTATGAAATTTTTCTAAAATATTTATAAAACTTCTAAAACTTTTTTAAAATTACAGAAATGAAATTTGTTTTATCTGTTTTTGTAAAATTTCATAATTTTTCAAAATTACAGAATTTCTTCCAAAATTTCAAAATTTCATAAATGTATTAAAAAATTTCTAAAATTATAGAAAATCAAAAAAAAATTATTAAATTCCTCACTGCTATAATTTATTTTTATTTTATAACATTGCAAAATAAAAATATTTTATTAAAAAAATATGCATTATGTAGTTTCGTAGTCCTCGAAGTTGTCTTCATCATCCTTTTTATCTTCTTTATCAGTTTGACCAACTTGAGTCTGTGAAGTACCTGCACCCTGCTGGTGTGCAATCGAAATATCGTACTGACCATGCGATGCAAAATCATGTCTTGTTTAATTTTAATACTGCAGATGACCTATTGGTGGGACTGTGACAATGAGTCCATGTTCTGGATCTTCCACATGTGGGCCGGCAAGTACATCCAGAAGGTTTTTTTCGTTGTTCGGTCCAGCCTGGTCAAGCCACTCTGGTTGGCCAGCAAGGTCTGGCTATTTCTCCAGATTTACTATGTCATCGAGAACTTCTAGCATTAGTCCTCGAAGAATAAGGCCAATGGGGCGGCGAACCCCAAGGCGTCCTTGATTGTGTAGCATGAGGGGGTTATTTCTCAGTCGGCATGCATAACAGGAACTTGGTAAGTAAATACGATGCTTTATCATTATTTAAATACGATGATGACTGTTTTTTTCTTCTACAGGAGACAGAGCTTGCCGGCCCCCAAGCAGATGGAATTATTTGAGCGGTGCTACAAGAAAAAAGAGGACGGAGGCTGAAGCGGGCCGAGGGCGGTAAAGGTGGCTGTAAGTACCTAAATTATTAATATTATTTTTTTAATGATTAATTCTTCGTTAAAAGTACTAACAATTTTGTTTGTTTTGCAGGAGACGTTCTAGAAGCTGCTAGAGGATCGTCAGCCTCAACCCATGGTCGAGGACCATGATGCCCCGTCAAATCGGAGGCTTTGGTGGCGACGGCGGAGCAGTAGATGTGGTTGGTTGTAGTCGGAGGCAAGAACAAGGGCCAAGTATTCAGCCTTGGTTCTGAGGTCCACGTCTCCAGCCGCACATTCACATCACCATCGCTACCCCCACCGCCACCGCCACCGCCAAACGGCTATGGAGAATCGCATCGGTCGCCTCGAGCTCATGATGGCCCTCCTCGACCGCAGCACCACCTCCGACAGACCACCGGGCTCGAATTAGGACGATATGGACGTCGCTGACGAGAAAGGGTTAAATTAGATTTTATATTTTTTTATTTTTGTAAGTAAATAGTTTTTCATATTAATACAATATTTTTTTTAATTATTCATGTTTCATAATGTTTATTACATTCCATTATTTTATATTTATTCAGTTAATTAAATTCATAAATACAATTAATTAAAAATTCATTAAATTAATTCAATTAAATATGAAAATTTATTAAAATGTATAAATTTATTTATTTATTCAAATTTATTAAATATATTAATAAATTATAAAATATCAATAATTTATAAAATTATAAATAAATTACAAAATTCAAAAAATAGGAACGATTTTAGGAATTGTAAAGAAAATATTACAAATTTAAATAAATACCGTTACTAAAATAGTTCTAAACACGTGTTCGTAAACTGGACGGACCATTGCGAATACCATTGCTACAATCATTTAAAACAAGTATTTCTAATTATTGGCTAGCCGTTCCAAATACCATTACTATTCCAGTTTATAATACGTGTTCCAAACTAAAGAATACATGTTCTTAATACCATTATTAAAAAGTTCTACAAACGTGTGTAAGACTAACCATTCCAAAATTCGTGGCTCTATACAGTTCCAAAATCCATTCCTATAGTTATTACCATTATAAATAGAAATAGTTCCAAAATTGAGGCACGAGTATTACAAAATCCATTCCAAAGTTCCTTGAAAAAAATTAATTTAGCCATACCAAAACCCATAAAAAGTGTTCCTATTCGGAAAACAAAAAGGAATTGGATAAATTCAATATTAGGAACAGATTTCAATGATAGTTACAATTACTGTCCATAATAGGAATTGTTTTGCCAAAAACGTTCCTAAATTTTTGTAACGCTGTCTGTAAGGATGGATTACAAGCCATTCCAAAATCGTCAAAAATTCAGTCCAAATAAGTTTTGTGTCTTGAAAACCAACAAAAAAAATGGTTCCAAAATCCGCCCCAAATTTCGCCTTTTTTTTGTATTGTACTGTTACTAAAATAGTTTTATATATGTGTTACTAAATAAGATTGACCATTCCTAAAATGGTTACAAGAGACTGTTCTAAGCAAAAATTTGACCATGCCTAATACTAATGAAATGATTGACAAACAAGCCATTCCAATGACCGTTCCTAAATATTTCATAAAAATATATAAATATAGCTCCAAAATTCAGGCATGAATATTACAAAGACCATTCCAAAAGTGACCCAGAATAAATAATATAACCGTTCCAAATTTCATTCAACCCGTTATAATTAAAAATATTTTTTTACACAAAATCAATATTTGGAGAGCCAACCAACAATCTGTTACAGTGACCGTTCTAAATTGGAACAGTCCTTCATCAACTGTTCCTAAATATTGTAACTCTCTCTATACGGACTGAAGGTGAATCGTTCCAAAATCGTTTCAAAATTCGATTCAAATTAATTCCCATCAATTCAAAACCGTTCTAAATGAAAAAAAAAAAAAAAAAAGAACATTCTTAGATCCGCCTCAAATCCCGCTTTTTCTTTGTAGGCACCCCTAAGAGTATTTTTGTCCTTAAAAAATTATATTAAAGTTTGACCTGATCAAATAGGGGCATTTTGGGATTTTAAAGGCTGTCAAAGGTAGTTTCTGTAATTTTTTAAAAGGTAGGAATGATTTGTGTAAAACAGCAATAGGTGAAGGGGTGTAAATGTAATTATTTATAAATAAAAGATATCAAATAAAAGTAAAATATCATTAGTTAAATTTAGTATATATATTTAAGTTTCTCATTAAGGCTAATGATGAGACACAATTAAACATGTGTCCTAATATAATTCTTTTGAGACAGGTAAAACAAACATCCCAAGAAAAGTGTCCTAATATACATATTCAGTTGTAATGAATTCCGGTGAAAAAAGGATTGAAATTGTAAAAATTAAAAAGATGTAGGAACAAAATAATATCCTAAAAAATTAAAGAACAAAAACGCTAATAACCTAATTTATAGGACAAAATAAGTATTTAATGTTGTTTCATAAAATGCTTTTAGAATTTATAAGATGTTGGATCGTATTTTTCAAAATACACTTCTTGAAGTATTTGTATAAAATAAGAAGATGAAGCTTATTATGTGTTATTATTGATTAAGCTTTGTTAATTGATTTGAACGAGTTTCTTAAGATTTAAAATAAGTGAAGAACTCCTAATATTTTATTTTTAAATCTTATAAGCTCTTTTTTCTTACAAGAAAAGTTACTAAACACTTTGTACGTCTTGTATACCACCAGATCTTATAAAATATTTAAAAACAGCTTATAAACTTATCCAGACACAGCCCTTTAAGGGCTATTTACAATAGCATCTACTTTTATAATCTGCATAAATTGTAAAAAAAATATATGTAAATTAGTAGTGAAATTGGGAGCGCATGAAAGTACAAGTGAAAAATAAAATAAAATTAAACTCAGAGCGTTTGAAAAAATAACTTAATATTTAGATTTTTATGAATAAATTGTAGTATGTAATAGTGAGTTACTTATAACTTTTGATTTAAATCAACTTAAGTAGTTCAAAAATAAAAATTATAAATAAAAAAAATATTTTCAATAATAGGCTAATAAGTACATATTTTAAACAGTTGCAAATACCCCTAGCTAAGCTATACAGAGAGACTCGTCATCTGGGTAATAACTATTGTTTAAATGAAACATTTTACAGCGACAAAAACTTCAAACTCACCTCTGTAAAAAATTAGGGAAAATAGTATTTTTCATCGTGTAATTTAGAGCTTTTTTACTTTTGATCCTATTAATTATGAAATTTTTCATTGTGGTCCCGTAACTTTAAAAAAAGAGCAATTTTGGTTCTATTACATCTTTTTGTTAAATGTTTAACGGAAAAGGTTACGTGACCATTAAGTGCATGAGACCAAAAATGCTACTTTTTAAAGTTATGAGACCGAAAGCATATAAGAATCTTGTAACATATTGGACCGAAAATATAAAGGCTCTAGTAATTTTGTTAAAACATATAATAAAAATGTGTCATAAGATTAAAAATACTATTTTTTAAAAGTTGTTGAACCAAAAATAGAAATTTCATAACTAACGGAACCAACAATAAAAAGATCCTAAATTATAAGACAGAAAATGCATTTATCCTAAAAATTTACTATACTGATGGCCCCTAATTTACCGTTCTATTCACATGAGATAAAAAGACTACGGTGGTTAATGTACTAACTTTCACAACTACATCTAACTAAAGGCGTATTTTGAGTTTTAAGCTATAAGCCAACAACTTGGTCTGAAAATCATACGTTAACGGTTGGTACGAAGTCGTCATTTTGTACTGGCGAGTTAGGCAAAAAACTATGTGAAGCTAAATGGGTAGCGGCAATTGAAGAGTAAGAGCGACAGCTCAACTCTCAGCCGACTTTCTTAAATAACAAATATAATGGAAAGACTATTATGCCCCTAGAGATCATACTTCTTGGGTTCCAATTTCCAAACGATAAAATAATAAATATTTTTTTAGCGTTTAAATAATAAATTCATATGATAAATAAATTAAGTTAGGGCAGCTGAAATTAATGGATTCTTTTTTTCGAAATAAATACTTTAGATTGAAACTTTCAATTGAATAAACGAACTTTGTTTGAGTTGGAATGTAGGGATGATAATGGGTCGGGTTAGATGGGGGTTTGCCAAAATCCCAGACTTGACCGGTCAAGATTTTTTGGACTCGAGACTCCTGTGGATCGGATCTGCCAGATTTTATTAGACTTCTTAAGATATTAAAACAATATATGTTTTCATAAATAATATTGCATTAACTTTATTAATATGAAGCAAAAATATTATTGAAAGACTAATTTCTTTTAATAAATTTATAGGCGACTTTAAAATATTAAACCTTTCAAAGTATATGTTGCTTATGTATACATGAAAACTTAAAATTATTTTAAAACATCATTTGAATTTATAAAAATATTATTTTTATGCAATATATATAAATATAAAATAAAATATACATATTTCCTTTCAAATATATATACAAAGATAAAATTGAAAAATTGGTCCTGTAAGTATAGACGGTGGCAAAATTAGTTCTGTAAGTATTGGATTGATAGTCTTGGTCCTGTAAGTTTTAATTTAGTGGTAATTTGGTCCTTTCTTTCAAAATTACCCAGAAATTAGTTGGACAATTGGGGTTTAGGGTTCTGGCTCCAGCTAATCTTAACTTAAATACGTGGTGTCTTACATGATTGCTGACATGACATTGGGTGGGCTTGCTGACATGGCATTGGGCAGGCCACTTTGTCTTCTCCGTCGATTAGCTAGCCATCGTTCGACCCATGACATCAGCCCTCCACCAAAAGTTTGGCGGCCCTCCAACGCTCCTAAGGCATCATCTCCCATCTTTTTTCATCAACTCTTCAGTTACATCTCACCAACGCCATTTTCACATCGCTGTCGCAATTTGTCAAACTTACCCCCATCAACCCTCCACCATAGGACATCCTCTCACCTCTAGACCGCCCCCATTGGAGAGCCCATCGTATCATTTTCTACTGATTAATTTTAATTTTTTTCAGACTTTCGAACATTTGGGCATCCTTTGTTTGTCGCTAACTCCTCCTCATCGCGACTCCTTCTCGTCATCAACATCCGCCATGGACACAACTCCGCCTAGCCTCACCCCACATCCATGCCCAGGCCATGTCAGCAACCACATAAGAGCTGAGAATTAAGAAGCATGTATTTAAGTTGAGATTAGTTGGTAGGCGAAAGGACCAAAGTTGCACTAAATTAAAACTTTTAGGGCCAAAATTGTCTGTCCCTTACTTATAAAATTAATTTTGCCAACCCCCCTATGTATACAAAATCAACTTTGCAATTTTGCCTATATATAAATATAGTTCAAATAAATAAAAAAAGTTGTTGGCATGTTATGAATAATATCTATAATATTATAAAACAAAATCATGTTTGTCATACCAACTTTTAAATATCCAACTTTATCCATTAATTCATTTAATATTCAATTAAATTTGATTATAATAATAATTTTAATGTTTTTAATATATCTATTAAAAAACCCTTCAAACTTGCACACACTTCAATTTTTGGCACATTTTTATAATTTGAATCAACTATTCTATGACTATGATCAACCCATCAATATAAAATTTAATTATTTATAATTTTGAAATATTTTTACACATATATTAAGTGTGCCATGTATCAATAATATATATAACAGGACTTATATGGGGGAGTGACACAACATAGGAAAAAACAAGAGAACCCTAAAAAGATATATAATTCCTAAAATTGTAAGAATTAGTTTTATTTTTGTAA
This sequence comes from Sesamum indicum, assembly GCF_000512975.1. Classification (NCBI taxonomy): domain Eukaryota; kingdom Viridiplantae; phylum Streptophyta; class Magnoliopsida; order Lamiales; family Pedaliaceae; genus Sesamum; species Sesamum indicum. Next base: position 6,050,539 of record NC_026145.1, read on the forward strand.
TTTTTTATTTTGAGAACTCTCTCTACAAATAGGATTTCCGTATACCATGGATCCATATTTAGACCAATAATCAAATGACTACTAAGAGGGTGTTTGGCTAAGCTATTTAAAAACATATTATAAGTTCCTACATCTTATACGATGTTTTTAGGAGCTTATAAATATTGAATCTTATTCTAAAAATACGCTCATAAAGTGTATGGATAAAATAAGATATTAAAATTTAAAAGATGTGAAAACATCTTGTAAGATTTAGGGCGTTTGGCATAATAAGTTCTTTTATTGGCAAAATGACAAAAATGTGTGTGTGTGTGTATGTGTGTGTGTGTGTGTGTGTGTGAGAGAGAGAGAGAGAGAGAGAGAGAGAGAGGAGAGGAGAGTGTGTGAGTGTATGAATAGGGATATTTTTGTCTTATAACATATTAATTTTATATAGTTTATAAGATCTTATAAAAACATTAAGAAAGTTAACTGTTTTTTAAAGAGCTTATAAGATCCCAAACATCTTATTTTGAGATCGTATAAATTCTTTTTAGAAAAAATAGTCAAATACTTTATTGGAGCTTATAAACTCTCTAACATTTTATAAAATATTTTAAAAACTTATACGCTTAGCCAAATACCTTCTCAATAAATATCATATTAACCAAGGAAATAATATTAATTAGAAACCTAACATAAATGGGATGGCATGTACTATATATATACATGCATTAATTAAAGGAAACACATAGGCAAAATAATTAGACAAGAATTAAATTCCCAACACCTAAAATAAATAAATCAATGTTGACACTAACATTTAATTTGCATCACAACTAAGATGGTGTACTAATATATATATATATATATATATATATTAAAAGAAATATGATTTTGTGTCATCATAGGTAATTATTATGGTTCAAGTCTCAGTAGATGTACGAGTATTTGTTTCATTTAATATAAATTTATTATAATATTTCTTTATTATACTGTGAATTTATTCATCAAATTGATATATTTATCAATTTATTTATATTGATGTAACAATATGTATCCACCATTTCTATATATAAATATAAAAAAATTACAGTCGTCTAAAGACTATTACCTTTTATTTCTGCGGTTAAAGTTAAAACATTATCCACAACAAAAAATATGCCAATATTTTAGCCATCATTGAAATTAAGAAAATGTTGATTAACCCTGATTAAAAATTAAAATTTTTGCACTTGGTTTCATAGATAGTATTACTTGGCCATAATTTTTACACTAGGGTTATTTATAATATAGAAAATAATTAATTTATTTAATTAGTGATTATTTCAAACTTTAATTATTTTTAACATTTCTTAATAATATGTACCAATTCAAAGTAAAATATTCAATTAAGTAATTATAGTATGCATGTGGATTAATTGCTTGAATTTTGAAGGGTATATATATAGTTGCAGTTTGGATTTTCTATTTTATGTGTTATTTTATCTAAATCAGTGGGATTTGAAAAATGTCTCTGAAATAGTCACACTAGAAGAAAATTTAGTACTGAATGCAATTTTATTGGTTATGAATTAATTATAGTAAATAAATATTATTAATTATAATTAAACAAAAAACGATGGAAAAACTTAAATTATCAATCTCGAAAACTATTTTTGTCATAGCTATGGCCATAACAAATATTTTTGATATTTTTTTAACCATAACAAATATTTTAACCACACTCCAAAAATTCACGACCAACAAGCATTATAAGAAAACAAGGTATCAGAGACGAAAATTTTCATCTCGGAAAGTAGGAATTTCATCTCTAAAACAAATTAGCAACGGAAAAATCCATCGCCGAAGTCCGTGGCTGAAAGCCCCGTCGCGAAATTATTAGCAACGGAAATATTCCTTCTCTAATTCTGAGACGGAACATTCCGTCGCCAATTCTGTCGACAAACAAGAAGAAAATTTAAGTGTAATTCATCTTTGATTTTCGTAGGTAATCCGTCTCTGATTCCGTCGATAAAAAAAGAACTTTTCGTCTCTAATCCGTCTCTAAATGTAAAGTATTTGTTTGATAATTTCCGTCTCTAATCCATCTCTGATTCGGGCTCTAAACTTTCAAAATTTTCCGTCTCTAATTTTATTTTTATTTATTTGGGCAGAATTTTTAATTTCTATACCCAAATTAATATCTTGGTCATTATACCATCAAATACATTCCATTAATACCAAAATCTGAATTTTTCAAACAAGAACAACAAATATTAACAAAAAGATACTCATAATACAACAACAGTAATATAATTGATGTTATCATTGAAAAATACTACCAAATAATATCAATGTCTACACTCCCAAGTCAACAAACATAAGTCAAAATACAACCAAATCAACATACACTAAATCATAAACAACCAACAGAAAAAATAAACTAATTATCTTTTCTGAAATGTTGTTGCTCCGGCTGTTCAGACCCACCACCAGTCAAAATACTTAAGTATTGTTTTTGTTGTACTTAAATGGATATTGTATGAACAAGTGATATATATAGTTAAAAAAATGATAATAATTTCATTCATATGTTATAATAAAAGACCTTTGTTCTAATCTATATATTGTCAATTGAAATGTCATAATCAGAAATAATATATAGTTTGTGTAGGTGGTCTAATTTATTATTAAAATCAACGTCTAATCTATGCACAATATATTAGTTTGTGGTCTACATTTACTCTAATACTAAATATATTAATTGTCGATGTACGAAAATTTGTATTTAAATAGTAAATTAATATTCCGAAATCAAACCAAAAAATTATATACTACTCAAATTTCATCGAATTTGTGACTATAATAAATAATAAACTATGTACCATGATTTAGATATCAAATGTATGAAACACGAGAGTTATAAAATTAGTACAATAAATAATGTTATAAATAATCCTCGTATACATATACTACAACATATCCATGAAGTACAAGAGGGAAAAAAAGTAGACAATTCTTCAATTCCGTGTTATATAATGGTGTCACATCAATACGTGTGTACAATGCATTGATCCTTATTTCTGATTTATCTAATTATGTATTTTATTTTTTTAAAAGAGACATATAATAATATTTTATTATGAGAATACTGAAAGGAGTGTTTATAACTGCTTAAAATAAGTCTGTATCAACTTATTGATGAAAATAAGGCGAAAAGATAATTTTTATTTATAACTTCTGCTTTTGAATTGTTTAAATTAAATTAATTTAAATTTGGAGCTATAAGGAATTGCCGAACAACTTCTATAGTTTACTAATAAAATGTAAATACTTTTTTATACCGTCATTTCTTTTCTATATTTTTTCTCTTATGTCTTTAAACAATCTCAAATTTTGGTACAATTACTTAGTTATATACGAGACTTAGTTATGTCCCATGACTCAATTCGAGTTTTATTGAATATGTGAGTATTTGTCTTATTTTAATATGAGTTATTTGAATTTATTATTTTATAATATTTAATTATATTGATGTATTGATTGAATCGATGTATTATTTAGTTGTTCAATTTATTTAAATATAGATGTAATAATATAACTATCATTTTTCATGTGAAAAAACTTCATCGTTTTTTTTTTATAATTTATTTACACAATAAAAATAGAAATAATTGGAAGTACAAATGTGATGGAAGATCTCCAATCTCCAATAAATGAAAAAGAAAGAAAAAAGAAGAGATGATATGGAAAAATGAGGGGATTGATGCATCTTTATCAGTTATATCTTTACAGGAGCTGTCCCTCTCTCCCACCCTCTCTGCCCTCTTCTTTTGGTAATGATTCTACAGCTCTTTCTTCTACCTCTCCCTCCAACTTCTCTCTATCTATTTCATTTCAATTTCAATTCCAATTCCAATTCCATCCCTCTCTCTCTCTCTCTCTCTCTCCTCTGCACATTTGCATCTCTTTCATTTTCTCTCTCTGTGTAAATATCTGCATCTCTGCTGAGTAGGTACAGAAAGTTTTGTATCTCTGATCCCAATATATACAACTTACAATCCCTCTCTCTCTCTCTCTCTCTACATGTATATGTGTGTGTATATATATATATATATGTAGTATCTGAAAGGAAGGAAGTCTGAAGAAATCAGTGAAGAAGGGTTTGCTTGTGTAAACAGGAAACCCTTTTTCAAGTGGTCCACCTCTCAGCCTCGATCGCCTTTAAAACCCTTTTTCTGCTTTTGCTTTGATTTCCTCGCGACTCCCATTTTTCTTGTTTCTTTCTCTACATGATGCCAACTGATTACTTGTGAATAGTGATTGATTTACCCCACTCGCACTGTACTATATATGCACATAGATACTCCGGTGTAAGGCGAACTCGGGCTTGATTTTTGGTAGTACCAGATATGCAAGAGCAAGGGATAAGTATGATGGGGTCTGGAGGAATCGGAGGAATAAGTGCTAATGATGTGTCCGTGGCGGTTTCCGGCGAGTTGCACCACCAGCTCAAGTCGGAGATCGCCACCCACCCGCTGTACGAGCAGCTGCTCTCCGCCCACGTAGCGTGCCTGCGTGTGGCCACCCCTATTGATCAGCTGCCACTTATTGATGCGCAGCTCTCTCAGTCCCACCACATCTTGCGCACTTACGCTCAAAACGCCACTCACTCACTTCCTCCACATGAACGCCAAGAACTCGACAACTTCTTGGTAGGTTTTCTTTTTCCGCCTTTCTTCTTGTTCTTTCCATCATGGGTTTATTTCACTAGTTCTGATATTATTTGGGTTTTTCTCTTTGGAAATCTGATTTTAATTATTGTTTGATTGTGGATTTGAATTTTTACCCTGGGTGTGGGTTCTGTGTAAATTTATGGATGAACAGGCACAGTACTTGTTAGTTTTGTGTTCATTTAGAGAGCAGCTGCAGCAACATGTCAGAGTCCATGCTGTTGAAGCTGTCATGGCCTGCCGTGAAATTGAACAGAACTTACAATCTCTCACCGGTAACAATCAATTCTCTCTCTCTCTCTCTCTCTCTATATATATATATATATACATACACACAGATACAGATGGTGAATTACTCAAACTTGTACGGAATCTTATGGGATTGCTTTGTATTTTTGGCTTATTCATCAAGAAACTAGCTGGCATATAATAGGGTTAGAAATCAGTAGAGTACAAGAAACTTACAGCAAACAATAATTCACACTATGGGATACAAAACTTTAAGGCTTAAATGCATTTTCATTATAGGATAGCATTTTTATTATGTTCTATTTAATTTTTTCAAATTTCATTCTTTTTTTTTTTCATCGTAATAATATACAAATAAAATACTACCCTCAAAAGTTAAAAAAAAAAAATCCCAAATAATCTAAATGAATAAAAATTGCATTTAACACCGTAATTTAAATATAGAAATTCTCTTACTAGAGAAGAAAGAGTGAAATTTAGATTTGGATTTAACTATTTCAAATCTGAGTCCGACATGAAGTTATATTGTTGTCCGGTGGGTTTAAGGGTGTGCTGTTGGCTAATGAAAATATCAAATATAGGGACTGATTTGATATGATTGTTTAATGGGTAGGTTGATTCTTCTGGTGGGCGAGAGGATAAGAAAGGGATTGAGGATCTTGTAAGTTAGTGTGACCGTACAACAAGAGGTGGGTGGGAGTGGGATCCATCTTCAGTAGTTTTATATAGTTAGGAGAGTTTTAAATGGTAATTGGGTTTTGAGTGATGGAATTAAGGAACAAAAACAAGTGACAATGAACCAAGACATTATTATTCATTTGTCCCACTGACAACTTATGAAGCATTTGATGTTGCTTTGATTTGATTGCTTGCTTTTGGATCAAGTTGGTATGTGGTGATGCCAGACTTTGATTTAACAACTATTTTTGTACTAAGAAAAGGCTTCCTCTAATTAATTTAGCCTAAGAATGTTACCTCCTATATATATACAGGCATTCTAGCTATATATGGTTCCATTACTTTATATATCTTTGTATCATATTTCGTATCGTATTAACTTTATATATGCATGTTATGTGGATAAATTCTTTACTACTTTTGCAATAAAAAGAATACTACGTACTTTTGTCCACACTGTTTGTATATATGAAGTGTGTAATACGAGATACAGTGTTGATCTGTGATGTACAAAATGCTTAAATTTGCATGTATATTTCGTTCATGGAACATTTCCATTTCACTGTCTATGTTGAAATATAAATTTGCATGGATTTTCGTTCTTGATCTATTTATTTTTAGTCTTTAATCCGCTATATCTATTGACTCAGCTCCCATCTCAGTTCAATTAGAAAACTCAAATTTTGCTTGGAAATTATTTTTGTTTTCTGAAATTAAGAGGACATTTTTGGGGTACAGTTGCAAATGTCAGACCCAGTTTGATGGATTTTATTCCAAAAGGTTCCCTAGAACTTCGAATTCCAGGATAAATTCACTGGAAATTTTTCCGACTAAATTAGACTGACATTCACTGAGTCAATGGATTGTGTGATTAAATCCTCAAAACGAATAATTGAAAATTTAACTTTTATATTCTAACTCCAAGCTACGTGAAGAAAATGCAATTTTAGCCGTTGGACATATGTAGTAGAACGCAGGTGTTTTGCTAGAGATTAGGAAGAGATTAGACAGAGATTACTGTAATGTTGTTGTCCCCCTCCTGCAGGAGCAACACTGGGCGAAGGAACCGGAGCTACAATGTCAGACGACGAGGATGAGCTGCAAATGGATTTCTCTTTAGATCAATCTGGAGCTGACGGCCATGATCTAATGGGGTTCGGCCCGTTGCTTCCAACTGAATCCGAACGTTCTTTGATGGAGAGAGTGAGGCAGGAACTCAAAATCGAGCTGAAACAGGTGAATTTTTCTTCTTCTGATGCTCGACATTATAGTGAAGGTCATCCAGAATACATAAGTAAAAGAAATACACTAGCGGATTTTGGACTTCAAAAGAAGTCTATTTTTCAACCGGAAGATATGCAGTTCTCTTGGAAGAGGAATGAACTTGATGACATTTTTCAAGCATATTGCTTGCATGTCGACCCTGCAGATTGTCGTCTTTATGCACGATGTAATTTAGAAACTCCATTGCAGGGATTCAAGTCGAGAATCGAAGATGTGAGAGAGGAAATATTAAGAAAAAGAAGGGCAGGGAAATTACCTGGCGACACAACCACCGTGCTCAAGAATTGGTGGCAGCAGCACTCAAAGTGGCCTTATCCAACTGTAAGTCCAGACGAATCTCTAAATTCCGTTTTCTTCATTAACCAGATATTTGGATTAAAAGATTCAGAAAAATCATTTGGAATGGTTTTATATCAAAATAAATTAAAATCCATCAATATGTCACAAAATATAGAGTTAAACGATTTGAAATCCTCCGTAATAGTAAATCATTGCACGTCTAGGCACATTATTCATTAAATTGCTCATGCACACGTAACTGGTCGTGTGCAGGAAGACGACAAGGCGAAGCTAGTAGAACAAACAGGGCTGCAGCTGAAGCAAATAAACAACTGGTTCATAAACCAAAGGAAACGCAACTGGCACAGTAACTCACAGTCGGCCACATCTCTCAAGTCCAAGCGCAAGCGATAGATTATGACAGTCGATTGTGCTATATGAACATTAGGTGACTTCTGATCTGGGACGAAATTCAGCATGAAACAATTGTGAAGTAACTTGAAACTAATGGTCTTAGTTAACTGTTAGATCAGCCGTGTAAGAACGTCGTATATACATATATATGTGTGTAGATTTGTATGTTGAGATAAGAAAACCCTGCTAACAAACTTGTAAGAAATGGGGGTATATATATATCTATATATGTATATACCTCCATTGTAATAACTTTTGCCACCATGTAGTAAATTTGTGTGATGAACTTACATTGTTGTTGTCTAACTTCTTGCTATGCGATAATATACAAATATACGAATATACAACCTACCCTCTTGAGATTTGATTTAATTATAAATATTCTTTATGATTTAAAAAATTATAAATATTTTTCAAAAATTCTAATAAATATTTCCTACAATATAATGCCATTAGGGGTATTTGTTAGATTATCAATAATTTTAAAAAATATTTATAATTTTTTAAATAATAGAAAGTACTTATAATTGTATAAATTTAAGTCCATTGTGATTTAGCCATATATCGGGCACTCCACGGCAACGCGTACATGTTTGCATAAAGAAATCTCATGATGGTTCATTTTATTTTGCTATGATAAACGTTTACACGTTTGTAGGAATATCTTTAGTCTTTAAATTATTGAGAAGAATGTAGCACAAACCATAATATTTTAGAAACTTTGATTAGATTAGTCCCACGAAGGAGAAGAATGCTTTTTTTGGTAACTCTCCCATGATTTGTACATGTCATTTTAAAATATTTTTAGGTGGTTTCAAGTAAATTGATGACAAAAGGTGGATAATCTATAAATAACTAATTCCTAGAATTATAAGCAGATTTAACAGGATTTAATTTAGCTCACTTATCTCAACCAATACTTATCCAAGTCACCAACGATTTGTTGCGTATGACAGCCAACTCATATAGCTTTCTAATCGCGTACAAAACTCAGTCAGTATCCAATTCTATACAGGCCTATAAATAGAGATTTTGTTCAGATCTTTGGTAATACCAAACAACATCATTCTTTAATCTCAAACTATCACTTTCTTGGGTTATTTTCTCTTAGGTTTTAGGCTATTTTAAGCCTATATTTTGCACTTCACATGAATATTCATCATTTTTAATCATATCCCATCATTATTTTCACTTTAATTCAAGTTTTCCCTCTTATTTCTTCTCTAATCCATTACTGACTTAACATTGAAGTGCTAACCTCTATTTTGCAAAGCTAGTCATTCAATAATCTTTAGATTTTCCTGAAAATCCTTCGACCTTTGTGGTGTGGAGAAATTTCTGGTATGTATGATTGGCGCTGCTTGTGGGAACACTAGAGCTTTGGCGTGAAAAATGACAAATTCCAACAACAGAGGTAACCACATATATCATGAGGGAGACTCTTCTCTCCCTGCTGCGTCTGGATTTGTTGTTCTACCTACAGACACTACCTTAGGAGATGTTAACGTCCCCGGTTCAGATCTAGAACCAGGAACCAATGCTCCAATTCGTGAGCAAGCAGCTGAACCTGCTGTTCCTCATCTATTTTTCTACGAATAGCTTCGTCGATTCATCATGGAGACCATCAATTCAACCCTCCATGGTTCTCAAGCCAATGAAGCAGGTCCCTCTTCCTAACTGGAAAGAGGAGGAACACCAGGAAGTAAAGGTATGCACGAACAAATTCCTGTTGAGCTATAGCAGGATCGATCCAACCCTGTTGAATTTATGAGCAAAGAGGTACGTAGCCGGACATCAGTCCCCGAGTATCTAGTAGTCCCTGAAGAAGGAGATTGTGGAACTTTGCCAGCAGGTGACAAAAGAGATTATGAATGCTGAACGTGGCATTCCTTTTAGTGAATACATCATGACGCAAGAACTTCCTAATCATTTCCATGCACCTTCCCATCTACCTGCTTATGACGGTACCATCGATCCAGTTGAACACATCATAAGTTCTAAAATGCAACGTTGCTGCATAGGAATACTGATGGTATCAAATTTTGTGTTTTTCTTACTACACTAACGAATTTTGCCCAACAACGGTTTATCCAGATTCTTGCTGGATCAATTAGACCTTTTGCACAGTTTAGTTCTCTTCTAACATTAGTTCGCTAGCAACAAGAAGTACATGAAATCAACAGTTAGCCTTTTCGGTGTCAAGCAGGAAGAGAAGGAAACTTTGAGGACCTATGTCCAACATTTTAACTCAGCCATCCTTGAAGTCCCAGCAACTGACTGGGAGATTCTAGTTAGTACATTCACCAAAGGACTCTGTGGAGCCCTTCTTTTCGAGTCTCTAGCTAAGAAACCAGGCACTAACTTCCTAGATGTTCTGGCTCGGCTGAAAAGTGCATGAACTCGAGGATGCCTGGCTGGTAGGAAGGAGCAATCACGATAGGTAGAAGGAGAACAATTTGTTCTCTTCCAGCACGAGCAGGGGAGAGCCTAGAGGATGCTTCATTCCCCTGGGTCCAAAAAACGAGCAGTATACCCTGCTCATCACCAGCCCAGCTAGAATACTCATGGTAATTGACCAACATCTCGCCTTACAACGGCCTAAAGGCTTAGAGAAAGGTCCCCAACTCCCAAAATCTAAATAATTTTGCAGGTACCACAGGGAGTATGGGCAGGACATCAATCGGTGCCGCTAGTTGATGCAAGAGATAGAAAGGCTTATATAAGCCAGCTACCTAAAAGAATACGTGGATAAAGAAAAAATGCATGAAGAGAAGGAAAAAACTCTCTCATCACCAAAATTCTTCCCGATCTGGTGGTATTGACTGATGTTGTCTCCTACAGGAGCAAGGAGCAAGGAGCAAGTAGAGGATCTCTAGGTGGCTTTCTGGATCATGCAATGCTTATACCCTTAGGAAGTATTATTTCTGAATTCCTACTCTTCATTTACAACTTGCGATTCGTGCAATCAAGTATTATCTCACAACATTAAATGCATTTCTTGCTTCCCATTTTGTGTTACTTGCAGTCTCATTTTTAAGCTCTTAGCTAACTCCACATAAGCTGTCGGCACCAGCTGGGCGCATATTTTTACATAAGTCGTTTCTAGTTGGCATATGCACTTACTTAAGCTGCCACTAGCCGGCCCACGCTCCTGATAAGTCTCCACCAACTGATGCATCCTCCTAATAAGGCCCCTCCAGCTGGCGCAGGCTTCTACATAAGTCGCCCCTAGCTAATGCGCACTTTTAATAAGTCTCCCCTAACTTGTGTACGCACTTACATAAGCTACCACTAGCTAGTGCACACAGTAACATAAGCCGCCAGTAGCTGGCGCACATATCCAACACAGTCATCACCAGCTGGCACATATATCTTACAAGCAGCTACCATCTATCGCACTCACTTCAGTTTCTAGCTGCCTTCTATAGGCACATTTGTTTTAGCATATAAGCCGCCACTTGCTGGCGCACATATCCAACACAGTCATCACCAGCTGGCACATATATCTTACAAGCAGCTACCATCTATCGCACTCACTTCAGTTTCTAGCTGCCTTCTATAGGCACATTTGTTTTAGCATAATGCTAGTTAAACTTGGTTACTGACTCACTACTTGATTTCTATCCTTACTCATTTACTTAGAGATATAATCTCTCCTACTAACGAAATCCCATCTTCTTCGCTAATGATAGGAGCACTTGGAACAAGTACGCAGCATCAATTGAGCACAATAGGTCAACAATTTTTGCCGTATAACAGGTTGCCTTAACCTACAGCCTTGTCACCATAAAGGCCTAGCTACTTGGATTAAGAATTATCTTATCCTATTTAGCATTGCTCTAACATATGTAGGGAGCATTGTTACATAGCAAATAGATTGGGTATTCTTCAGCTAAGTATTTATACTAACCTGTAGAAACAACAAAGCATAGTAGAAATGACTCTCTAGTTAGAGTCTTTTAGTTGTTCAGGATTACGCAAGAAGCTCAACGGGACTCGTCCTGCTGACGAGCAGAAAAATTCTTCTCTTTTTTGCAGGACAGTCATCTACTCCAGCAATCCAACTCTACGATTTGCACCCTGGAGTGGGGTGGGGGGTGGGGGGATTAATGATGCCCCCTAAAATTATTGGGCCAAGCCCATAAGGTAGGCGTACTAGCCTAATTGGCTCATTAGCAGGACGAATAAGAGCCCACCAGTAGGACAGATAAAGCCCATCAACAGGGAAGATAGGCCCACAAGCTTACCTGCTACTTTTTTGAACTGGTAGGCTTAAGAAATAGGCCCATTTCAGCCGGACACGTCATCATACAATCGGGAGGACACGTCATCATACAGTTGGGAGGACACGTCATCATACAGTCGGGAGGACACGTCATCATACAGTCGGGAGGACACGTCATATAACTTGCCAACATATTTGTACACATCACACTAAAATATTTTCAAGTGGTTCCAAGTAAATAGGTCAGAAACGAGGTGAAAAATCTACAAATAACTAATTTCCACAAGAAGATTTGGCAGGATTTAGTCCAGCTGATGTATCTCAACCAATACTTATCCAAATCACCAACGGTTTATTGTGTATGACAACCAACTCAAATAGGTTTCTAAAGGCATATTTAACTCAGTATTTGACTTCGTATCCAACTCTATACAAGTCTATAAATAGAGGTTTTGTGCAGATTTTTGGTGACATCAAACAACATCATTATTTAATCTCAAACTCTCACTTTCTTGCATCATTCTCTCTCGGTTTTTAGGTTATTTTAAGCCTGTATTTTGCACTCCACATGAATATTCATCATTTTTAATCATATCTCACCATTATTATCACTTTAATTCAAGTTTTTCCTTTCATTTCTTCTTTAATCATTTACTGACTTAAGCATCGGAGTGTTCAGCTTTATTTTGCAGGGCTAGTCCTTCGATAATCTTAGGATTTTTTTGAAAATCCTTCGACCTTTGTGGTGTGGCTAAATTTCTGGTACGCGTCAACAAGTATTTTTAATTCACTCGTTCATTGCCACAACTTCAAGATTACAAATCTTTGTATAAGAGAGAAAACATTAAATTAGTAACATATTCCTATGCATGAATATTTGATTAACAATTCCCTACGGATAAAATATCAATTTCCTATGGATAAAATTTTTAACTTGATAACTTTGAGGAGTCACATACATGCATAATACTTTTAGAATTGCAAATCACACTTTTCATCACCCTCTCTTAATTTGTAATTCTGACCCGATTTCAGAACTGCTCAATATTTTTCGAGCTTACGGTTGTATGAAACCGTAATAACTGCTCATTTGTGTTGACAAACTCAAAATAAATTTTCAGATTACTTACACAATTCTTTATGAAATGGTGAAGAAGTTCAATGTGCTTCTACTTTGCATGAAAAATTGAATTCTTTGTCATTGCAATAGTAGACATATTGTCACACAAGATTTTTGTAGGAGCTTCCCGTTGTTGCTCCACATCATGCAAAATCCGTTTTAACTAAATTGCTTCACAAGCTACATTGGTCGCAACAATGCATTCTGCTTCTGGTGATGAGGGTGTTGTTGATTTTTGTTTTTTTGATGCCTACAAAATTATTTTCGTTCCTAAACAAAACAAGTAGGTCGATGTAGGTTTTCAATCATCTATGAATCTAACCCAATCACTATCTGTATATCTAATAAGCTTATTTTCATTCTGTTTGACATATTTAATGCCAAGTTTCCTTATACGTTGAAGGTAGCGCAAAATTCTCTTAGCAGTTGCAAAATGCAATTTGCTTGGTTCGTCTATGAATCTTGATATTCGGCTAACAAGATATACGATGTCAGACCTTGTGTTAGTCAATTAGATCAGAGAACCTACAAGACTTCGATAGATCTTTGGATCAACTTTAGATGTACCATCATTTAACTATAATTTCTCACTGATTGCAAGTGGAGTCGAGATGGGTTTGCAGTTATGCATTTGAAATTTTTTAACACACTTTGAAGATATTTTTCTTTAAAGATAAAAATTTATCCTTTTACCGAGGACTTGAATTCCAAGAAAATATTTGGTCAATCCTAAGTTAGTCATCTTGAATCCCCCCATCATTGCCTTTTTTAATCTTGCACCATGATTGCATTTGTCCCAGCATAAACCAATTCATCGACGTAAAGACAAACAATAAGAAAATCTATCGTACCTTTCTTTACGTACAACAACGACTCATTTTGACTTCTCTCAAATCCATTAAACTGAAAGTATCCATCAATCTTGCTATTCCAAGCTTGAGGTGCTTTTTTGAGCCTGTATAATGCTTTCATGAGGCAATAGACTTTTTCTTCTTTCTCTTCAAGAATATAGCCTATTGGTTGCTCCATGTGCACTTCTTGTTGTAATTCTTCATTGAGAAAAGCTAATTACACATCCAATTGATTAAACGGTAATCCCAGTTGAATAGATATAGTAAGAATAATATGGATTGTCTCCATTCTTGCCACTGGTGCAAATGTCTCTGTGAAGTCAACTCCAAGTTGTTGAGAATATCCTTTCGCAACTAAGTGAGCTTTGTGCTTGTGAGTTGAACCATCTTTCTTCTATTTTGTCTTGTAGATCCACTTTACGGCGAACACATTTTTTTCATCTGGAAGGTCTACAAGACCTTTCATGTATGATATTTCTCAATGCTAGCAATCTCTTCATCATTGCTTTTTACCAAACTTCCTCCTTTGCAGCTTCATCAAAACTTTTTGGCTTATTGGCAAAAAATGTGATATCACATGAATCATATATTTCTTTTAAGTTCCAAACTTTTCTTACCAGGCTCTCTAATTCCAGTTTAATATCTCCACCACTTGATGTCCTTGCATCATCGCTCACACTTGGTTGACCAATTCATTTTGATAAAAACATTGGTGATATCGGTTGAGATGGAACAACCTGATCAATATCCCAACTCCACGATTTCATTTCATAAAATATAACATCTCCCAAAATTGTGAGCTTTTGTTTTTTCGGGTCAAACAATCAATTATATCCAACAAGGATAAGTTTCTCGCATTTTTCATCAAAATTTTCCCTTTGTTGAGATGGAATATGAGAATAAGCAATGCAAACAAAAACTTTAAAATGATTTACCTGAGGCTTTTGAAGAGAGGAATAATTTTTATTCTACATTTCACAACTACTACAACAAGTATATATGTACAGGTCCTTACCCTTTAGTTTATGGATTCCATCTACCAAAATCTCTAATTTAAAGGAGGCTAATGATCCTATAATATCTCCTATGTGGAGTCAAGATATTATCTTGATTCACTAAGATACCCTCCTATTTACAACTCATACATTATCTCCTATATAAGGCTAAGATATGATTTTATATTTACAAGTAAGATACAAGATCTGGTGAATTATATTGCTAATTTTCATCACTTCCCCTCAAGCTGGCAGGTGTATAGATGTTATCCGTTCCCAGTTTGCCTATAACTTCTTCAAATGTTGCACTTGCTAGTCCCTTAATCAACATGTCTGCCATTTGTTTCCTTGGGGAACATATGGAGTGCAGATGAGTCCACTTTCCAGATTCTCTTTTATAAAGTGCCGATCAAATTCAATGTGTTTAGTTCTATCATATTGTATCGAGTTGTGTGCAATGCTAATTGCTAACCTGTTGTCACAATAAAACCTTATAGGTCCCTGTCATTTAATTATGAGGTCACTCAAGATGATACGTATCCATAAAAGCTCACATATGCCATGAGCCATATCTCTAAATTCTGCTTCAACACTTGATCGAGCAACTATACACTGTTTCTTACTTCTCCAAGTAATCAAGTTGCCAAAACATATAGTGCAGTACCTAGTTGTTGACTTTCTATCTGTAATTGAACCTGCCCAATCCGCATCCATATAAGCTTCAATTTCTCTGCTTTCATTCTTTCTAAACATGATTCATCTTCCAGAAGTAGTTTTAAGATACCTCAATACTCTGTATATAGCTTGAAGATGAACATTTTTAGGATCATGCATGAACTGGTTGATTGCACTCACTGTATATGCAATGTCTGGCCTAGTATGTGATAAATAAATTAGTCTTCCTACCATCCTTTGATACCTTCCCCTGTCAATAGGTTCATCATCTTTTACTTCACTTAGTTTGTGATTTGGTTTAATAGGTGTATCAATTGGTTTTCACCCCATCATTCCAGTTTCTTTTAGAAGGTCCCGGATGCGCTTGTGTTTGAGACAGAAAATCCCACCCTTTAATCGGGCGAGAAAGTATTTTAACTTCCCTAAGTCTTTAATTTCAAATTCCTGTGCAAGCTCAAGCTTTGTGTGGTTTATCTCTTTAGCATTATTACCTGTGACTAGAATGTCATCCACATAACAATAAGAGCTTTCATTTTACTTCATGTAGAGAATTTAATGAATATAGTGTGATCTCCTTGACTTTGCTTGTATTTCATTCCTAGCATTACTTTTGTAAATCTCCCAAACCATGCCCGAGGAGATTGTTTAAGGACATATAGAGCCTTTTTCAATCTGCAAACTTGATTCCCAAGCTTATTTTCGAATCCAGGTCGACTTGCCATATAAACCTCATCATTTAAATTTGGATGCAAAAAGGCATTTTTTTTACATCAAATTGCTGCATGGCCAATCAAAGTTAGCTGCCAAGGATAATAATATACATATAGTGTTCATTTTTTATATTGGTGCAAAGGTTTCATAGTAGTCAACCCCATAAGTTTCGGTGTACCCTTTAGTTACAAGTCTCGCTTTTGTATCTTTCCGACGAGCCATTTGCTTTGTATTTAACAATGTACACTCATTTACATTCTACAAATCTCTTGATGAATCCACTATTTCCCATGTCTGGTTTTTAATCAACGCATTCATTTCATCATTCATGGATTCCAATTCTCATTCCTAAGTGCCTCATCAAATGTTTGTGGTATGGAAATTGAATTTATTTTACTAAGAAAACACTTATGAATTTTAGAGCATTTTTCAAAGGAAGTAAAGTGAGAAATTGAATGTTTGGTGCATGCTCGTGTTCCTTTCCTAATAGCAATAGCAATACTCAAGTCATTGCTGGAAGTCAATTGGATTGGCAATTTTGGAAACTATTCAAGCGATCTTTATTCAAGTAATATTGCCTAATGAATATGGTAAGTATTCATCTTTGGTATATGTATCCGTTATGCTTATCAATTACGTTAAGCATCGCTCCAAAGTCCCAACAGATGTCCACAGACCATTTAAATAACCCATGTAGTTGGATTGCGCACTGTATGGTGACTATGAAATCAACTTCTAGGGTTGGTCTGAAACGTTCCAAGTCAAGGACCTCGAGTCTGGGCACCGTGAGTCCTATTGAGACTTGCATGAGTATTACATTCATTGGATGAGTGTCGTGTTTCATCTGCTACAGACGTTGGACGTCTCTACAATTTCAATGGGTGAATTGACAAGGTGTCAACCGACTGAACTGACTCATGTAGATTGTCATATGGAAGCCTTGGAGGCTTGGTCGGTATGACTTAAATCCCTGACTCTGTAGTACGGGAGTAGTCCTTAGACTTAAGAAACAATCGCAGTCACGTGCACAAAATGGTTGTATCTTAGATTTGTGCTATAGGTGATTGTGTCATAGACATGATCATTATAAGCTTTGTCGAGTGCAGTTAGAATGTGTAGCAAGGATGGTGGGTTCCATGAAGAGGATCCGGGCCTATCAGTATGTGATAGCGGCATCTCCTATGCACTTGAAGACGCGTTTACACCTCATAAAATCTGTAGCTATGATGGTTCATCGAATAGGAAATGATTTCTTAGGTCGAGAAATTAAACAAAATGCGGTCTCAAGCATTAAAGCATAGATGTCTATTTTAGGATGAAAATCGACATCAAATTCCATGCACTAGACTAAGGCCGGGAGACAGTAGATGGAAGGGGCGTACCCGTATGAAATTAGGAGCCTAAATGTTCACATATATATTTACCTAGTCTCTAGTGCCATGGATGTTGCTAGACGACCATCCATGGTAGCGGACTTTCTTGAACAATGATTGATTAAGAACGATTAATTAAATTAGACTTAATTGATCGGTAGTGTTGGAGACTAGCCCAAGTCTAGATGAAAGGTGAATCTAAAGAGTCACACACAAATTACCATGGAAGGACTAGAAATTCATTCAGAATTAATTCTGAAAATGTAAATAATTAAATTATTTACATGTGGGATGATCAATTGGATGGATAGCCCAAGATTAAATTAATTGGATTAATTTAATTAGGCTTGTCGTAATTAATAAATTGGGCTAATGTATTTAATTGGATTAAATGGGATTGGGCTTAATTTAGTTTGACTTTATTAAGTTGGATTAATTAAATTGATTAGGCCTTGGATTTAGTTTAATTTGATTAAAATAAAATTCGGTCCACTAAGTTAAGGCCCACTAGCAATAGAGTTTACCTCTACTACTGGAAGGAGGGTTGGTCAAATTGCACTTTTGAAAAGTGCAGACTTGACCATCTTTGAAGCCCTTCTTATATAACATGATTAGATCATATAATATAGGAAGGGGGTTGCCTTGTAGGTAGGTGGAATGTATCCAGACACATTTCTACCTTATTGTACAAAGCATATATATGTGTGTTACCATCATTATTCATAAGATGAACACATTTTTGTTGAAAGGAAGAAGATGAAGTTTATGTAATCTTGAATACTAAAATACAATATATCCTAATAACTAAGCCAAAATAATTCTCTTATCATATATATAAAACATTATTTTTATAATAATAATAATAATAATAATATTAATGGATTAGTGGACCTTTTCGAACGGGTCTGTCATGGCCTTGCCCTCAAGGCCCAACAAATGAAAATGAGGCAATAGCGCAGAAAACCTTTACACAACAACTACAATTGAAAGAAGTCCTCCATCTTCGAAAACGAGTAACGACCAACAAGTAGATGTATGTGGCTCGCCGATGAGAACTCCAATAGCGGAAATAAGCAGATCTAAGCAAGGCAAGTGCAAGAACAACATCGAAATCTCGGTTCTAGGAAAAAGGACATGGAACAATAGCGATTTGGACGAAATTTAGTTTTGGCGAGAGGAGCTCTTGAAAGGCACCGCGAGGTGCAAGTGGATCGGCACGGGAAAGCGCAAGCGGAAGCAGTTAAAATAAATTGTGTAAATTAAAATGAAATCGCAATGAAACCATAATTCCAAGGGGTGTACCTTTAGAGTTTTCAGGTGCTCGATGTAGTTAATAAAATTAAACGATATTAAAATTAACGGGGCTATGGGTAGAATGAAAAACAAGAGGAACAAAAACGTAAATCAAGAATTACTTGTTTCATTAATTTACTTCGGACCATATTCATTTTGATCTGTTCACGCAAGGGTTCAACGTAGAAGCCCTATAAAGTTGCGTCCACACCACACCGGAATTGGGATCCCTCACTTCTCTTTTCTAAAAAAAAATTAAGGAGAAAACGCACCTAGTTGTGTATAGAAGAGGTGGGCGGCCGAGAGATAGATTTTTAGTGTAGGAAATTATCTTCTTTTGTGTATTCATTCACTCACTAGTCATTCTTAATGACTAATATACATATATATACCTTGTATGGATACATAAAAACATGTCTAGGTTCATTAGACCATCCATAAAAAAATAAAATCCTTTATTCCAAATAAAGGATGACTAACATGACAATTTTCAAAAGTGAAATTTGTTAATCAATAATTTGCTTTTCTAATAATTTCCACCAAATTAATTAATGGGCTTGCGGCGATTTTAATTAATTAAAATACAAGGTCCAATTAATTAAATTCAATTTAATTAAAACCGACTTAGTTAAGTCAATCATATATTTAATCTAATATATGGGTCCAATAACCCTTTATTAAATAATAAGTCCAACTTATTAAATAATAAAGACATGCCCAATTTGAGTTAATCCAATTAATTTATCCTTGGGCTTATCCATCTAGTGGATCGCTTTCATATATAAGTGATCCAATTACTTATGGAATTAATTCCCAATTAATTCCTCGTCCCTTCTCAGTGATTTGTGTGTGACTTTAGGTTCACCTTTCAACTAGACTTGGGCTATTGTCCAACACTATCATTAATTAAATCTAATTTAATTAATAATTCTCGATCAACCATTGATCAAGAAAGTCCGTTACCATGGGTGGTCATTTAGCAACGATCCATGATACTAGAGACTAGGCGAATTTTAATGTGAACTTTTAGACTCCCGAGTCCATACGGGTACGATCCTTCTCTCTACCGTCTCTCGGTCTTAGTTTAAGGCATGAAATTGGGTGTCGGTTTCCATTCTGGACTAAGTGTCTATGCTTAATACTTGATATCGCGTTACACCAAATTGCTCGACATAGGAACCTCTTCTTCCTATTCGACTAATGACGATGGCTAAAGCTTTATAGAGTGTAGACGCATCTCCAAGTGCATAGGACATACATTTGTCATGTTTTGACAAGGGACGGATCCTCTTCTTGGAACTCACCGTCCTTGCTACATATTTTGACTGCACTAGACTAGGCTTATAATTACATTGTTTGAGACACGATCATCTCCCGCACAAATCTAAGATACAGTCATCGCATCTACGTGACTGCCGTGATTTCTCAATTATGAGGATTACTCCCGTACTATCGGTGTCGGGGACTCAAGTTATACCTACCAAGCCTCAAAGACTTCCATATATGATCCCTCGAGTCAGTTCAGTTGATTCGACACCTATCCAATCGATCCATTAATATTGCATAGATGTCCCATGTCTGTTGCCGATGAAACACGACACTCATCAAATGAATGCGACTCTTAATGTAACTCTCAGTAGAACTCTTGATGCCTAGTCTCAGTAGAACTATCGATGCCTAGTCTCGAGATTCTCAACTTGGAATATTTCAAACCCAACCTTAAATAGTTGGTTTCATTACAGCCATCCAATGCGCAGTCCAACTGTTGCATGGTTGTTAAAGTGGTCTGTGGGCATCTGTTATGACGTTCAGTACTAATCTGGTAAGTACAAAAGATACGTGTGCCACGACGAATTCTTACCACATTCATCAGGGTAACATTACTTAAATAAAAACTGCTTGAATAGTGCTGAAAACCTCAAATTTAATTGGTTTTTGATAACCCATTCCACCAGCTGAGACGACAGCGAATTGAAGCAGCAAGTAGTGCAATAGAGTGCAGTTGGCGGCGTGTTGTCGTCAAGAACCAATGATCCGCATGGACGAAAAAGGGGTAAGTTCATCGGCAGGATCCGCCGTGTGTCTACGACGGCCGATGGCTCGCTCCTAGAATGTGACACCCCTTCTGTAATTATATTTTATTTTATAAGAAATTCACATTTAGCCCAAGGGGCGAGTTCGTCGGCAGGAGCAGCCGTGCGTGTGCGACGGTCGATGGCTCGCTCCTAGAATGTGACACCACCTCCGTAATTACATTTTATTTTCTAAGAAATTCACATTTAGCCCAATAAAGTAAATCATATTTTACTTGGTACATTATGTAGACATCACATAGTGATATGCGCCATAAGAATTTTGTATTTTATCCTCAATCTTAGCATTTATAAATATAAAGGAAGGAGAAGGTAAAGATTCTAGTTATTACAAAAATTAGAAATATAAAGCCACTGAAAGTATAGTATCTATGTCATTATGTAGCTAGGGCTCTCAATTCAATATATCAATATTGTCCTACTTAATAATGTTGATGATCCGCTTATGACGCAGTTCGACTAGTCATTGTGATCTATTTTTTGAAAAATATATAATAAGGAATGAGCTGCCTACTCAATAAGTATAACTAACAAGTCTATATATATAGATATGCAACAAGTCAAATATAATGCAATTATATCAAACAGTAAATATTCGTCATATAATAACAATAAATGTAAGAAATAACACATGCTCACAATCATATATCAATCCAAGACATAATTATAACGTTATAGTTTATTTCTTTTAGGGTATCACTCAATGGCCTTTGCCTCCTATCACAATCATCTCAATTGCAATATTTCTTCTTCGTTTTTTTTTTCCTCGGCATCATAGGGCACACAACTCGTATGATACCCCAACATCAATGATACTATACAACACACTGCTCGTACGCTATGTCAGATAATCTCCACTTATCAATGACAACACAAAGCTCATCATTAATCATATAATTATAAACCATTGCAGTATGTCCCCAGTTAGATAAGCCATCTTTTATTTTAATTTATAACATCAACATCGTTAGCTTCATCATTTCATTTTATTTAATAATACTTATATAATAAAATATTATTTTAAATAAATTAAAATTAATTACATATATAATTAAAAAAAAGGGGGTTATAATTTTTATTTTGAATTTTTATATAAATTATAATTATATATATTATAAATATATTTTAATAATTATAATTTATATATATTATAAATTAAAATAATTATATATTAATAAGTCCAATTTGATCGGTTGACTAGAAGGGGTATTCTAATCATTGTTTCTAAAATAAACTCAAATTGACCAGGAGGCAGTGTGATTATTTATTCGTAATATAAGGATGATTTTTTACATTAAAAATTTCATAGGGGTATTTTTGATATTTTGTTATATCACAAGGGTCAAAATGGATTTAACCCATAATTAAATTAAAATTTCTTAATACTTATATATTGGTCCCTCAATTATGTATAAAATTATATCAATATCACGTGGAATCCGAAGATGGAGAGAATGGTGGTGAAGAGAGGTGGGGAGTTTGTCTGAGGTGGGAAGTTGAAAGGGTGAGGGGTCGGAGAGAAGGGAGGGGCGGCGGAAGCGACGTCTGTGCTGGAGGCAGAGATGAATAGAGAGATCAATAGGAAGAGGAGGACAAGGAGCTGGAATCGCAGAGGGAATGCCATTGAATTTCTAATCTGAGGGTAGGAATGCAAAAAATGTTGCCTGGCGAGTGGGTGCTGTGCCGGGGGGGTCACTCCTGTCGTCATAGTAGAGCAGGAAGATGGGAATGAGCGAGAAGGGGGTTTCTCGCAGTAACGGTGACGGGAAGGTGGCTAGAGAACAAGCTCTTTCTCAAGAGTGAACCAAGAACCAACATTGTCTGCATATGTGAGTTGTTGTTCCATTTCAGGTTCATTGCCAGGACCAATAACATCCAGTGATTCGAGGGCTGGTTTCTGTGAATCAAAGGTCCCTAAGGTGAGTGGCGTTGAGTGTTGTAGGGTCCTTTGTCAGAAGCAAGCACGATGGCAACATTACTTGCAACAACAATTAGAGTAGAATCCCATGGGAGTTGGGTTGGAGAAAATGAGAAGGGAATGGTCGGAGGAGAAGGTAAGCGGAGTAAGAGTTGTTATTGGAGCTAGGGCTGTATTTTCTAATTTTTTTTTTTGAGGGGGGAGGGGGGAGTTGCTGTTGTAGCTGTGGTTCTATGTTTAGGGTTTTGGGAAGAAATTTTGATGATGGATGAGAAGCCGTATAGAGGTGCCGGAAAAAGGTGGGGAGTTGCTGGTGCAATTTGGCGATGGCAACCATTTTGAAACTCCATTGTGAAATGGCAATCGTGGTGAGACTCCATCGTGGAATGGCAATCGTCCACCGCCTCGGTGAAGGTGACGATGGCAGCTTGGAAGCGTTAAAAGTCCGATTTGGAGATTGGAGCAGAAGCCACATGGTGGAAGCAAGGGTCGAAATGAAAACACTAAATAATACGATCAAATTTTATTAAAAATGGTTGTCCCAATTCAAACAGGGACAGAGCTCCAGAAATAAAAGGAAGAAGATGAAGTTTCTTTTGAATTTGTTCTATGCCTTTTCCATTTCTTCTTCTATTAAATATAGTGCATACTAACTCATACAACATCTTTCCTTAGGAGGAGAATCTTGTGCCACTTCCCGTAATCTTAAATACTAAAACACAATATGTGATGCCCATGAAATTATAATATACAATTCTTAATAATTTAGTATAAGAATATGGATATACAGAGTAATAAATATATAAATACTTGCGGTTAATAGAATAATTTAAAAGACGATACATATTATTGTAGGCATTCAAATATTTGTATTATAGAAATTTTGAGGTTAAAATGTGGAAATTTAAATATGAGAGGGAATAAATAAAGTCTTAATATGATATATATAAGCACAATACAATATATACATATATATACTCTATATAACAAAAGAAACATCCTTATCAACATGTTTATATAATATATTATTTTCATATACATACATAGATATATATGTATATACACCTACTTACCTTCACACACATTTATATATATAGACACTTATATATATATAGGTAGATATCAGCTAATTGAAGGGTAAAGAGCCCACATTAAATAAATAGAAAAGAAAACAAAAAGAGAGGGATGAGGCGATGGAGGCTATATAGAAGAATAAAACTTGTCTCCAATTCTTTCTTTTAAACATTTGAACACTGCAGAAATCCTTTGAAGAACTCCTAGTAGCTGGTTTTGATAAGTATATTATTCATTTCTTGCCTAAATTTTGTGGAGAAGTTAAGATATAAGATGAACCTAAAGAAAGCAAATCCATGTAATTGGAAGAGAAGCAGCAGAAAATAATCTGTATGCTCAATCTCTGTAAATCCTGATTTTCTTGAGTTATAACAGTCCAAATTTAGTGATTCTTATATCTATGAAAAACCTTAGGATGTCTAATAACATATTTTAGATTTTAGCAGCAGCAAAATCATTATTTTCAATTGTAAATCTGAGAGAACATTCTGTTGCCTTATTTTGACAGTAGTTAGGACTAAGTGTATTCTGAACCTTGTAACCTGCGCTATAATAGTTCAATTTGTATACATAAATAGGAGATTATATTATGATCCGGGTCGAATTATTCTATCTCCTGCAACGATCTCACAGCTGTTCAATTAACTCTTCCGGAACAGGTTTTGGATCCCCTGAGAATAAAACAGGAACCGTGAGCTCGTCGGGTATGTCCCCGACAATGACCCTCCGACGCTCAAGTTAGGTTGATCGAGAGAAATGTATTCTAGCTCAAAGTTCGATCTCAATAAATATGTAGCAGTTACCTCATTTATGGCGTATCGGGGTCTATTTATAGCACACAGATGTACGGAAAGTACTGGGCCACGTGGCCTCATCTGGTTGATCCCATTCTAATCGAATGGCTGTCATTGTCCGGGTCTTCTGTCAGCGCCTGCGACCCGGGTCGGGTCCTCCGCGACCCGCCCGTTATAAAGTACGCGGATCCGGTCGCGGAAATGACCACGCTACCCTTAATGAAGGGCTTTTCGGTCTTTTCGCGGGGGGATTATACATATACCCATCATTACTCCCCCACTTTTTCAAAGTGCAAGTTCGTTGCCTTTGAGGAAGTCGAACCGTCGCGTCCGTTGATTGCGTACACGTGGCGAGATCTCCTCGATTCCTCAGGGCGCGTCGTTCCATAGTGGGTGTCCTATAAATACCGCCTCATTTGACTTCTCGGTCCACCTCACGCAAAGACTTCCAGCGACCAAGGCTCACAACCACGAGTTCGTATTCGATCTGCGGCTTCCAGAGTCATCCTGCTTTAAGGTACGATGCCTTCCAGCTCTAGCTCGAATTCTGGGTCGCGATCTGGCCCTAAGCCACGATCTAGATCAGGGTCATCTTCATCTCTTTCTGGTAGTGCTTCTGGGTCTTCTGCCGAGTCTGGTTCTGGTTCGTCCTCAGGGTCTGGGTCTAGGTCTGTCTCTAAGTCTTCGCATGGGTCGTATTCCACCTCTCCCAAGAGGAATAAAAAGTTTCCGGCCGCCCAACTCGAGGATAAACAGGCCGGACCTTCTGTCCTTGCTAAGTTCCAGGATCGGCTCGCTAAAAACCCTTGGGAGGCCGTGGTCAGTACAGTTAGGGTTCCTGTAGATAAGATTAGAGAGAAGTATCACATCCCCTCCGATTTTGACATCTTGATCCCTGCCACCTTCGACCGTATGCATCGCCCTCCTGAGGGGTTCACTGCTTTTTCCATCAAACATCTCGATGCCGGGTTGAGATTCCCCCTGGCTCCCCCAGTGGCTGCGATCTTAAATAAGTTGGGGTTATGTCCCATGCAGCTTTCCCCAAATTCCATTACCCACATAGTCCTTTTTGTAGTAATGATGCGATATCTAGATTTAGACCCCAGTTTTGATAATTTTTGGAGTTTATATTCCTTCACCACCTCGAAGCGATCTGGTAGCCGGGGTTTTTTCTATCTTTCGGCCAAACCAGAGTGCGGGTATCTGAGCGCCCTGAAGTCGAATGTAGGAGTTTGGTTAGATCGCTACATTTTTATTCGACCTCCTAGTGGTGTCTGGCCTTTCAAGAACGAGTGGACTAAGTATAAACCCCTTCCGAAAACCTGTGGTGGGGGGCTGGAGGGTGACCAAATAAGGAGTCTGACACTTTATAAGTATGACCCAAAGAAGATTTAGACCCCAGTTTTGATAATTTTTGGAGTTTATATTCCTTCACCACCTCGAAGCGATCTGGTAGCCGGGGTTTTTTCTATCTTTCGGCCAAACCAGAGTGCGGGTATCTGAGCGCCCTGAAGTCGAATGTAGGAGTTTGGTTAGATCGCTACATTTTTATTCGACCTCCTAGTGGTGTCTGGCCTTTCAAGAACGAGTGGACTAAGTATAAACCCCTTCCGAAAACCTGTGGTGGGGGGCTGGAGGGTGACCAAATAAGGAGTCTGACACTTTATAAGTATGACCCAAAGAAGCTTCTCAATGAGAAAGTTTTGCAATTGTCTGGGCTCTCTCCAGCGTCCCTTCACATCGAAGAGTCCTTAGGTGATTTTCTTCTTTCGGTCTCACTCGCCTTATATCCTTGTAGCGTCCGTGTGCTAACTTTTTTCCTGTTCGCAGATAGTATCATCATGAGCACGCGCTCGGCTATGCGGAGGATCGCGGCCCAGAACAAATCACGCAAGGGGGGTGAGATCGCTGGTCCCTCGGACCCGAAAGGGAAGGGTAAGGCGGTCGCGAGTGCTAAAGACTTGCCTCCGATCCCACCTTCCTCGAAAGCACTCGCGATCGCCACTCCTGATGGGCAACAGCCCATTGCCATTGATAGCGAGGGTACACCTTCCGCCCCTGACGATCATCTTGGCTACAACTCCTCGGAGTTAGATCTGGGCTTGGATGAGGCTAGCGGAGGCCACGGAATCGACCAAGGAAGCCCCGGTCCACCTGAGGAGCGGTCTAAGAAAAGGAGGCGATCTCCGCTCAAAAAAGGATAGGGGCCCAAGTCCAAGTTGGGGCCTGGCGACAAGGGCAAAATGAAGGAGCCTGCTGAGGCTTCTCACCCGCCTCCGAAATCGCATAGTCCAAGCGTGCTGAGCAGGATGGCTAAGGAAGCCGCAGACAAAACTAGCGTCAATGAAGATCGGGACAAGTTTTTGAGGGTGGCGCAGCTCGCCACCTGTTGGGAGGATAGCCGGGCATCTCTCCGAGGTAATGTGCCGCCTCCCGAATGGCAGGACATGTCTAGCTCATCGCTGTATGGCGAGGCCGGAGGGGATACTTTTGCAGTCTACAATTCATTCGTCTCCGTTCGCGACCAGGGAGCACTTGTACCGAATAACCCTATTCGGCTTGAGGAGTTCGCAGCCCACTCCCTGGTCCAGGTATTTCAT
>NC_026145.1:6077909-6094365 GCF_000512975.1 Sesamum indicum
GAAGCTTAAGCCTCAAATGCACCCATTATCCGAAGAGTTACATCCAGACTGACCAGAAGGTGCAAGACTTGAGGTCTCAACTGGCCGAACGGGACGAGACAGAACGCAAGCAAGAGGATAACCTGTTGGCCCTGGGTGACGAAGTACAAAAGCTGCGAGCTGAGCTCGATGTCGCCAAGAAGGAGAAGGAGATTCTTCATTCGGAGCACGAGGTGGCCCTGGCGGAGGCCAAGAAAGAGGCGTTCGAAGCTGGACGTGAGGTCGGCCTCATTGAGGGCCACAAGCATGGGTTGGAAGAAGGCCAAGCTGGTCGCATTTTGATCGAAGAGCATCAGCGAGCTTTGGCCGATTCCCGGATGTCAGCGGTTCGTGATTTTTTGAAGACCGACACCTTCACGACCGCTCTTGAGATCAAATCTGCGGACTCGTTCGCCAAGGGCTATGAGACCTGCCTGTCTCAGGTCGAAAAGCTCGGTGGCTTCAATGAGTCTTTTGACCGCAGCAAGCTTGACATCTCGCTTGATGGTGACCTTCAACCTCTTCCTCCGGATCCTGAGCTGAAAGATGATGAATTCATGGTCCTGAGGGACGAACTGGAGGCAGAAGCTGACGCCTGATTAGTCCCGATTCTTCTACTTTTGTGGTAGGATTTTGAGCTGATTGATCCACATGTAAATCCTAGAAATTGTTAGGACACCATTTTTTGTAAACAGGAGAGTGGGGTAGAAATTTTGACGACCCCTGTACATGACATTCTATTAAATGAAAATGGAACTTTTGTCAGCTCGCTCCCTTTGCTATATTCGCGTATTGCGTTCTTTCCATTGGTTGTGTGCGTCTTTTACATATTGCAGATTAGCTGAGTGCGTCTTTTTCAGATCACACATTGGACGCGTCTTTTTCAGTTCGCGTATTGGTTGAGTGCGTCTTTTTCAGATCGCATATTGGACGCGTCTTTTTCAGTTCGCGTATTAGTTGAGTGCGTCTTTTTCAGATCGCACATTGGACGCGTCTTTTTCAGTTCGCGTATTAGTTGATTGCGTCTTTTTCAGATCGCATATTGGACGCGTCTTTTTCAGTTCGCGTATTAGTTGAGTGCGTCCTTTTCAGATCGCATGTTGGACGCGTCTTTTTCAGTTCGCGTATTAGTTGAGTGCGTCCTTTTCAGATCGCATGTTGGACGCGTCTTTTTCGGCTCGCGTTTTGCTTGTGTGCAAGTGGTGATAGTAATGTACGCATGGATCATAGGCGCAAAACAAATCATAGGCACAAAACAAATGTAAGCACGAAAACAAAGAAATTTTGATAAATATCGTCGCGTAAATTACAAGAGTGGTAAATATCCAGTAATACAATGTTTAAAATAGATGCGATCCTCCTAACCTTCGAGAATATACAACTAAGTTTGCTGGAACGCTTCCCGCGTAGTTTTGTTCGGTCTTACTGTTGAAGGCCCTTTGCCGGCCGATCGTTCGATCAGTCATCTTGTTCGACCTTTTGGTTGACGGCCTTTCCCAGGCTCCTTGTTCGATTTGTTGATGGCCTTTCACAGGCTCCTTGTTCGATTTGTTGATGGCCTTTCACAGGCTCCTTGTTCGATCCTTTGATGGCCTTTCACAGGCTCCTTGTTCGGTTTGTTGATGGCCTTTCACAGGCTCCTAGTTTCAGGCGTAGAACTTCTTCAGGTTTTGTATGTTCCAAGGGCGTGGTAGATCGCGACCTTGCATGTCTTGCAACCTGTATGTACCCTTCTTTCTGATTTCGGTCACTTTGTAAGGGCCTTCCCAGGGTGGCTCTAGCTTACCCACATGCTTTGATGCCTCCACCTTCTTCAGTACGAGATCCCCTACTTGCAGCTGGCGCGGTCGAATTCGACGATCATGGCTCTTCATCATTAGACCCTTGTGATGCAGGATTCGGGCATATGCAGCTTCTCTTTTTTCTTCGATGACAGTGAGGTCGAAGCTTCGCTCGGCTTGATTCGCCTCGGGCTCGTATTGCATCACTCTTTGCGACTCCTCCCCTATTTCGGCAGGAATGATGGCCTCAGTTCCATACACCAGGCAGAAAGGGGTTTCACCCGTGGCGGTCCGTGGTGTTGTTCGGTAGGCCCACAAGACCCCGGGCAGCTCGTCGACCCACGACCCCTTGCTCTCGAGGCGAGTCTTCAAATGTTGCAGGATCGTCCGATTCGTCACTTCGGTCTGCCCATTCGCTTGGGGATTTGCGACTGCTGTGAAGTGTTGCGCGATCTTCAACTCCTTGCACCATTCTGTAATTTTCCTGCCCTGGAACTGCGTGCCGTTGTCAGATATTAATATCCGGGGTATACCAAATCTGCATATGATATTCTTCCAAATGAAATTGATGACTTCCCTCTCCGAGATTTTGGCTACCGCTTCTGCTTCGACCCATTTGGAGAAATATTCGACCGCTACAATGATGAATTTCTTTTGGGCTTGTGCTGGTGGAAATGGTCCTACAATGTCAATTCCCCACTGGTCGAACGGGCACGCTATCTTGATCGGCTCCATCGGTGTTGCTGGTTGGTGTATCAAAGAAGCGTACTTCTGGCAACTCTCGCATTTCCTGACCAAGCTCTTAGAATCTTCGACCAAGGTTGGCCAGAAATAACCCTGCCGCATCACCTTCTGTGCCAGCGATCTCGCTCCCGAATGATTGCCGCAGCTTCCTTCGTGTATTTCCCGCATCACGTATAGGGCTCTCTCTCCATTCAAGCATTTTAGGAGGGGGCCATCCACTGTTCGTTTGTAGAGTTGACCATCCAACAACGTGAATCGGGCCGCGCGAAATTTGACTCTTTTTGCTGCTTGTGGGTCGTTGGGCAGGATGCCCTCTTCAAGGTACCGTATGATCTCACTCATCCACGATTCGGCCTCTGAAACGACCTGAATTTCTGTTCCCCTCGCGAGCGCCGACTGGTCGCGCACTACTGCAGTGATTTTTCGATCTCGGATTCCATCCATTGCTGCTCCAAATTTTGACAGGGCATCGGCTTTGCCGTTTTCTGCTCGAGGAACTTGTGAAAGAGAGCATCTGCTAAACTTTCTCATCAATCGCTGCGCGATCTCTTTGTACTGTGTCATGGTTCTCTCTCTTGTCTCGTATGCTCCTTCAATTTGCAATGCGATAAGCTGAGAGTCGGTGAAAACCTCCAGATCGCGAGCACCTGCCTCATACGCTAGCTCAAGCCCTAATACCAATGCCTCGTATTCCGCTTCATTGTTCGTTACCGGGAATGATAGTCGAGCAGCCACTTCTAACTCGATGCCCTCGGGTCCCTGGATCAATATGCCCGCTCCTCCGTTATTCGCATTCGACGACCCGTCTACATGTAGCATCCACTTCGAACAGGTATGGTCGGGGGCATCGGGCTCCTTCGGATCGCTGGATAACTCTGTGATGAAATCCGCGAGCACCTGTGCCTTCTGGGCCGTCCTGGGCTGGTACTCGATATCATGTTGCCCCAATTCAACCGCCCACTTAATTAGCCTTCCGGAAGCCTCTGGTCGAGACATTACATGCTTGAGGGGGTGGTTCGTCAGCACTACAATTTTATGCGACTGAAAGTATGGCCGCAGCTTCCGGGCAGTCACCACTAATGCCAGAGCGAGCTTCTCCATCTCCGAATATCGTAATTCCGCCCCTTGGAGCATTTTACTGACATAGTAGACTGGATTCTGATCTTTAGCCTCTTCTCTTATCAGCACGGAGCTAACCGCGTTTTCAGACACTCCGAGATACAAGAATAAGGTCTCGCCCTCTTTAGGATTTGCGAGCAGAGGGGGTTTGGTGAGGTACTCCTTCAGTTCTTGCAAGGCCTGTTCGCATTCTTGGGTCCACGCGAAACTCTTGGGTTTCCTCAAAGCTTTGAAAAATGGTAGGCTTCTATCTGCTGATCGCGATATGAATCTGCCCAAAGATGCAATTTTTCCGGTAAGCTTCTGCATGTCTTTGATCGAATCTGGCGACTTCAGGTCCATAATGGCTCGGATCTTTTCTGGATTCGCTTCTATCCCTCTTTCGCTGATCATATACCCCAAGAATTTTCCTCCCGTCACCCCGAATGTGCATTTATCCGGATTGAGCTTCATTCCATGCGACCTCATTATGCTGAACGCCTGAGAGAGGTCTTCAATGTGGTCCTGCGACCTCTTACTTTTGACCAGCATGTCATCGACATATACTTCCATGGTTCTTCCGAGCAGGTCCCCGAACATCTTATTAACCAGTCGCTGGTAGGTTGCCCCTGCATTCTTCAGTCCAAAAGGCATCATGTTGTAGCAATAAATCCCCTTATCTGTGACGAAGGAGGTTTTATCTCTATCCTCCTCTGCCAGCTGGATCTGGTGATACCCCTGATATGCATCCATCATTGAAAAGAGTTCGAATCCCGCGGTCGAATCCACCATGGTATCGATCCGGGGCAGCGGGTATGGGTCTTTAGGGCACGCCTTGTTCAGATCCGTGAAATCTACACACATTCGCCATTTTCCTGAAGATTTCGGGACAAGCACTACATTGGAGAGCCAATTCGTGTATTGAATTTCCGATATATATCCCGCTTTCAGCAGCTTCTCGACCTCTTGCCGGATAGCATCGTTCTTTTCCTTGCTGAAATTTCTTTTCCTCTGCTGCACAGGTCGAGCAGTGGGGTCTACATTCAACCGATGCACGATCACCTCCGGGTCGATCCCGGTGAAATCCGACGGGCTCCACGCGAACATATCCGCATTTTTTCTTAGAAAATCTATCATGGCCATCTCCCCTTCGTTGAGGCTGGAGCCTATCCTGGTCGTCTTGCTGGGGTCTTCAGCAGCGAGCTGAATAGCTTTGTATTCCTCGCTGGGTTTCAGGTGCTCCGCTTCGTACGGTCGGGGTTCCGCGTCCTCCCGGACCTTCTGTTTCTTCGACCTCGGCTCCCCCTTTATCGACAAGTTGTAGCACTTGCGAGCCTCCTTCTGGTCGCATGATACCTCCCCGATTCCATATTCAGTGGGGAATTTCATCTTCATATGATATGTGGAGATAACCGCCCTGAACGAATTTAATCCTGGCCGACCCAGTATGACATTGTACGTGAATGGGGTATCAACCACTAGGAATTTGACCATTAGTGTTTTTCTCTTCGGTTCTTCGCCCATGGACACCGGCAGCTCTACCGTCCCAAGTGAGGCCACTTCGCTTCCCCCAAATCCTACCAGCGGGGTTTTCACGGGCTCGAGCCTCGCATTCTCCAGTCCCATTCGGTCCACAACGTTTTTGAAAATGATGTCCGCCGAGCTCCCGCTATCTATCAGCACTTTGTGAACGGTGAAGTTTGCGATGTCGAGCTTGATGACCATGGGGTCGTTCTCTCCGCCGTCCTCCAACCTGTCCGAACTATCAAATGAGATGGCCTCTTCATCCTCCACCTTCAGCACGAATTCTTTCTGTCTAACCGATCCGGCTGTTCGGGCACATCTTTTCCGCGTTCGACCCGAATCTCCCGCAGTCGATCCTCCAGCGA
This sequence comes from Sesamum indicum, assembly GCF_000512975.1. Classification (NCBI taxonomy): domain Eukaryota; kingdom Viridiplantae; phylum Streptophyta; class Magnoliopsida; order Lamiales; family Pedaliaceae; genus Sesamum; species Sesamum indicum. The sequence goes on from NC_026145.1 coordinate 6,083,440, forward strand.
TTGTGTATATGACGCCCTTGGTGGGTGCGTTGTTCCCACCCATCGGGGGTTTGTCTGTCCTCGATGGGCCCGGATTTCTATCCCGGTCCGGGCTTCTTGATCTGCTTCTCCTTCCTCCCCCTCCAATTTTACAGTTTGGGGGCACGCGATCTCGGAAATAGCCCTGCCTAACGAGCCTTTCGATCTCGTCTTTCAGTTGGTAGCATTCTTCTGTGCTATGTCCTCTCTCCCGATGGAAGCGGCAATACTTGTTAGACATCTTCTTGGTGGGAGTGTACCTCGTATGTCTAGGCCATTTCAGCACGTCGGCATTTTCTACCATCATCAGAGCCTTCTCCCGGGACATGGCTAAGGGGGTATAGTTATGATATTTTGGAACGTACTTAGGCTCCCTCTGTTTCTCCATTTTTGGCTTATCATTTCCTCCCCCTCTTCCATCGTGAGGTCGCCGGGGAACATGCTCACGCTCCCTTCGCTCCGAATCTTTCATCGCGTTCATCTCCTCCTCGTCAATATACTTCTGCGCTATCGCCATCAGTTGCTCCACATCGTAGGGCGGGTCGCGCGCGAGGGCAGAGGCGAAAGAGCCTTTCCTGAGTCCATGTATGAGGATACTCACAAGCATGTCAATCCTCAGTTCTTGCACCTCCAAGGTCTCATTGTTGAATCGGCCCATGAAATTTTTCAGCGTTTCATCTTCTCTTTGTCGGATGTTAAACAGATGAGTAGCCGACCTCTTCTGTTTCTTCTTGCTTGCAAAATGAAAATTGAACTTTTGCACGAGTTGCTCGTAGGACTCGATGCTTCCACGGGGTAGGTTCGTGAACCATTCCTGGGCTTTCCCCGTCAGTGTGGTCGCGAACAATTTAGCCATTATTGGAGCCGATTGTCCGTAAAGATTCATCACCATCTCGAAAGCGGCTACATGCTCCTGGGGGTCTCTCATCCCATCATATCTCCTCAGATCGGGTACTCTAAACCCGGGCTCCACGGTCTGGACGAGGATTTCGTTGCAGAAAGGGGAGTTTTTGTTTTGCGCTACGATCTCCCCTCGTTTTTTCAACTCGTCTATCTGTTTATTCAGGCTATGTATCTGTTTGCCCACGCTCTCCACTTCGGCCCTGGATATGACCGGCTCTCTTCTTTTTGCGCGACCCTGGCTGCTGGAACCTGCGTCGGACGATGCCGGACGCTTACTGCGGTGCTCATGTTCTCCCTGGACTCTAGACTCTCTTATTGGCTCAACATTTTCGAATAGCTGCCTTCTGGCGGTTTCTTTGACCAGGGGGGTTGCTGTTCTCCGTTCATATTCTACTATAGCCTTTCGGCTTGCCTCGTCTATCATCCTCTGCAACTCATCCTGTGTGATTTGGATGGTTGCACCTGCTCCCCTCCTGGGTGTTTCTTCCTCGGCGACGTTTCTCCTCGATGAACCCTCCATAACAATAAAATTCTCAGAAGTTCCCACAGACGGCGCCAACTGATCCGGGTCGAATTATTCTATCTCCTGCAACGATCTCACAGCTGTTCAATTAACTCTTCCGGAACAGGTTTTGGATCCCCTGAGAATAAAACAGGAACCGTGAGCTCGTCGGGTATGTCCCCGACAATGACCCTCCGACGCTCAAGTTAGGTTGATCGAGAGAAATGTATTCTAGCTCAAAGTTCGATCTCAATAAATATGTAGCAGTTACCTCATTTATGGCGTATCGGGGTCTATTTATAGCACACAGATGTACGGAAAGTACTGGGCCACGTGGCCTCATCTGGTTGATCCCATTCTAATCGAATGGCTGTCATTGTCCGGGTCTTCTGTCAGCGCCTGCGACCCGGGTCGGGTCCTCCGCGACCCGCCCGTTATAAAGTACGCGGATCCGGTCGCGGAAATGACCACGCTACCCTTAATGAAGGGCTTTTCGGTCTTTTCGCGGGGGGATTATACATATACCCATCATATTACAAAAACATTGTGATTTTTGAAAGAACATATGATTTTTCCGAGGATTTAAAGTAGTAGATTCGAACATGTTGCAGTCTCATCTAAATAACTCATTCTATAGAGATCCAACTTGCATGATTCTTGTTCGAAATAAAACTAGACAAAAAATATTAGAAGAATTGGAGTAACAATGGCTCCTGTATTAGCTATAGTTTTTCCTAGGGAGACCTTGTAAACAAAAAAAAGAGGTATTATCAAACCTGTGTAGAAAGAGGCTAATTAACATGGTGATATAAGTATTTATGTTTCATTTTTTTTTTTGCTAAAAGTGAGAATATCTAAATAAATATATTTGAAATCTTAATAGGAGCTGGATCAATTGAAGAAAATTCACATGACGAACTAAGATCAACAACGATGTACAAATTTAGTATGTAAAATGACTAGCGACATCTATATATGTCCATTTTCAGCTTGAGATTACTTTTATGTAAATATATGATTTGTGTTGCTAATACTTTATGAAGAAGGTATACTTGATGGATGGTTTGAATTCAATAATTTTTCTGTGAAAGTGAAATAAGCAAAATCATCTCAATATTCCATGGTTGAATGTATTTTGTTGATGCTTACAAATGAAATGGTGATGCTATGTAGTCTTGAGTAACTAGTTGCTTACAAAAAAGATGAAATATGAAAATGAGGAATGATAAAAATTAAACATAATTATTATTTGGATACCTCTTTGATGATTTTGACCAGCCTGTGTGGCAAACTAGCCTTGGGGCAACACGACCTATGTGGCAAAATCAGCCTGTGTGGCGACTGGCCTTTGCGGAAATCAAAGGGAAAATGCACTTAAACATGAAGTGCTAGTGTAGGGCAAGTTGGAGTAAAAGCATGACTAAGAGGGTGTTTGGCTACGCTTGTGTCCAAGATTAATCCAGTTTGTTCTCTACCAGATTTGCTACGATGACTACTGCAACTATGATCTCTCTATTCTCAGCGACATGGATTTGTGGGGTGGCTTGAAATGCTGGTTTATCGTTTTTTTTTTCTTTGGTAGCACTGATATGCCTTATTCACTTAAACATAAAGTGATGAAAGGTGAAGTTGAGTTGGTGGAGAAAGAAACTATATAACCCTCTTGTAAGCATACTAGGAATAAAGAATGTGATTGGTTGTCTCAATATGAGATGCTTGCATTCTAAATGAATTGGAATGTGTTGGAATTAAATAAATGACAATCCTACACGTGTAACGTGCTTCTATCTTGTTTGAACTAAACTTAATTACCGATATAGGTCGTATCGATTATTTACTTTTTGAGTTGCAAGATCACCCCTCTGCAAATATTTTTCAGGTGTAGACTTTGGGTTGTGACCACTCTCGAGGAATAGGTCTACGTTGTTTATTCCAAGTTAGGTTGGCTCAGTATGCGATATTCCACTCACAAGTAAATAAAATTAGAAGTTATAAATTTTGAGAATATTAATTACACATTAAAACAGAGGATGACTTCTGAACAAGTTATAATAGTTCTATCTTGCTATATTGACAAAGATATGTATAGGTTATGCATGAGCTGATACACCTGCTAGTTGTATTCATAGAGCATGTGAATACACTGCTGGTCTGAATGAGTTATTAGAGTCTGTACATGATCATGATGATGCACCTGAGCATCATGGTCAGAAGCCTTAAATAGAAATATTTGACAACAAGATGTGAATCCGTTCATGCAATAATTTGTAGAGTTATGTAGAAAATGGCTCAAGCAACACAACCCCAACACCAAGATGTTGCTATTTGTAAGAACTATAAGGTAGTTAGGAGGCAGGGTGCAAAAGCGTTTACAGGTATCACTGACCCTGCAGAAGCTGAAGAGTGGTTAAGAAATATAGAAAGATTTTTAGACATAATTGAATATACTGTTGAACAAAAATTAAAATATGCACATAATGTTTGATTTCAATTTTGCTTCATCTCCGAAATGGGCCAAAACACGGACAATGTTTGCCTTGATTTATTTTGGAAGTTTTGGTGGTGTTTTGAGATGTTTGAAATAGTGCCTCATTTATTTTTTGTCAAAATAAGGCTACACTAACTATAGGCCCTACAACTAAAAAAATTATATACATACTCATATATATATAAATATATATAAAAGAGACATGATTTAACAATGAATAGTAGTTTTTTTCTCCTACTAAACAACATCAAACATACCATACTTATTTTATAATATCTCCAAAAAACAAATCCAAACATACGCATTATCTCTAACACATACATATTTATCTTAATTTTTCTCTCTCTATCTCCACAAAACAGATCAAAACAATTTTAAAAACCAAACATAGTGGCAGTGTCCCTATTAGAGAAAGATGCTCTAGATTGGTGGGAAACTATTTTAGGGAGTAGGGATCGACTAATCACTTTAATGTGGGATGATCTTGAAAGAATTTGCTAAAAAATACACTCTACCAATCTATAGAAATCATAAGAAGGTAGAATTCCTTGAAGTGAAATGAAATAATTTTTCTCCAATCTATTATCATCAAGGAAACAATGTATTTCTCCAATCTAAAACTCGTGACAAAAATGCATTAAGACATGTGAAAAACTTGTGTAACTAGATGAATTGCGTCTATGAATTACCTTTTCCGCTATGTTGAATTTCTTCTCAGTTCATCAACATAATTAATTAAATCTAAAAGTTGATTTGGCTTTCAAATTATGAAAACAAGCATAGTAACACATGGATATACGAAAACAAAGCTATAACTTAATTTGATAATATACTCCAAACATTATCTCAATTAGATTTTTCAAAAGCCCTAGAAAAAATTAAATCAGTTCATCATAACTAGATAAAACACAAAGAACAAAGATTCAGGAAAACTCATGGAGTTGAAAGTCAGGCATGAACGGTCTGTCACTCCAACATCAGATCAATTTATCCATTTGTTTCATTGGCTTCTCGTCTATACTCAGTGATTTTCTCCTTTTTTCTCTGGCAAAAAGAACATTCTCGGCCTTCTTCTCTTCCTCCTAGTTATATCGGTTCCCTAAATTTGGTAAGAGAGGAAGAGAGTTCTTAGTTTAATCTATTCTCTTTCTTTCCTTCCCTATCCTCTTCCTACCATACTTCTCAACATAATTACAAGGAATAAGTTGCTCCACATAATGTTTTGACTCAACAATTATGTTGAGAACTCTTCAATTTTTGCCTAGCGCATATATGATAACCCGTGGGTCACCGGTAAAAATAGACTCGGTTCTCTGTCAGATAGATTCCTGATAACCAGTCGGTCATGGGTTAAACTGACTTTGATCTTCTGTTTGCTGACTTTCTGACAACCTTTGGGTCACAAATTATTCTTGATGCGCTTTTTGCTGCATTTTTCGACTTTTCTTGAACTTGAGATGTTTTCTTACAACTGGCTCTTTTTTCATGAAAGCGCCTAAAATATCACAAATAAACCCAAGAGCAAGCATCATACCATAAGAATATAGGGTTATCAACAACAAAATGCATCATATAATTTTCACTAATCAAATTCCCCTACACTTAAGCCATGCTTGTCTGAATCTTGTAATAATCCTTTTCAATCATATTCATTCCAAAGATAATCAGATTTATTCTACCCCATTTTGACTTACGTCGATATTCAAAATGAACTTACTTTCAAGGTACAAGTTGAAGGGAGTGTATCGGCCCCGGAATTGCGGCGAAAGCGCAAAAAATCAAAAAATAATGATCCTAGCAAACAATAAATCCCAATCAAGGGGTTCAACATTGATCTTTCTCGGGCGTTCAGTGTACAATATGAAACAAAGGCAATAGAAACACAGAGAAAGAGAATAAGAGGTTGAAAATTGAAATAGAGATGACCCTCGTAGTTTTTCTTTGTACAGCTTCATGCGTTGATTCCATTCCATTTTTAGCTTAGTTCATGTTGAGATCTCGATTTCGGGATCCTCTTAAGAATGAAACGCCACCACTAAAGGAAGTGGAGATTTCGTGCTACCAAAATCTCCATAGAAGTGAATCAATAACGTTATTGATTAACGTTTGATTCTTTGTCCTACGAGAAGGGTGTGAATCAGCTGTTGGTTGGCTAGGGTAGATTTTAGGGTTATGTATATGATCTAGTCAAAAGATACCAAGGAGTCTTGACCTAACAAGTGTTGGAATAGGTGACCCAAAGCCAATTAGATTGGGGATTTTGAGAACTATTCATGCAATCTTTATTTAAGTAATGTTGTCCCGACGAATATGGTAAGTATTCATCTTTGACACCTGTATCTATTGTGCTTACCAAATTGCGTCAAGCACTGCTTTGAAGTCACAACAGATGCCCACAGACCACTTGAACAACTGTGTATCAATTGGATTGTGCATTGGATGACGGTCATGAAATCAACTGCCAAGGGTTGGGCCTGAAATGTTCCAAGTCGAGGACCTCGAGAATGGGAATCGAGTGTCCTATAGTGACTTGCATTAAGAGTCGCATTTATTTGATGAGTGCCGTGTTTTATCAATAATAGACATGGGATGTCTATGCGATCTTAGTAGGTCGATTGGTTAGTTATCAAATCAATTAAACTGAAGAGCGGGGATCGTCATATGAAAGCCTTAAAGGCTCGGTCAGTATGACTCGAATCCCCAACTCCAATAGTAGGGGAGTAGTCCTCAGACTTGAGGAATAACGGCAATCACGTCCATGCGATGACTGTATCTTAGATTTGTGCGAGAAGTGATAGTATCTTAGACATGGTCATCATAAGCTTGTCTAGTACAGTCAAAGTATGTAGCGAGCATGGTGAGTTCCGAAAAGAGGATCCGTCCCTTATCAAAACGTGATAGAGGTATCTCTAATGCACTTGGAGATGCGTTTGCCTCTATAAACCTGTGGTCAGAGTCATTGGTCGAATAGGATGGGAACAGATACCAATTTCCATCCCTTAGAATAAGGTTTGGAGACGGTAAACGAAAGGATCGTACCCATATGCACTCGAGAGCCTAACAGTTCACATGGAAATTCGCTTAGTCTCTAGTGCCATGGATCGTTGCTAGACAGCCACCCATGGTGATGGACTTTCTTGATAATAGTGTTTGACATTAGTCCAGATCTAGCTGAAAGATGAACTTAAAGAGTCATACACAAATCACTAAGAAGGAACGAGGAATTAATTGAGAATTAATTCCATAAGTAATTAGATTACTTATAAATGAGAGGGATCCATTGGATGGAGGAGTCCAAGGATAAATTAATAGGACTAATTTATATTGGGCTTGCCCTTATTATTTAATAAGTTGGACTTATTATTAATTAATAAAGGCTTATTGGGCTCATATATTTAATTGGATTAAATATATGATGGGCTTAATTAGGTGGGCTTTAATTAAATTAGATTTTATTTAAATTAATTAGACCTTTTATTTTATTTAATAAAGTCGCCCATTACACCCTAATTAAGTTGTTGAAAAATTCTAAGAAAGGAAATCATTGACTTAACAGTTTCACTTTTGGAAAGTTCCATGTTAGTCATCCTTTATTTGGAATAAAGAATTTATTATCCTATGGATGATAGAACGAACCTATACACGTTGTAGTACATCCATACAAGGTATATATATGTATATTAGTTATTTGGAATGACTAATGAATACATAACACACAAAAACAAAATAATTTCCTAACCCTAAAGCTTCCACTCGGCCACCCTTCTTTTTCAAGCACTGGGTGTGTTTTTCTCCTTATTTCTTTTGTAGCAAATTGAATTGAGGGTCCCAAATCCCGGTGTGGTGTTGACGCGACTTTAGAAGGCTTTCACATTGAAATCTCACGTGAACGGATCAAACAAAGAAGGTTTGAAGTAAATCAAGCAAAGAGTTAATTCTTGATTTACAATTTTGTACCTCTCGTTTTTATTTTACCATTAGCCCTGTTTATTGCTTTTATTATTTACTACATCGAACACCCGAGAACTCCAAGGGTACACCCCTTGGAATCATGATTTTATTATGTTTTGTTTTTAATTTACGTATTTTTTATATTACCGCTTCCGCTTGCGCGTTCCCTAGCCAATCCACTCGCATTTTGCGGTTTGATGTAGGGGCTATGGTTTATGTGAATAGGCATGATAGTATGATTTTATTGCTTTTGAAGCATGATATTTATTTTTCCCTTATTCCTGAATAATTATATGAGAAATTTAACTTGTTTAACTTTTTGCAATTTTAGATGATTTAAAATATTTTTTAAGAAAATTGAATTTTCTGGTAAAATACTTATTTTTAATTTCAGTATAATATGGGGAAATAAAAAAAAAAAGCTGGTACTGTAGCAGTCCACTACCGACCGACAGTGGACAGTGTGCGCGAGTTGGAAGGCAGTGCGCGCGTGAGTTGCGCGCAAGCAGTGCGGCCGCACACACGAGTGCTGGCAAGGGAGCTAGCACGCACGCGACCTGCTGTGTGGTCGTTGTGCTACTGCTGTAGTTGACGACCGACAACTGGGCCGTTTTTCGCCATTTTTTTTGGAAAATTAAATTTTTTAATTTCTGCACATTTTCTGAAAATATTAATTTTTGTTGATTTAATTTTGGTAAAAATTGGATTCTTTTTTCTAGAATTAAATTGCTTTAATTAATTTGGTTGTTTTGCGTGCATTGGATGCACGGAGTTTTATCATCCATTTGAATTGCAAATTTTAAACTTTATGTTTTCTGCATATAATTGTTTGTCGTAGTATTGGATATCACGATGTTTTCTTCAGATGTTCATTTTCTTATCTAGCATGCTTAATTGATATGTGCTAGTTGAATGTGGATGGATGATCATCGAGCCCTAGACCCTATGTATGTCTTTTAATTTTTGTTGGGTGAACCCGTGTGCTTTTGTGATTTAATTTTCTCCCACCTTCTCGTTTTTAGCCTTGGAATAATAAGGCTTGCTATCTCCTTCCTAATGTACTCCCCCGACTTTTGATCGGGATTTCTTTTTAGATTGTAACGAGAGTAGTATAGGAGATTTCGATGAGGTTTTTATTTTAAGCAAGCTCATGGAGAAGGTCCATGGAGAAAAAGGTCGCGGCGGAGCAGGCTACGAAGAAGGCGGTCCATGGAGATATTACAAGGCCCATCTATATGTTGATGGGTAAATTACTTTTGTAATAGTATTGGGCCATCCTAGACTGACATAGACTCACTATGGGCTTAGTGGTTCTCGTAAGTTGGGCTCGTGATCATCCAACAGGGGTATGCTAGGTTTCATTGCGTGCGAGGCTGTTCGCCCATTAAATCGGTACATGAGCTGGGTTCAGAATGTAGTGAGACAGTTCAGTCCATATCGGGTGTGTTGTATATATTTGATATTTATGCTTGCAATGTTAATATGTGATGAGGTCTCGGTCAAACAACTCATAATTAACTCTCACTTGATTTCACCAAGTTAAAGTGTTTGGGCCCAAAATGGACTTGGATCAAAATGGTTTGATCTGTCCAAGGTTTCCATCCACAATAATGTGGTGAGGAAGCTGTCACTACCCAAGTGTGGTCTCACGGGTAATGGCACATTTGGACTAGAGGCAACTGCACTATTATTGTGAACAAAGGAACACGCTCACTATTTTCCTGTCTAATAAGTCGTAGGGGCGACAATTGAGGTGTGATTTGATTGATGAGTTGAGCCTAAAACTAATTAAACATTAAACCCATAAATTAACTCAAATCAAAATTTCATTTCGATCGGTCCAGACCTTCCATCCATAACAATATCATGAGGAAGCTACCGCTATCAGAATGTGGTCTCACAAGTTGTGGTACATTTGAAATTGAACGCAAGTTGCATTGTTGTTATGAACAATAGAACACACTCGTTGTTTTCCTGTCGCACGAGTTGTGGGGGGCGACAATTGGGGTATGATTTGGTTGATAGGTCGGGCTTACACCCAGCAGCATGATTCGCTCGGAGTCCTCGTGATCGTGTGAAGAAGTGAGGCAAAATATCTTGATAATCTCATGGAATGAGAATGGCATCAGTTGCCTCCCACAAAGCTTTTTCCATGTGAATCGTAAAGACGGGGCAGGATGAGTTGTTCTTGTGATTTCCAAGTCCACTAGGAAAGGATTTTCCAAACCCCACTTGAGAGTTGTGGGATTTTGTAGAAATAGTAGAAGGGGTTAACAACTAAAGACTGAGTCTTAACTCAAACTCAATATTATTGTAATCTGCTTATTATTTCTACTCGCATTTAGAATGCATGCCTAGGATATCGTTTTCTATTCTTTTTAATTTTGAAATTTATTTATTGGAACACAATCATTAAAATTGAAGACGAAAATCGAAGGACTGTCCTCGATTACTAAACCTAGGGTTATGTTATGGAAAAGCCACTTCCATCGGACATGAAAAGGAGTCATGAGGCTTAAGAAAAATTTGACATTCAGGATTTAGGCATAAGGATAATCGCAAGGTCCATAGCATCACACCTTGCTTCTATCATTCATGAGCGGTATGACAAGCTAGATGTTGTTGGTTCAATAAATGTTCCACATAAATTAAATTTATGCAGCACCGAACTGGCATATTGGATATGCCGCGACGGAAGCATTTTTTGAAGCCAAGAAAACTGAGTATCGTTTGTACATAAACGTGGAGTTGAGATGCTATCCCTTATGGAAGAGCTCGATAACATCAATGTTTATCTTGAAAGGAGATGTACATATTAACTCTAAATGGGCTTGAGAAGACCATATCAGGAGTCTATAAAAATGGTTCGACCAATACGAGGCAACGATTGAAGAATCTGCGCTGTTAGTATTGGATTTGGAGGCTTCAACCTCAAAGAGAACAATAAGGGAGCCTGACGCCGAATGAGAAAGAAGGATGAAGCAAAGTCAGCCGCTACAAATGCCTTGAGCCCTCCTATCGCCTCAATGGACGAAGGTAAAAAGAAAAATGGAATAACGGTTCA
>NC_026145.1:6094375-6140823 GCF_000512975.1 Sesamum indicum
AATTTACTTACGATGTTTGCATGAAATTTCCAAAGGCCGTTAGAAGTGGGAGTATCATGAACTCCCATTCAGTCGAGCTATGGCATTTGTTGAGCAAAGATCCAAGTGTTGAACACTTGCTCTCGAAAGGCATTTCTGCAAATGGTTTGTAGAAATGAAAAGGAATAGAATGCTAAGATAAGTAGTCTTAAAGCTAAAGAATGGCTAGGCTATTACTGCAAAAGCAATAAGACTAAATAAACTCAACTAACAATATTCATGTCAAAATAGTAAACAATTATGTAACCCAGTGTGATCAAGTTGTTAGTCAATTTCTAGGCAAATTAGACTATAATCTTGATCAATAAAGGATTCTCTCGAGTCTGTTGAGTTATTAAATTATCGTACTACATAATTGAATTATGCATGCTAAAAAAATGACTAAAATGGATGGTCAACAACATAACTTACAACGAATGGCATGCATGAGCTAGGCCATATCCCTTTAGTTAGGATGAGTAGGTTGGTAGATTCAAATAGTCTGGCAACAGACGATTTGAGTTACTAACTTATGAATCCTTTCTGAGAAAGGAAAAAAGCGATAAAGCACTTTGTGGGACAAAAGTACTTATAAAAAATGATCTAATGGATTGGATCCAAAATAGACATCTGTAAGTAACTAACTACTTAAATACCAGTAGATGCTTCATAAGTCTAAGGACTTCCGGAAAGATTTGGAGAAATTAGACTTGAGGTGAAGAACCAAACTGCTTATGGAGACAAACCCCTCGATGGGATCGAGGTGGTGCGTATTTAGTGGGAAGTTCTTAAAACATCCAAAAATGAGAATGGAATTCTCATTAAGTGAAATTCCTCCGGAAGAGACGATGTAGAACTGTCTCTAGTAAGGAAGAAATCAAACCTTGATTGGACATTGTTCGATCGACGCTTCACTAAATTAGTTGGCCCGTCTGGATGTGGGCTTTCGAAACACCATCCTGTTGTAAAATACGGTGCTTTCTTAAAGTCGTAATCCAGACACCATATTCGATATGGATTGGCAAACTTGTGTCCTACAAAAGTCTTAAGTATGAGGAATGGTCCTGCATACCTTAAAGAACTAGTGGGAGGAAAATTAGACTGGGGGTCTAATTTATCCAGGTACATTATGGAATAATGCAAACATCACTTGTAATCAAAACTTAACTGACCATGTCTAAGTTCTCCAAAGGACGATCAGAAAACTACAGTTACCTGAAAGGTACGAGTTTCTAAAACCTAACATGGAGAATTGATGAAGGACATCGATCGGATTAATGGCTTGGAGCCATAAAATCCACTATGTAGTTCAAACTAGGTTTGAATATCCTACATACTTATTTTGACAAGTTCATGAGGTACATGACTTGGTCAAGAACAAGGTAGAAGATCAATGGGAGCTCAATTGTGTTTCAAGTATTTTAAATGTTAAAAACATCTCAATCATTTGGAATGATAGAAAGACGCTTTGGATGTCTAAAACACGAACATTGTTCATAAAATTCTCCATCATAAAATTGGATTCCTATCTAGGGATAAGCTATCCAAGATTTAGTCATGGTAGACTGATGAGGAGCTTAGATGTTTGACATCCTACGTCTTTGATGTAAGCAGCATGGAATGTTATTCGGTGCACTGAGTTCGATGTTGCTTATGCTTTTTTAGCATAACAATGGATATCGAGTGAACATCGACGAGGGAACAGACAGCTATTGAAGGGCTATCTTTAAAACCAGAATAAGGATTAAAGAAGAACTCTTGATGCACATTAATGGAGAGTTGATTCTGGAAGGCTATAGCGATAGTACCTTCCAGCATCATATGAATAATATTTAATCTCAAAATGAACGTACAGTCGAATTTTATGATAATGTGGTAATACTGGCAAGGTCCCAAGTAGAATACCATAAGGACCCTTATCATGGAAAATTGAATGTATGGAAACTTTAAAAGTTATATTAGAAAACGGTTAGGATCGAAAAACAATGACCAACTGTTAGGTATGCTACCTAGCATAGCCGCGCCAGTAGTCACCTTGCAGGATGACAACTGGGCTACAGCACAAGGTAAAAGGTTCGAGATCTCATCACATGTCAAAGGAAAAATTTTAGACACCAACATCAGCTTGGAGCCATAATAGGAAGATGTAACGTGCAGTTAGACCACAAGATATATCGGCAGAAATGAAAGTAAACCCATAAGACCTAGCCGGTATCTCAGATTACTTATAATTGAATGACTCTGAAAATATGAGCAATTGGCTTTAAGGTCAAGTGGGAGATTGTTGGAATAGGTGACCAAAAACCATTAAATTGACGATTTTTTGAGAACCATGCAAGCAATCTTTATTTACGTAATGTTGTCCCAACCAATATGGTAAGTATTCATCTCCTGCACATGTATCTATTGTGCTTACTAAATTACGTCAAGCACTACTTTGACGTGACAATAGATGTCCACAGACCACTTTAACAACCATGCAATAGTTGGATTGCGCATTGGATGGCGGTCATGGAATCAACTGCAAGGGTTGGGTATGAAATGTTCCAAGTCGAGGACCTTGCGAATGGACATTGAGTGTCCCATGGAGATTTGAATTAAGAGTCGTATTCATTTGATGAGTGTTGTGTTTCATCGGCGATAGAAGAGGGACGTCTATGCCATCTTAGCGGGTCAATTGGCTAGGTGTCGAATCGACTCAACTGACTCGCGGGGATCGTCATATCGAAGTCATGAAGGTTTGGTCGGTATGACTCGAATTCCCAGCTCCAATAGTAGGGGTGTGTCCTTAGACTTGAGGAATCATGGCAGCCATTTGCATGAGATGACTATATCTTAGATTTTTGCGAAAGGTGACCGTATCTCAAACATGATCATCATAAGCCTTATCTAATATAGTCAATGTATATAGCGAGGAAGGTGATTTCCAAGAAGAGGATCCATCCCTGTCAAAAAAGTGACAGAGGTATCTCCAATTCACTTTGAGATGCGTTTGCGCTCTATAAATCTGTGGCCATAGTCATTGGTCAAATAGGAAAAAGAGGTTCCTTTGTCGAGCAATTTGGTGTAATGCGATCTTAAGTATTAAGCATAGACGCCTAGTCTAGGATGGGAGCCGACGCCTAATTCTATACTCTCGACTAAGGTCAAGAGACTATAGATAGAAGGACCGTACCCGTATGGACTCGAGAGCCCAAGAGTTCACATGAATATTCACCTAGTCTCTAATGCGATGGACCATTGTTAGACAGCCACCCATGATGACGGGCTTTCTTGATCAAGAATTGATAGAGAATTATTAATAAAATTAGATTTAATTAATAATAGTGTTTGACACTAGCCCACGTCTAGCTGAAAGGTGAATCTAAACAGTCACATATAAATCACCAAGAAGGGATGAGGAGCTTAATTAGAAATTAATTCCATAAGTAATTGGATTACTTATAAATGAGAGGGATCCATTGGATGGAAGAACCCAAGAATAAATTAATAGGATTAATTTATATTGGGCTTGCCCTTATTATTTAATAAGTTGGACTTATTAATTAATAAAATCTATTAGCTCATATATTTAATTGAATTAAATATATGATGGGCTTAATTATGTGGGCTTTAATTAAATTAAAATTAATTGGACCTTGTATTTTATTTAATAAAATCGGGCATTACACCATAATTAAGTTGTTGAAAAATTCTAGAAAAGGAAATTATCGACTAACAATTTCACTTTTTGGAAAGTGTCATGTTAGTCATCCTTTATTTGTAGTAAATGATTAATTACTTTATGGATGGTAGAATGGACCTAGACAGATTCTAGTAAATCCATACAAGGTATATATATATATATATATATATATATATGTAAATATTCTTATTTGGAATAACTAATGAACACATAACAAAGTAAGAAAAATAATTTGTTTCTCTCAAACTACTCCACTTGGGCAAACCCCCTCTTGTACACACTTGGTGTGTTTTTTTCGTCAATTCGTTTCTAGCAAATTGAGTTGAGTCCCAAGTTCCGGTGTAGTGTGAACGCAACTTTAGAAGGTTTCGACATTGACACCTTGCGTGAACGGATCAAACATAGGAGGTTGAAAATATGATTTATGATTTATGCACCTCTAGTTTTGTATCCAACTGTTAGCCCTGTTAATTTCATTGTCATTTATTTTTAACAACTACATCAATTGCCCGGAAACTCTAAGGGTACACTCCTTCGAACTATGATTTTATTGCGTTTTTATTTTAATTTTATGCATTTTATTATCGCCGCTTTCGCTTGCCCTTCCCGAGCCAATCCACTCCCACTTCAAGGTGCTTTCAAGTGGTACCAGAGCTAGATTTGATGTAGTGCCTTTTGTTATGTGTGAATAAGCATGACAATATGTTCTTTATTTCTTTTGAAGCATGATATATTTTTTGCTTATTCTTGACCAATTATGTGAGAAAATTAATTTGTTTAAATTTTTGTAATTTTGAATGATTTTAAAAAGAAAATGGTACTGTAGCAGTGTACTACCGACCTACAGTGCACAACGTACGTGCGGCCGAGAGCCTACGTGCTGGACAATGCTTGCGGGCGACCGTGCGGCCGCTCCACTGCTGCTGCTTTTGACGGCTGGGCCGTCTTTCGTCATTTTTTCGAAAAATTGAATTTTTCAATTTCTGCATATTTTCTGAAAAATATTAATTATTGCTGATTAATTTTGAAGAAATCGAACTTTTTCTAGAATTAAATTATCTTAATTAATTTGGTTTAATTGCGTGCATTGAATGAAGGGGGCTTAATTAATTTGATTTAATTGCATGCATTGAATGCCCTAGACCGCATGCATATCTTTTAATTTTTGTTGGGTGGTCGGTCAGCCCTTGTGATTTTATTCATCTCTCCTCATTGTTAGCCTTGGAATAATAAGGCTTGCTATCTCCCTCCTGATGTACTCCCCCAAAATTAGGGTTTCTTGTTCAATTGTAATGATAGTAGTGTAGGACATTTTTGGTGAAATTTTTCTTTTTGTGCAAGCCATGGAGAAGAAGTTCCACAGAGAAGAAGGCTCACGAAGGATGAGGCCCACGGAGATGGCGGCCCATGGGGATATCACAAGGCCCATCTATATGTTGATGCGTAAAAAATACTTTGTAATAGAATAGGGCCACCCTAGAATGACCATAGACTCAATGTGGGTTTAGTGGGCCGGATAGGTTGGGCTCGTGATCATCCAATAGGGGTACGTTAGGTTTGATTACATGCGATGCATTTAGTTAAATGCTTTAAGTATATGATACTTATTTATGCAATGTTAATTTGTGATGAGGTCTCGGTCTAAAACTCAAAATAACTCTCACTTGGTTGGACCAAGTTGAATATTCGGCCCATAATGGACTTGGATGAAAATGGTTTTGATCTGTCCAAGCCTTCATCCATAGCAATGTGGTGAGGGAGCTATCGATGTCCAAGTATGATCTCACGAGTCGTGGCACATTTGGAATAGAGGAAACCTGAACAATTATTGTGTACAAAGGAACATGTTCACCGTTTTCCTATCTCACGAGTCGTGGGGGGAGACGAATGAAATATGAGTTGGTTGATGGGTCGGGCCTAACACCGAGTAACATGATTCGCTTGGAGTCCTCGGAATCATGTGAAGATGTGAGGTAAAAGATGTTGGGAATCTTATTCGATGAGAATGGTATTGGATACCTTCCATGATGCTTTCGCCATGTGAATCGTAATAGTGGAGCATGGAAAATTCACTCGTGGATCCCAAGCCCAGTAGGAAATATTGTTCCTGAAACCCCACTTGAGAGTAGTGGGCTTTCATATAAATAGTGGGAGAGTTAAAGACTAAAGACCAAGTCTTTAAGCTTAATCATATATTACAATCATTCATTGATTTCTGTTTAATATTCTATTGTCTAGAAAATATCTAAGAATGCTTTAACCATGAAAATGGAGACTAATAAATCCAATAGCATGAACTACAACAAATTGGCTGCAAAATCTAAAGATTGTCCTAGATTTCGAGAACCAGAGCTATGTCTTGGACAAACCACTCCCAACGGCTTTGCCGGAAGGGTCCTTGCCCGTAGAGCATGTCATGTTCCATAAATGGCTTGAGGACAATCACAAGGTTCGTAGTATCATATTGGCTTCAATGTCCAATGATATCCAAAAGCAATATGATAAGTTGGATGATGTTTCCTCTATAATACTTCGCATGAAGGAAGTTTATGAGATTCCTGATAGGCATATTAGATATGTCGCTATAAAAGAATTCTTCAAGAGCAAGATGGCCAAAGGATCGTCTGTACAAAGTTACGAGGTTAAGATGGTATCCCTAGTGGAGAAGCTTGAAAACCTTAAAGCTGGGCTTGACAATGACATGTATATTGACGTGATCCTTCAGTCACTTCCTCCATCCTATGACCTGACTATTATTAACTATAACATGAATGGACTTGAAAAGTCCATTCATGAGTTAATTAGTATGCTGGTCCAATACGAGGTGACGACCCACAAGTCTACGCCGGCGGTATTGGTAGGAGAGGTTTCAACCTCCAAAGCGAAATGCAAGAGGGCTGGATGCTGGAAGAGGAAGAAGGGCAAGGGAAAAGTCATCGCATCCAAACTCCCGTGGAAATGGGCAAAGGGAAAGGAAAGGTTGGCGATTCTCAACGGTCAAAGGTGAATGATGTCTGTAACCACTGCCAAGGAATTGGGCACTGGACGAGGGAGTGCCCACAACTCCTCTCCAACCCAGGTATGTTTGTGATTGATGAAATATGATAACTGATTCTACTTCTTGGGTATTAGATACTGGCTGTGGAGCTCACATCTGCAATAACTCCTAGGTGTTGGAAAGAAGCAGAATGCTAAGTAAGGATGAAATGATTGTAAGGCTAGGCGATGGGAAGACCGTCACTGCGGAAGCCGTGGGATCTCTTGACTTAGTCATTAGTGATCGTATTCGGATAGAATTAAAACATTGTTATTATGTACCAAGCATGATCAAGAATATTATTTCCATTTCTTCTCTACACAATGATGGTTATATATTTGCGATCAATCAAAATGGTTTTTTTTTTAATGATAATAACTCTCATATTCTTGATACATTAGTAAATGGTCTTTATATTCTCCAACAGTCTAATTCGATTATGACTGCCCAACACAAATGAAAACTAGATAATCATGAAAACGCACAGCTATGGCACGTAAAGCTAGCCCATATCTCAAAAGATAGGATGAAGAAATTGGTAGACTCTAAGAGTCTAAAGGTAGATGATTTGGACAAGCTACCGACTTGAAAATCCTGTCTGAAAGAGAAAATTATTAAGAAGCCTTTTGTTAGACAAAGTGCACTTTTGAACGGTCTTTTGGATTTGATCCATATAGACGTGTGTGAACCATTAAATACTCCAACTAGAGGAGGATAATCGTACTTCATAACCTTAATAATTAAATACTCACTTTATGGTTATGTTTACCTAATGAGATATAAGTTTGAGGCCATTGGAAGGTTCAAGGAGTACAGACTTAAAGTCCAGAATCAAAATGGCCGTAAAATTAAAGCCCTTCAGTCAAATCTAGGTGAAGAATATTTAAGTGGTGAATTCATTGATTATTTAAAGGAGAATAGAATTCAATCTCAATGGACTCCTCCTGGAATGCCACAACTGAATGGCGCGGCAGGAAGGAGGAATCGAACCCTATTGGACATGGTTCGATCCATAATGAATTTTATGAAATTGCCCCCTTCCTTATAGGGTCACGCTCTTGAGACGGCGGCCAAATTACTTAAGATGGCGCCATCTAAGAGGGTCCTCCAGATACTATATGAGATATGGCATGGAAAACCTACATCCTACAAGTATTGGAGAGTGTGGGGTAGCCTCTCATAAGTCAAGAGGCTAGTAGGAGACAAACTAAACTCGAGGTTTGGTCTGTGCAGGTTTGTCGGATATCCAAAAGAAACTACAGGATACTACTTCTATGATCTATTTGAGCAAAAATGTTTTGTCGCAAGAAACGCAGTGTTCTTGAAAAAGGATTTTCCTACGGATAGCTGAAGCGATGAGGTGCTACTTGAGGAAACAAGTGAGACACCTCGGCAGAAGGAAGGAACATCATTTGAGCCTATAGTTCCTAATGATAGTTGTCCAGCCCTCCGTAGGTTGACCAGGGAATCGTGACCACCTAATAGGTACAGATTCCCGGGACTGACTACTCATTTGGACAATGATCTAAAGACGTGCGGAGAAGCAATGTCAAACATCAATTTGAATAAGTGGTTTGAGGCCATGAGGTCCAAAATGGACTCGATGGGTTCAAATCAAGTTTGGCTCCTCGTAGATCCACCTAAAGGTGTTAAGCCTGTTAGGTGCAAATGGATCTAAAAATGTAAGCTTGGAGCTGATGAGAAGGTTACAGCTTCAAGGCTAGGCTCGTGGCAAATGATACACTTAACAACCCGGTGTCGATTTTGAGGAAACCTATTCACCCGTAGCTATGGCCAAGTGCATCGGATTTTGCTTGCCATAGCACCATGGTATGACTATGAAAAATGGCAGATGGACGTGGAAACGGCTTTTCTCAATGGTTTCATTGAGGAAGAGATCTACATAGGTCAGCCGGAGTGCTTCACTTCTACTGGAGAAAAACAAAAGATCTGTCATCTCCAAATGTCCATTTATGGCCTCAAACAAGCTTCCCGAAACTGGAACATGTATTTTGATGAGGTCATATGGGGTTATGCTTCCATAAAAAATGAATTTGATCCTTGTGTATACAAGAAGATCAGTGGGAGCGCGATTGCGTACCTTGTACTTTATGTAGACGACATCCTACTCATTGGGAATGATGTTAAGATATTGAACGACAATAAAGTATAGTTGTCCA
The DNA here is from genome assembly GCF_000512975.1 of Sesamum indicum. Lineage (NCBI taxonomy): Eukaryota > Viridiplantae > Streptophyta > Magnoliopsida > Lamiales > Pedaliaceae > Sesamum > Sesamum indicum. The sequence continues at coordinate 6,103,296 of NC_026145.1, forward strand.
CACAATTTTCCATGAAAGATATGGGTGAGGCCTCTTACATCCTTGGCATCAAGATCTATAGGGATATATCTAGAAGGATGTTAGGGTTGACCAAATCCTCGTACATTGAGAAAGTCTTGAATAGATTCAAGATTGAGAACTCAAAACGAGAGGCATGGGATTAAGATGTCCAAGAAGCAGTCTCCTAAGACTGATGAAAAACTTAAAAGGATGTCGGGCATCCCCTATGCTTTAGCCATTGGAAGCATTCAGTATGCTGTCCAATGACCAGGTGCGATGTCAGGCATGCGCTGGGGAGGCGCACTAGAGCCAATTAAGACAGTACTTAAGTACCTAAAAAGGACTAAAGATATGTTCTTGATTTACGATAATGGAGAATTGATATCGGAAGGCTATAGTCACGCTTTCTTCCAATCTGACGATGATGATGCCAAGTCTCAATCAGATTTTATATTCAAGCTGAATGGTGGTGTGGTTGTTTGGAAAGTTCCAAGCAGGATACCATAGTGGATTCTACCACGGAAGCTGAATGCACAGTGGCTTCAGAAGCTGCTAAGGAAGCGATTTGGATGAAAAAATACATCCAAGAATTGGGTGTGGTACCTAGCATTGCTGAGCCCGTGGTTAGCTACTGAGATAACAATAGGCCGATAGCACAAGCAAAGGAACCTAGATCTCATCACCGTTCCAAATATATTCTTAGATGCTACCATCTGCTTAGAGAGATGGTGAGCAGAGGTGACGTCAGGATGGACTAAATCAGCTCAGCAGAAAACATAGCGGATCCACTTACTAAGTCGATGCTGCAAATCGCCCATGCTTGGCATCTGGATAATATAAGTTTGAGGTCGATGTGTGATTGGCTATAAGTCAAGTGGGAGATTGTTAGAGTAGGTGACCTGAAAGCCAATTGGATTGGCATGCTTGTAATTTATTCTGACAATAACTCGATTTTATGTAATATTATTCAGTGAATAAAATGAGTATTCGCTATTGACATTTCATTTATTGTGCTCATTATATTTATGTTTGCATTCTTTGAAACATCACAACAAAGTCCACAGACCACCTTGAACAACTGTGCAATAGTTGGACTACACATTAGATGGCGGTCATGAAACCAACTGTTTAGGGTTAGGTCTGAAATATTCCAAGTCAAGGACCTCGGGAATTGATATCGAAGTGTCCTATGGAGGATTGCATTTAATAGTCGCATTCATTTGATGAGTGTCGTGTTTTATTAGCGATAAACGTGGGACGTCTATGCGATCTTAATGGGTCGATTTACTAGGTGTTGAATCGACTGAATTGACTTGCAGGGATCGTCATATGGAAGCCTTGGAGGCTTGGTCGGTATGACTTGAGTCCCCACTTTCAATTGTACGGGAGTAGTCCTCAGACTTGAACAACCGTGACAGTCGCGTGCATGCACGTTTTGAGTGTTAATGCATCTCCAAGTGCATAGGAGACACCTCTATCACGTTTTGACAGAGGATGGATCCTCTTCTTGGAACTCAAGGCTATGATTACCATATCTGTGTATAATTATTTAGGAAATAATTACATTATAGACAACAACAGAATTTCTCTCCCTCTCCTACACTCTCGGTTGTCCCTTCCTCTCTCACTAGGGTGAGAGTTTGGATTTGATCCATTCTAGGAAAGCGATCAAGGCCTCTATTCGTTCGGTTGTAGTGTGGATCATCTTTGGAGGATTCCTATGTTGGAATCTTGGGTGAACAATTTTACACAACTAACCGGTTACAAAGTTGAATTTTTCAAGAGGTATTCTCACTAGGTACCTCTTATCTTGATTTTATAATCATGGCCTCGTATGAACTTTTTTATTCTCATTTTCATACTACATCAAACGCCAGAGAACACCAAGGGTACTGTTACAATAGGTGACTAAAAGCCAATTAGATTGACGGTTTTGAGAATCATTCAAGAAATCTTTATTTAATCAATATTATTTTGACGAATATTGTAAGTGTTCGTCTTTGGTTCATGTGTCTTTTGTGCTTACCAATTTCATTAGGCATTGCTTTCACATCACGACAAATGCCCACAGACCATTCAATAACTCACGTAGTTGGGTTGCACATTGGGTGGTGACTATAAAACCAACTTCTGAGGCTTGGTTTGAAACGTTTCAAGTCATGAACCTCAAAACTGGGCATCTAGACTCCTGTTGAGACTTGGGCTGAGTATTGCATTCATTGGATGACTGCCGCGTTTCATCGGCGACAAATGTTTTACGTTTATGCAATTTAGTGGGTTGGTTGACAAGGTGGTCAACTGACTGAACTGACTCGCGGGGATCGTCATATGGAAGCCTTGGAGGCTTGGTCAATATGACTCCAAACCCGGCTCCGATAGTACGTGAGTAGTCCTCAGACTTGAGGAATCATGACAGTCACGTGCATACGATGACTGTATATTGGATTCGCATGGGAGGTGATTGTGTCACAGACATGATCATCATACGCCTTGTCCATTACAATCGGAGTATGTAGCTAGGACGGTGAGCTCCAAGAAGAGGATCCATCCCCTCTCCATATGTGACAGCGGTATCTCCTATGCACTGAAGATACATTCACGCTTTATGAACCTGTGGCCAGCGTCATTGATCAAATAGAAAAAAGGAGGTTCCTATGTCGAGAAACTTGGTGTAAAGTGATCTGAAGTATTAAGTATAGACGTATAGTCCAAGATGGGAACCAACACCTAATTCCATGCCCTAAACTAAGGCCAAGAAATGGTAGACGGAAGGACCGTGCCGTATGGACTAAGGAGCCTAAATGTTCACACGGCAATTCACCTAGTCTCTTGTGCCATGGTCGTTGCTAGACAGCCACCCATGGTGACAGGCTTTCTTGATTAAAAGTTAATCAAGAAATATTAATTAAATTAGATTTAATTAATAATAGTTGGACACTAGCCCAAGTCTAGCTGAAAGGTGAACCTAAAGAGTCGCACACAAATCACAAAGAAAGGACAAGGAATTAATTTTGAATTAATTTCATAAGATGTAAGTAATTAGATTACTCGCACATGGGGTCCATTGGATGGATAATCCAAGTTTAAATTAATCGGATTAATTTCAAGGGGCTTAACTTCATTAATTAATAAAGACTATTTGGGCTTCAGTATTTAATTAGATTAAAAACCTAGTGGGCTCAATGAAATGGATTTTATTAAGTTGAATTTAATTAAAATTCATCTGGCCTTGAACTTATTTTACATAAACTTAGCCCAATGATTAAGGCTCTCTAGCAAAATTGATGGAGGGGAAGTTGATCAAAGAATTACATTTTTGGAAATTGCTAGCTTGGTCATAATTAGACACTTCTCTATTTAGAATGGATTGAAGAGTTGGCTTGTAGATAATAGAATGTATCTAGACACATTCTTATTTATCTATTCAAGGTATATAAATATATTTTGTGTATGACTATTAGGTAATAATTCATTACACAATACAACACAAAATATTCTCCTCCTCCATCATTGTTTTGGCCGCCCCTCTATCATTCTGAAAGGATGATTTTTTATCTTGATTTCTGCTATCAAAGGTATCAAGGTCTCGATTTTTGGTGTGGTGTGGATCACCTTTGGAGATTCCTATTTTGGAATTTCGGGGGAACGTTCAGCGAAGCTAACCGGTTGGAAGCTTGAAATTTAAGAGTTAAATTTTCATTTTAATTTTCGCTTCTATTTTACTTTTTTCAAACTATAGCTTCGTATGGTTATACTTTATTGTTGCGTAATTTTCATACTACATCAAACGCCCGGGAACTCCAAGGATACACCCCTTGGATTCGTTGTTTTTATGCTTTAAATTTAATTATTATATGCATTTTCGTTACCGCTTCTGCTAGCCCATTCCCGGGCCGTACAACAGGATCCTTTCAAGGGGTATCAAAGTCCGATTCGATATAGAGGCTATCGATTTTATGTGAAGAAGCATGCCAATATATTTTAATAATTTTTTAAGCATGTTTTAATTACTTATTTTATTGATAATTATGTGATTAATTGGTTGATTTAAGTATTTGAGAAAAAAATGGATTTTTCTGTCAATACTTGGATTTTATTTTTCAGTTTAATGTGTGGGATCAAAAAAAAATTAACAAGTATTGTAGCAGTGAACTTCCGGCTGGTGCTGCACAGCGTGCATGCACAGGCGTGCTACACAAGGACTACACGCTTGTGCGGCCGTATATGCGCAGGCGCTGGGGCGCACTGCGCAGACGCTGCGTGCAAGCCATCTGTGCGCTCGTGTGTTCTGGCACGGGAGCCAACGTGCTACCGTCTGCTCACGGTTGTAGGCCAGCAATGGTCGGCTGGGCCATTTTTTTGTCGTTTCTTTGAAAAATTGAATTTTTTTACTTTCTGCGCATTTTATGAAAATTATTAATTTTTGCTAATTTAATTTTGGATTAAATTAGATTTTTTCTGAAATTAAATTGCTTTATTAATATGGTTTATTTTGTGCATTGGACGAACATATTTTGATCATCCTTTTAATTACAACTTTTTCTACATATAATTATTTTTTCTGGTATTAGATATCATGGTTTTTATTATACATGGAATGTATTATTTTTGTATATTATGTGTACTTGGATTATTATGCTAGTTTCATGAAAATGGATGATCATGGAGCCCTTGACCGTTTGAATGTATTTTTTTCGGTAAAGGTAAATTGCATAAGTAGATAAAAAGTAAAATACAACCACACGGTTCAAGCAGTTGAGGACTCGTCAAACCAAGGGATCCTCCAAAATCGATAAAGAGCACATGTACTAACTACTGAGGGGAGGGTATGACTATGTATAACATGTCTAATCTCCTCAATACAATCCTAGCAAGGGTGTTATATGTACGGCTAGTATGCTGAAAGATCCATTGATTCCATTCTTGCCATAAGTGATACACTAACGACGCCAACAGTGCACAGTATGAGGCGTTAATGATGTGCTTCCCACTCCATTTAAGCGGCATCCACTCTACGAAAATATTCCATGATCGAGTAGGCCATCGGACCCTTATAGTCCTCTGAATATCTGCAATGCACTGACGGACATAATGGCACTGAAAGAATAAATGTTCATGTGTCTCAAAGATCCCATCTTGGCAAAGGACACATGCCTTACTGGTGTGGTGCAGCCATGGTTTGTCAAGAGTAGATAACTTCCCCAAAATGGCAAGCCATAAGATAAATTGGTTGTGGGAAATCTTGAAAGGACCCAAGAATAGTGAAGTCCAGCCTACCTTGGGTCCTTGAGAGCAAAAGAGATGATACATTGTCGTCGTTTGAATGTATTTATTTATTCTATTTATGTTGGGTGAGCCGATGTGCCCTTTTATTATCTCTCTCCTTCCATCATTCTTTGCCTTGAAAAAATAAGGCTTGCTTTCCTTCCCCACTATGTAGTCCCCTTGATTGCTGATCGAGGTTTCTTTTTTAAATTGTAATGAGAGTAGATTAGGTTTTTTTTTTTAGGATCTTTTTTCACAAAAGTAAGCCCATGGAGAAGAAGGTCCATAGAGGAGGCCCACGGAGGAGTTACAAGGCCCATATATATATTCATGGGTAAATTAAATTTGTAATGGCATAGGGCCACCCTACTTTAGACTCACTGCGGACTCAGTGGGTCGCATAAGTTGGGCTCATGATCATCCAACAGGGGTGTGCTAGGTTCTTTTGCGTGTGATGCTTTTTTAATTTAAGTGTTTTTAAATATTTGATGTTTATGCATGAAAAACAATCATGTGATCAGGTCTCAGTCAACACTCAAATTTAAGTCTCACTTGGTTGGAGCAAGTTAAAGTGTTAGGCCAAAAATGGACTTGGATCAAAATGGTTTGATTTATCCAACATTGCCATCCACAATAATATGGTGAGGAAGTTGCCACTACCCAAGTGTGGTCTCATGAGTCGTGGTACATTTGGAATAGAAACAAGCTGCACCATTGTTGTGAACAAAAGAACACACTCATTATTCCCCTGTCTCATGAGTCGTGGGGGGCAACAGTTGAGGTATGATTTGGTTGATGGGTTGAGACTGACACTAAATGAATATTAAGCCCATAATGGACTTGGGTCTAAATGGTGTTTCGATTTGTTCAAGCCTTCCATCTATAACAATATCATGATGAAGCTACCACTATCCAAATGTGGTCTCACGAGTCGTGGCCTATTTGGTATAGAAGCCAAGCTACATTATTGTTATGAACAAAGGACACGGTCATTGTTTTCCTGTCTCACGAGTCATGGGGGGGGGGGGACAATTGATGTGTGATTGGGTTGATGATCGGGCTTAACATTGAGTAGCATGATTCGCTTGGAATCCTCAAAATCATGCGAAGAGGTGAGGCAAAACATCTTAGGAATCTCATCGAATGAGAATGACATTGGTTGCCTCCCACAAGGCCTTTTACATGTGAATCGTAAAAGTGGGACATGTAAATTGTTCTTGTGGATCCCAAGCCCACTAGGAATGGATTTTCCAAAACCCCACCCAAGAGTAGTGGGATTTTGTAGAAATAGTGGGAGTAGTTAATGACTGAAAGGCCAAGTCTTAACTCAAACACAATATTACCATAATCTATTTTATTTTCTGCTTTGCGTTTTGAATGCATGTCTAAGATTTGATTTTTATTTTTTATTTACTTTTGAGATTTATTTCATTTAATTAAACACAATTAATAAATTGCCGGCAAAGTCGGAGGATTGTCCTCAATTTCAAAACCTGGCTTATGCCATGGATAAGCCATTACCATATGACTTGCGAAAGTGGTCTTACTTAAAGAACATTTGACGTTCAGGATTAAGGCATGAGGACAATCGCAAGGTCCACAGCGTCATACCTGCTTTCATCATCCATGAGCATTTTGATAGGCTGGATGTCGTTGGCTTAATAATGCTCCACATAAATTGAATTTATGCAGCACTGAATAGGCATATTAGATATGCCGTGAAGGGAGTATTTTTCGAAGCCAAGATGACTTAAGATCGTCTGTACGTAAACATGGTGTTAAGATGCTATCCCTTGTGGAGAAGCTCTAAGACTTCAATGTTGATCTTAAAATGAGATGTACATTGACATAACCCTTCAGTCACTTCATTCCCCCCCCCCCCCACTTATTTATTATGAACTCTAGATCGGCTTAAGATAACCATTCATGAGTTGATAAAAATGGTTGGAACAATATGAGTCAACGATTGAAGAATCTGCGCCATCGATATGGATTTGGAGGCTTCAACACCAAGAACGAAAGGCAAGGGTGTCAGACGTTGAATGAGGAAGAAGGATGGAGCAAAGTCAGTCGTTGCAAGCGCTTTGAGCGCTCCTATCCCCTTGATGGGCTAGGGTAAATGAAAATGGAAAAATGGTTCGGCAGTCAAGATTTACACTTGATGTTTACATATATTTCCAAGAGGTACTGGAAAAGGGAGTATTGTCAACTCCTCTCCACCTAAGCTATGACATTTGTTTAACAAACATAATTTCTATTTCTATTCCCAGGTGTTGGACACTTGCTCTCGAAGTGCATTTCTGCAAATGGTTTGCAGAAATGAAAAGGAATAGAACGCTAAGTAACATATTCTTAAAGCTAGGCGATGGCTAGGCCATTACTGCAAAAGCTATAAGACTAAGTAAACTTAGCTATTAGTATTCATGTTAAGATAGTTTACAATTATGTAACCCAACGTGATAGATTTTTGTTAGTCAATTGTTGGACAAATTAGACTATAAAAGATTCTTTTGACAATGAGTCTACTAAGTTATAAATTGTTGTACTTCATGTCATAATTGGATTATGAACGCTCAAAAACAAATGGCTAGATAGTCAAGAAAAAAACTTACGAAGAGTAGCTTGTATAAGCTAGGCCATATCCCTCCAGTTAGGATAAGTAAGTTGGTAGATTCAAAGAGTCTAGATATAAATTATTTGAGTTTCCTAACTTATGAATCCTTCTTGTGAAAGAAGAAAGCCGTGAAAGCATTTTGTGAGCAAAGAAATACTTGTCAAAATGATCTAGTGGATTAGATTCAAATACATCTATAGGTTACTGAGTACACATAAACCAGTAGAGGGTTCACAAGCTTAAAAACTTTTGAAAAAATCTAGCAATTAGATTTGAAGTGGAGAACCAAACTGGTTATGATACAAACCCTTCAATTAGATCGAGATGGTGTTTATTTAGTGAGAGTTCTTGAAGTATCTAAATAAGAATGGGATTCTCATTCAGTGAAATTCTTCCTGAAGAGAGGATGTTGATTTCTCTCGGATAAGGAAGAAATCGAACATTGACTGTTCATAGTTCGATTGGTATTTTACTGAATTACCTGGCCCATCGGGATATAGACTTTCAAAAATCGTCAAGTTGGAAAACATGGCATTTTTTTAAGGTTGTGATCCAAACACCATATCTGATATGGATTGGCAAGCCTGTATCCTAACAAAATCTTGAGTATAGTGAATAGTCCTGCATACGTCAAGAGACTGCTTGGAGGCAAATTAGACTCGGAGTCTGATTTATACAGGTTCATTATGGAATAATGCAAACATTATTTGTAATCAAATCTTCACTTACTATATTTAAGTTCTCCAGAGGACGATCAGAAAGCACCAGTTACCTGATAGGTAAGAATTTCTGAATCTAACCGGATAAGGAGAAGCATTGTAAGACATCGACTGGATAAATGGATTGGAGCCATAATATCCGTTGTGGAGCTCAAACTAGGTTTGAACATCCTATATCTAGAATACTTATTATGACAAGTTCATGAGGTACATGACTTAGTCAAGGACAATGTGGAAGGTTAATGGGAGCTCAATTGTGCTCTTAGTGTTCTAGATGTTAAAAACATCTTTGATCATTTGGAATGATAGAAGATGTTGTGGAACTCTAAAACACAAATATTGTTCATAAAATTCTCCATATAGGAATTGGATCCCTGTCTAGGGATAGCTATCCAAGATTCAGTCGTGGTAGACTAATGAGGAGCTTAGATGTTTTACATCCCCTAACTCTTTGTTGTAAGCAGCATGGAAATGTTATTTGGTGCACTAAGTTTGATTTTGCTTATGCTTTTTAAGCATAACAATGGATATTGAATGTGCACCGATGAGACAATAGATAGCTATTGGAGGGCTAATTTTAATACCTGAATAAGGATTAAAGAAAAGCTCTTGTGCTCATGCACTCAGGGACGTTCCTTTAACTATCTCTCATTTTAATTTTAATCCTTGAGTTGCATGTCATGATCCACATTGAGGGTAATGTGGATTTTAAGTGTGGGGGTATGGTTATATGCATGTTGAATTTGGTTGTTGTTGGTTGATTGAATATGCTTGTTGAATTTGGTTATTGTTGGTTGTTGAATATGCTCATTGAATGTGCTTGGAAGGATTTTTGTGCTTAATTAAAAAAAAAATGATTCTTGATATGCTTGGTGCTTGGTGGAAATGCTTGATGAAAGCTTTTGAGGGATGAACCTAATGAAAAAAATTTCCTTTCCTTTTCTAAGTTGACTTGAAATGAAGAACTTTTTGACAAATCTTTGTGGAAAATTTTGACATGATGAAACCTTTTCAACTTTGGACCACTCTTGACTTAATGACATTATGTGCAAAAGAATACATGTTTTATATTTAAGGATAATTCACAAGTTGAAAACTTATTTTTACCAAAATGATTGAATTGAAATCTTTTGTTATAGGATTAGTGGACTAAAGCACACCTCGCGAGATTTTGAGCTTATCATTTTCATAAAATATTTCATTCTTTCTTGAGAGAAAATACTTCTACGACTTTTTGTTCCTAGAACTTGCTTTGAATCACATTGAGACCACATAATTATGACTACACAAATTGTCATGATTTTATAGTGATTTAATCTTCCTTTTTGAACCAAATTTTTTCCTAATCTTGTGAATTTATTGCATATTCAACTAAAAAGGGATGATATGGGATAAAGATGGCAAAATCAAGGTTAAAATGGGAATTCAAGGCACCAAAAAAGGAAGAAAAGATTTCAAGGCAGTTTTTCGGGATTGACTAAATGTGCCCACGCTCAGTGATTTGGTCAACAAGGATGAAGAAAGGAAAGATGCGATTTTCGCAAGACAAAAAAAAAAGAATGATTTGTTGAATTTTGGAAAGGATTCCTTGAAATACATGATTGATGATTTGTTGAGATTTTAGAAACCAATGTCTAGATTCGTAGGAGGCTTTTATTATAAATAGGGGGCCTCTCCATTTGTTTAACACACTTTGAATTGAATAGATAATTTTACTTTCATATTATCTCTTTAGCCTCATTACCTAGAGTTAGTGGTATTCCACTTTCTAGTGTGTTCTTTCATTAAAATGTTCAGCAAATTTCATCATTTTCTGGTTAAGGTTAAGGTGATTGCTTGATTCGTAAATTGTTGTGAGATCTAATCTGCTCTTTTTACACTTGTAAATAAGTATTCATGTGATTCTCTGTGCCCTTATTACAAACATCTAATTTATGAATAGTGTGGCGAATTGTTCATTATGAAGAAGGTTTGCTTAGCTAATTGAACTTTACAAACCCATGTAATTGTTTATTTAGTTCAATACTTAGGAGCAACGTAGCATAATTAATTACGTCAAAGTAGTTAGTTATGTTATAGGGAATGCATTATCTAATTTAAACGAATTATCCCCATAGGAATTTGTTAATTAGAATTGGGCCTTTCTAATTCTTAATGCTATTAATAGATTAAATTTTGTGGATGTTCCCAGTTTTGTCTATTAATTAGGGATCTCGTCAACGGTCGTACCTTGGTTGACAAAAAGATAAGGAAAGGCGAGGTTGTTAGGTCGTACTAATGACCATAACTGATTTATTTGTTTATACAAGTATTACATTTGCATTGGTGATCAACTCACAGAATCAAGCATGAACCTGACTTTAACCGGAAAAGCCCTTTCTCATATTTTCATCTTTTAATATAATTCGCTTTCTAGTTAATTTAGTTTTTAATTATCCTCCTTTACAATCAAAACCCCCCAATCATTTTCCTTTTTCTGAAATCAATTTTGGAAATTTGGTACCTACTCACGTTCAAAATGGTTGGCGAGTTTGTATCGATTATAGAAAGCTTAATGCCGCCACTAGAAAAGATCATTTTCCACTCTCATTCATAGATCAAATGTTAGAGAGGTTAGCCGGTCGTTCTCACTATTGTTGTCTTGATGGGTATTTAAGTTTCCATCAAATTCCAGTAGTGCCCGAAGATCAAGAGAAAACCAAATTCACGTGCCCATTAGGAACTTTTGCTTATAGAAGAATGCCCTTTGGTTTTCTCCAACTTTGTTGAACAATTCATAGAAGTTTTCATGGACGATTTCACTGTTTATGGAAATTCTTTTGAAGATTGTTTGGAGAAATTAAATAAGGTCCTTGAAAGATGCATAGAAAAGAACCTCGTACTGAATTATGAAAAATGTCATTTCATGGTAGATCAAGGTTTAATTTTAGGGCATATCGTATCATCTAGGGGGATAGAAGTAGATAGGTCTAAGATAGACGTCATAAAATCTTTGCCTTACCCCACCAGTTTGCCAAAGATTCGTTCCTTTCTTGGTCATGCAGAATTTTATCGACGGTTTATCAAGGACTTCAAAGATCGCCCAACCATTGTGTGCATTGCTGCAGAAAGATGCAAATTTTGAATTTGATGAGGATTGTGCAAAAGCCTTTGATAAGTTGAAAGACTCCCTAACATCAGCACCAGTGATTCGGCCCCCAATTGGAACCATCCTTTCAAAATAATGTCTGACGCTAGCAATCATGCCATCGGGGCTGTCCGAGGCCAAATGATTGGAAAAGATCCCCGTGATATACTATGCTTCACGAATGTTGGACAGTGCTCAAAGCAGCTACACAACAACAGGAAAAGATCTTTTGGCTGTCGTTTTTCCTTTAGAAAAATTTCGCCACTATTTTCTTGGAACTAAAGTTGTTGTTTATTCTGACCGTGCAGCGTTGAGATATCTATTATCAAAGAAAGAAGCAAAGCCACGACTAATAAGATGGATATTATTGCTGCAAGAATTTGATATAACCATTAAAGACAAGAAAGGAGCGGACAACCTCGTAGCTGACCATGTTAGCCGATTGATCACCGATGCAAACCCACCACCTTTAAATAATGAGTTCCTAGATGAACATCTTCACATTGTTCAAGGAGTCACCCTATGGTAAAGTGACATAGTCAATTTCTTAGTTACCAGTATTCTCCCACGGGATTTGACTAGAGTAAGAAAAGACAAAAGCAAAAGCTATGCCAAATACTACGTATGGGATGAACCTTACTTGTGGAAATTTTGCTCGAATCAAATCATTTGAAGGTGCGTACCTGAAATTGAAATCCCCTCGATTCTTGAGTTTTGTCATTCATATGCATGTGGAGGTCATTTTGGACCAAAAAGGACTGCATGAGTGCTAGAATGCGGCTTGTTTTGGCCAAGTATGTTCAAAGATGCATATCTATTTTTTAAATGATGAGAAAATTGATAAAAAGTGAGAAACTTTGGCTGGCCCTCGCAATCAAATACCCCTTTCCCCAGTACTTGTGTGTGAAGTGCTTGATGTATGGGGAATCGACTTTATGGGTCCCTTCCCATCTTCTTTTGGCAAATCTTACATCATTTTAGGAGTAGATTATGTGTCCAAATGGGTAGAAGCAAAGGCTACTCGAGCTGACGATGCTAAAACTATTGTGGAATTTGTCAAGACTAACATTTTCTCTAGATTTGGTATGCCAAGAGCAATCATAAGCGACTGAGGGACCCATTTTTGCAACAAGGTGGTTGAAGCATTGTTCAAGAAATACAATATCACTCATCGAATATTGACTGCCTACCATACCCAAAAGAATGGCCAAGTGAAAGTCTCCAATCAAGAAATCAAATCCATACTCGAGAAAATGGTGAATCCCAACTGAAAGGATTGGAGCACAAGGTTGGATGAAGCATTTTGGGCTTATCATACGGCGTACAAGACTCTCATAGGCATGTCTCCATATCATTTGGTTTATGGTAAATCTTGTCACCTCCCTGTCGAACTTGAGCATAGGGCATATTGGGCAATCAAGCAATTCAACTTGGCAATAGATGAAGCAGGAGGACAAAGAAAGTTGCAACTACAAGAATGTTGAGTTACGGAATGACGCCTATGAGAACGCAAACATTTACAAGGAAAGGACCAAAGCATTCCATGATCGCACCATTTCTCGAAAAGAATTCATTGTTGGACAAAAAGTTCTACTCTTCCACTCCAAACTCAAATTGTTTCCAGGTAAATTGCGTTCTCGATGGATCGGACCTTTTATTGTCACTAATATTTTCCCTCATGGTGCAGTTGAAATCAAGAGTCCCACAACACACAAGGCATTCAAGGTGAATGGATATCGGCTCAAGCCTTTCTACGAGGATTTTCAAGCACCAACAATTGAGAAAATCGAACTCGTGGAGCCCACCTTCACCTAAATATACCACTCTTAGTCTAGCCAAAGACGTTAAAGAAAGACGTTACATGGGAGGCAACCCATGAAATTTCTATCATTTCGTTCTCTTTCTTGTTTGATTTTAGTATTAGTGTTTTTATTAAAGTCTTGCAAAGCGTGCCCACATTTAATGAAACATCCAAATCTGTTCAGAATACCAACCCGAACAAATTTGTTGATTTCATTATGCATGCCCACGCTTAAAGGGTCTTCCTAACCTGTTTGGCTCACTCCATCAAAATAGATTTGTTGTTCCCTTTAGAGTGCCCACGCTTAGTCTAACTTTCTAGGCTGTCAAAACTCAACACCAACTCTTATTTATTTTTCTTTTTATTAATTAAATAATAATAATTTTAAAAAAGAGAAAAAGCGAAAAATCAAGATAAAAGAGGTCAAATAAGTCAAAAACCCTTATTCATATTTTCAAAGCTTTGACCATGACCCTCTCTCTTTCTCTAACAGCAGCTCTCGCCACCGCCTACCACCACCACCACACCACCATCTCAACAAAGCAACTCCAGCCTCGTCGCCGTGCGCCGCCGTCGCCCGCATCTCGAAGTTGGCTGTTGCTTCTTATCTCTCACGCAACGCACAACCACCACTTCGCCGCCGTCGTCGTTGCTTCATCACCTTCAACGTGACCCCGTCAATAGGAATTCATTTCCGCCATCCAGTCGTAGTCGTCGCATCACCGTTCAATGGTCGTCATCATTTGACTTCTCCAACCAACATCGCGAAAACCCATCGCGCCGCTGCTGTTCCACACGACATCTCTCTCTCTCTCTCTCTCTCTCTGTTCGCCATCGCACAACCGCCCAGAACAACCCGCCACAACAGCTTAACGCAACACCACCGTCATTGTTTTGCTGCTACTCCCTGTTTCCCTTGCGACGCAGCTAACCACGTAGCCGAACCCAGCACCCAGATCCACTGTCACCTTTTCGCTGACTACCTCACCTCTGTTCCGACGTTTCGGCTCGCAACCACTCCACCGCCAACCACCACCGTCGCCGCTACTCCGAGGCTATCTCCGCTGGTGCACGATTTTTCTATTCCTTTTCGTTCTATATCTTTTTCTATTTCCTTTTTATTTCCTCTTGTTTTGTTTTCTCTAAGATAATTTAGGATGAGTAGCCACAAATGGAGTCGAGAAGAAGGATCCTCTTCCAAATCGGGACCTCATTCCTGTAGTCTCGTTGTCCGAGCATACTTCCACTATCCTCTAAAGCACTTGGCCGGAACCTCAAATTCACAACCCATGCTGCTAAAGATCGGAAGCTCAGCTACCGGAGATACACCTTCCACTTCTAGACCATCTCACAAGAATGACTCAAACGAGGATGGAGACACCGAGGAAGAAGAAAGCAATGATGGAGAAGATGAGACCGAGGGAGAAGAAAGCAATGATGAAGAAGATGAGAGCAATGAAGAAACAGAGCAACATGAGGAGACCAACACAGAGAGACCACAACCACCACCAAACCCACAACAACAAATGACCTTGGACGACATTGCCCGACGGATCGCTCGAATGGAGCCCAATTTGATAGACATATTCGAGCAAACCGGACTGACATCAAGCATCCATCCACGCCATGAGCTCTTCGAAACATGCACTTAGGGATGTTCCCTTAACTCTCTCATTTTAATTTTAATCCTTGAGCTGCATGTCATGATCCACAATAAGGGCAACGTGGATTTTAAGTGTGGGGTATGGTTAGTTGCTGTTGGTTGATTGAATATGATTGTTGAATTTAGTTGTTGTTGGTTGTTGAATATGCTTGTGGAATGTATTTTGAAGGATTTTTGTGCTTGATAAAAAAAAATTTGATTCTTGATGTGCTTGGAGCTTGGTGAAATGCTTGATGAAAGCTTTTGAGGGATGAACCTAGTGAAAAAAATTTCCTTTTCTTTTTCAAGTTCACTTGAAATGAAGAACTTTTTGACAAATCTTTGTGGAAAATTTGGACATGATGAGACCTTTTCAACTTTGGACCACTCTTGGCTTAATGTCATTATGTGCAAAAGAATGCATGTTATATATTTAAGGATAATTCACAAGTTGAAAACTTATTTTTACCAAAATGACTTGAGTTGAAATCTTTTGATATAGAGTTAGTGGACTAAAGCACAGCTCGCGAGATTTTGAGCTTATCATTTTCATAAAATATTTTATTCTTTCTTGAGAGAAAAATACTTCTACGACTTTGTGTTCCTAGAACTTGCTTTTAATCACATTTAGACCACATAAATGATAACTACACAAATTGTCATAATTTTATAGTGATTTAATTTTCCGTTTTTAGCCAAAAGTTTTTCTAATCTTGTGAAATTATTGCATATTCAGCTAAAAAGCGATGATATGGGATAA
Source organism: Sesamum indicum (assembly GCF_000512975.1). NCBI lineage: Eukaryota > Viridiplantae > Streptophyta > Magnoliopsida > Lamiales > Pedaliaceae > Sesamum > Sesamum indicum. The sequence goes on from NC_026145.1 coordinate 6,119,224, forward strand.
ATATGGCAAATTCGAGCTAAAAATGGGAATTGAAGGCACCAAAAAAGAAAGAAAAGATTTCAAGGCAGTTTTGCGGGATTGAGTAAATGTGCCCACGCTCAGTGATTTGGTCAAAAAGGATGAAGAAAGGGAAGATGCGATTTTTGCAAGAGAAAAAAAGAATGATTTGTTGAATTTTGGAAAGGATTCCTTGAAATACGTGATTGATGATTTGTTGATATTTTAGAAATCAATCATGTGCTTAACCCCCCCCCCATGTCTAGATTCGTAGGAGGCTTTTATTATAAATAGGGGGGGTCTCTCCATTTGTTTAACACACTTTGAATTGAATAGATAATTTTATTTTCATATTATCTCTTTAGTTTTAACTCATTGCCTAGAGTTAGTGGAATTCCACTTTCTAGTGTGTTCTTTCATTAAAATGTTCAGCAAATTTCATCATTTTCTGGTTAAGGTTAAGGTGGTCGCTTGATTCGTAAATTGTTGTGAGATCTAATCTGCTCTTTTTACACTTGTAAATAAGTATTCATGTTATTCTCTGTGCCTTTATTACAAACATCTGATTTATGAATAATGTGGCCAATTGTTCCATTATGAAGAAGGTTTGCTTAGCTAATTGAACTATACAAATCCGTGTAATTGTTTATTTAGTTCAATACTTAGTAGCAATGTAGCATACTTAATTATGTCAAAGCAGTTAGTTAAGTTATGGGGAATGCATGATCTAATTTAATCGAATTATCCTCGTAGGAATTTGTTAATTAGAATCAGAGCTTTCTAATTCTTAATGTTGTTAATAGATTAAATCTTGTGGTTGTTCCTACTGTTGTCTATTAATTAGGGATCTTGTCAACAGTCGTACCTTGACTGACGAAAAGGCAAGGAAAGGTGGGGTCGTTAGGTCGTACCAATAACCATAACTGATTTATTTGTTTATACAAGTATTATATTTGCATTGATAATCAACTCACAGAATCAAGCATGAACCTAACATTAACCAGAAAAGCCCTTTCTCATATTTTCATCTTTTAATTTTATTCGCTTTCTAGTTATTTAGTTTTTAATTATCCTCCTTTACAATCAAAACCCCCAAATCATTTTCCTTTTTCTGAAATCAACTTAACAGCAGTCCCTGTGGAATCGACCCTACTCCCACTCCTATAAAGTGTTAGTAGAAATTATTTTTGTTGGTCTCGACACCCATCACTGTCCAAAGTTTCCATCCACAATAATGTGGTGTGGCAGCTACCACTACCCAAGTGTGGTCTCACGAGTCATGAAACATTTGGAATAGAGGCAAGCTGCACCATTATTGTGAGCAAAGAAACACACTCACTGTTTTCTTGTCCCACGAGTCAGTGAGGGAAACAGTTGAGATGTGAATTGGTTGGTGAGATTGAGCCCAACAGCAAGTAAATATTAAGCCCATAATGGACTTGGATCTAAATGATATTTCGGTTTGTCCAAGTCTTCCATCCATAACAATATCATGAGGAAGCTACCTCTATCCAAATGTGGTCTCACGAGTCGTGGCATATTTGGAATAGAAGGCAAGCCACATTATTGCTATGATCAAAGGAACACGCTCGTTGTTTCCCTATCTCATGAGTCTCGGGAGGCAACATTTAGTTGATGGGTCGGCCTTAAGACCGAGTAGCATGATTCGCTTGGAGTTCTTGGGATCATGTGAAGAGGTGAGGCAAAATATCTTGGAAATCTCATGGAATGAGAATGGCATTGGGTGCTTCCGACAAGGCCTTTTCCATGTGAATGGGCTTATGTACGTTGATGCAATCCTTTAGTCCCTCCTTCGACCAATTTATTATTAAATCTGAATGGGATTGAGAAGATCATTCATGAGTTGATAAAATGGTTGAACTAATATGAGGCAACGATTGAAGAATCTGCACTATCGCTATTGGACTTGGAGGCGTCGACCTCAAGAGCGAAAAGCAAGATTGTTGGACACCGAATGAGGAATAAGGATGGAGTAAAGTTAGCCGCTACAAGCGCTTTGAGCGCTCCTGTCACCTCGATGGTTGAAGGTAAAAGAAAATGGAAAAATGGGTCAGCAGTTAAGATTAACATATGATGTTTGCAGATTTACATATGATGTTTGCATAAATTGCAAAAGGGGCATTGAAAGAGGGAGTATCCTGAACTCCTCTCCACCCAAGCCATGGAATTTGTTGAGCAAACATGATTATTATTTCTATTCTCAAGTGTTGGACACTTGCACTCTAGGTGCTTTCTGCAAATGGTTTCTTGAAATGAAAATGATTAGAACATTAAGACATAGTCTTAAAGCTAGGCGATGGCTAGGCCATTAATGCAAAAGCTATAAGTCTAAGTAAACTTAGCCATTAGTATCCATGTTAAAATAGTATAAAATATGTAACCCATCATGATCAAGTTTTAGTCAATTGTTGGACAAATTAGACTATAAATTTGATGAATGAAAGATTCTTTCATTTGATATTGGGTCTGCTAAGTTATATATTGTCATACTCCATAATTGGACTATGTATGCTCAAAACAAATGACCAAAAGAATAGTCAAAACAAAAAATTTACAGAGAATGGCATGCATAAGATAAGTCATATTCCTCTAGTTAGGATAAGAAGTTGGCAGATTCAAAGAGTCTAGTAATAGATTAGCAATAGATTTGAATTTACTAAGATATGAAATCCTTCCTAAGAAGGTAAAAAGCCGTAAAAGCACTTTATGGGACAAAGAATGCTTGTCAAAATGATCTATTAGATTAGATCCAAATAAACATCTTTAAGTTACTAAATACTCAAAAACCAGTAGACAATTCACAAGTCTTCTGGAAAATTTGGGAATTAGACTTGAGGTGAAGAACCAAACTGGTCACAGAGTCAAAACTCTTTGATTGGATCAAGGTGGTGTATATTTAGTGGGAGTTTTTGAAATATCCAAATGAGAATGAGATTCTCATTCAATGAAATCCTTCCTAAAGAGATGATGTTGAACTGTCTCTAGTGAGAAAGAAATCGAACCTTGATTGGATATGGTTCGATCAGTGTTTCACTAAATTACCTAGCCCATCTGAATGTGGACTTTCAAAAATCGTCAAGTTGATAAACACCACACTTTCTTAAGGTCATAATCCATACACCATAATTGATATGGATTGGGAAGCCTATATCCTACAGAAGGTCTTGAGTATAAAAAATGGTCCTGGATACGTCAAGGCACTAGTAGGAGGCAAATTAGACTTTGGAGTCTGATTTATACAAGTTGGTTATGAAATATACATTATTTGTAATGAAAACTTCTCTAACCATATTTAAGTTCTCCAAAGGACGATGAGAAAGCGCCAGTTACATGAAAGGTACAAGTTTTTGAATCTAATCGAACAAGGAGAAACAATGTAAGACATCGATTAGGGTACATGGCTTGGAGCCATAATATTTGCTATGGATTTCAATCTAGGTTGGAACGTCTTGTATCTAGAATATTTTTTTTTGACAAATTCATGAGGTATGTGACTCGGTCAAGAACAAGGTGGAAGGTCAGTGGTAGCTCAATCGTGTTCCTAGTGTTTTAGATGTTAAAAACATCTTGATCATTTAGAATGACGGAAAGATGTTGTGAAACTCTAAAACACGATTATTGTTCATAAAATTCTACATATAGGAATTGGATTCCTATCTAGGGACAAGCTATCCAAATTCAGTCGTGGTAGACTGATAAGGAACTTAGAGGTTTCATATCCCTTATGTCTTTGTTGTAAGTAGCATATGTTGTTCGGTGCACTAAGAACGATGTTGCTTATGCTTTTTAAGCATAACAATGGATATCGACTGTGCACCGGTGAGGCAACAGACAACTGTTGAAGGGCTATGTTTAATACCTGAATAAGGATTAAGGAAGAGCTCTTGACGCATATTAATGGAGAGTTGATTTTGAAAGGCTATAGCTATAGTAGCTTCCAGCATCATATGAATAACTTTTAATCTCAAAACAACCGTACATTCAAGCTCTAATGATGATGTGGTAATATTGGAAAGGTTCCAAGTGGGAATAACACAAGGAGCTCATCATTTAAATTAAATGTATGACAACTTTTGAAGTTGTATTTAAGAGGGGTTAGGATTGAAAAACAACACTCGATTGTTAACCATGATACCTGGAATAGCCGTGCCAGTGGTCACCTTGGAGAATGAAAACTAGGCTATGGCACAAGCCAAAAAGGCCCGAGATCTCATCACAGGTCCAAGAAAAAATCTTAGACACCATCATCTACTTAGAGCGATGATAGGAAGATGTAATATACGGTTTGACCACAGAACATAAGGAGAAACTACGGTAGACCCATAAGACCTAGCCAACATAGCAGATTCCTCATAATCACATTAGTCTGGAAAACGAGGGAAATTGACTTTAAGGTCAAGTGGGAGATTGTTGGAATCAATGACCAAAAGGCCAATTAGGGTTGGCAGTTTTGGGAACTGTTCAAGCAATCTTTATTTAAGTAATATTGTCCCAACGAATATAGTAAGTATTCGTCTCTGGTAATGCTCTTCACTTGAGGCTCAGTTTTAGTGATTCCACATCAGCCCCATTTACGTTTTATTCTATTATACATCGAATGCCCGAGAACTCTAAGTATACACCCCTTGAATTTAGTATTTATGCGCTTTAAGTTTTGTTATTATGCCTTTTTATTCACCGCTTCTGCTAGCGCGTTCCCGGGCCGTACCATGCGATCCTCAAGTATATTTGCAAGGTCTCGATCGTCAAAAGTTATGACGATAGCATCTGTAGCGATTGATAACATTGAAGATTTTGGACGTCCTTCTTGACTTTGGTATGATTGCACATACTTTTTCCTTTGGTTGGCAGGGTCTCCACAGGAAGGTCTTCTTGAAATTGTGTTAAGTACCCCCCTTCGGGGCTGGTTGTCATCACTAAGGTCATGTCTTCTTCTTAGACTTTCAAGTCTACATTCCTGGCTTCAGGATCTGCTTCTTCTCCTTCGAGGGTTGTGTTCCTCGTGTTTTTTGTTCTCTTGCTTTGCAATGAACTCCTTCAAAAACCTTACTTGATCAACCTCTCGATTTCATCTTTCAACTAAAAATAATTTTCAGTATCATTACCTATATCTTTGTGGAATTTGCAGTATAGCTTGGAGTTCTTTTTCGCAGGGTTAGGCCTGGTCTCGGGCTGCCATTGTAATAATTCTCTTTCCAATATTCATCAAGGTTTCAACTTGCATAATTGTAAGTGGGGCAACTTCATGGAACCTCTTATATTTTGGCGCTGGATCTTTCCTAGAATCTACCTTTGCCTTATCCTTCCCTTTCTACCTTTCTTTTGATCATCTTTTGCTGCTTATACTTTCCATTCATTCTCTTTGAGAATTTTCATTTCCTCTTCTAAAATATACTTCTCAGCAATTGTGAGCAATTCTGCCGAATTCAGAAAATTCAATTTTTGAAAAAATAATAGAGAAAAAACAGCGCCGTCAAGCTGTAGCATGCCTAGCTTACCCACACATCCCCTGCCAGTGCGTAGTGGCCAAGCTCTCACCTGCGTGCGCACTGTGCAATGCCGACCGGTAATGCTCTACTACAGTACTTTTAATATTTTTTTTTGTTCTGCACATTAAACTGAAATAAACAGAAGTATTTACAGAAAAATTCAATTTTTCTTAAATACTCAAATAATCCAAATAATCACAAAATTAATCAAGTTAATCTAAACATATAATAATCAACAATTAAAGCAATTAAATCATGCTTTAGAAAATCATAAAACACATTTTTGTGCTCATGAAATAAATGACACATGAAAATCAATAGTCTCTACATCAAATTGGGCTCTTATACCACTTGAAAGGACAAGCAGATACGCTTGGAACTCACTAGCGTGAGCGAAAGAAGAAATAATAGCGTAAAAAAAAGACGGTCATACCAAGGGGTGTACCCTTGGTGTTTTCAGACATTCGATATAATATAAAAAAGGAGAATAAAATATTCATACGAGGCTATAGTAATAAAATGAAAGAGATGCATAAACTTAAAATGAGAAGACCTCTTTCGGTTCAAGTCTCCAACCTGGAATCGTACACTCCAACATCCCTACGTAGGAATCATCTAAAGCAAAGTCCATACCACACTAGTACGAAGAGACCATGATCCTTTTGCTATAAGAGATCAAAGCCAAACCATCACTAAGAGAGTAAAATGGGGGGCAGTCGAATTGAAGAGAGGAGTGGAGAGGAGTATGTGTTCTCTACACCACTCACTATGTGTTATTGTATATTGTTTAATTATTTCCTAAATAATTATACGCAATTCATATATATATATACCTCGTATAGATAAGTCAAAATATTTTTAGATATATTTCACTCATCTATAAGGTAATCCTGCGTCTAATATGGTATGATCCAATCATGCCATATGAAGAGGGTTCTAATTATGGGCAAACTTTCACTTTCCAAAAGTGCAATTTCTTGGTGAAATCCAATTTAATAAAAATTCAATTAAATTGGGCCCAATATATATTTAATCCAATTAAATGCATAAGCCTAAGACATCTTAATTAATTCATAAATTCAATTTACTAATCAATTAAGACGAGCCCAATTAATTCAATCTTGGAGTATCCATCCAGTGGATCACCGCACGTGTAAATAATCAAATTATTTACACTTTACGGTATTAATTTCAAGTTAATTCCTTATTCTTCCTCGGTGATTTGTGTGTGACTCTTTAGGTTCACCTTTCAGCTAGGTTCAAGTGTCCACTAGTGCTGATTAATTAAATTCACCATCTAGCAACGGGTCCATGGCACTAGAGACTAGGTGAATATCCGTGTGAACATTTAGGCTCCCGATTTCATACGGGTACGGTCATTTCGTCTACCCCTAGCCTTAGTCTAAGGCATGGAATTTGGTATCGATTCTCATTCTAAACTAAGCGTTTATGCTTTAATACTTGAGACCGTGTTACGCTTAATTGTTCAATATAGGAACCTCTCTTTTCTGTTCAACCAACTACTGTGGCCACAGGTTCATAAGGCATGAATGCGTCTCTATGTGTATAGGAGATACATTGTTATATATTAATAGGGGAAGAATCCTCTTCTTGGAACCCATAGTCCTCACTATACATTCTGACTGCACTGGACAAGGCTTATAATTATCATATCTGTGACACAATTACCTCTCACACAGATCTAAGATATAGCCATCATGTGCATGTGACTGCTATGGTTCCTCAAGTCTGAGGATTACTCCTGTACTATCTGAGCCGAGAATTCAAGTCATACCGACCAAGCCTCCAAGGCTTTTATATGGCAGTCCCCACCAGTCAATTTAGTCTATTCGTACCTAGCCAATCAACCCACTAAGATCGTAGAGACGTCCCACGTCTGTCGTCAATGAAATACGGCACTCATCAAATGAATGCAACTATTGGTGCAAGTCTCCATAGGACACTCAATGCCCGATCTCGAGGTTCTCGACTTGGAACGTTTCAAACCAACCCCCTTAGCAGTTGATTTAAAGCGTGGTCCAACTGTACGGTTGTCTAAATGGTTTGTGGGCATCTATTGTAATGTTAAAGCGATGCTTAACATAATTGGTAAGCACAATGAACACATATACGAAAGATGAATACTTACCATACTCATTGGAGCAATATTACTTGAATAAAAATTATTTGAATAATTCTCAAAATCGTCAATCCAATTGACTTTTTGGTCACCTATTCCAACACTTTTATATTATGTTTGTTAATTTTTGATTGAATTAATTTAGTTGTTTACTAATCTATAAATTTATTAAATACTTCTTAATCAAGTATAGTAACATGATCAATAGAGAAATTAAACTTGAACTGAAATTATTTAATTTACTTTTCTTTTTTGGATGAAAATGAATAGTTAATTACTTCTATTAACTAATTTAATTACTTATTAACTGATAATGGAGAATCATTTCTTCCTTCTCTTAGTTGGTGGGTTACTTAAATTAATTTATTTATTAATTAATGATTAATCAATTAATGTATTTTCATCATTTCGTTGAAGCTAATTAATTTAAATAGCTATTTTTAATCTTGATTGGCTAATTTGATATCGTGTTAATTGACTTAATTATTTGATTAATACTTTATTGGACAAATCTTTTTTTAGTAATGATTTTTTATTAGCTAGAATATTGTTCAAAATAATAGTTATTCAATGAAATGCATAATTATTTATCTGTTCACTCAATTGGATTATAATAATCAAAAAGCTGGGAGACGTACAGTTTCGTCGTAATTCTTTTTAAGTTGATAAACATGACTAATTATCTAGTTAAAAGAATATAAGCACTTAAATTTCATAATAATATTTGATAAACTGATTAAATTTAGTTCAGATATTATATAAGAGATGATCCCTTGAACTGGCCCAGTTGTAAATTAGAGCTAGCTAATAGACTTTATTGTGAGTGATATTTAAAATTATTTTGTTATTTGTAAAATTGGAGGGATATTATATACTATTGTGCATTTTATATACATGTATCAAAGTGGTCTTCTCTTGCTACGAACTTGAGGAAAATATTTCTTGAAATCGTTCATTGATAAGCGAAAATGTTTGTCTGTTTTGATTTGAATGGGCCTTCGGAACTCTATAGAGCTAAATGCTACAACGTGATTATTTTTTTTCGTCATGTGGTATTCTGGTATTTGTCATAAACTTTCATTGGGAGTCACCTCTAGAGTTCATATGAGTGTCAAAAAAATCCCATTTATCTTGATATTGTTCAGCTCGTCGTAATATTGGATATGCATGTGGTTTTTAAATGGTCTATTTTCTATTTCATCGTTTGACTGACTTTGTGGATTTAATCATATGGTTCTTGCTAAACGATCAACGGGCTCGGAGTTGGACGGTTAGTAGGGCACGCTGGGATAGCATTGGGCTGCCAGTGGAGGCTTCACCGTTCAGTTCCCACTTGGGTATCCTTTCACTTGCAAGCTGGAGGTTGTTTATGTGTAATTGGCGCCACCATGTATCTAGGCTGGCCAATTCTATGTAGTCGTAGGGTCGCTCCCTGCTTGGAGGATAAGGCAATAAATGGTCTTTGAGGAGACATAAGATGGTGAGCATAAGATTCGGTTCTTGTCTGATATAGTTTTCACAAGTTCGATTGTTATTGTTGTCAGTCAATATGATGTGTTTTAAGTATTCTGATTGAGTTTTCTATTATTAATTATTTTCTTCTACGTGAACCCACTCATGGACTCATGAAACTTTTACTTATATAATTAAATTTCATCCTCCAGATACAGGTGATAAATTGATCAAATCAGGAGTTTGCTGACCTAAGAAAGAGATCAATGTGATAGGAAGAAGACAGAATGGTTAAACTCATAGTTGCTCTGGTTATCAGGTTTTAATTTGGTGAATAGAAACTGTTTTGAGGATTTTGATTAAGTCATGTTTCGAGAATAGGGCTTACAGTAAGAGTCCTACTTTTTGAGTCGTAAAAGCTTTTAATAAAATATTTATAATAATTCTAAGGGAAATTATGATTTTAGGATTGTAAGTATTTCTAATCATTCTTCAATTTAATTGACATGTATATTTGTTGGAAATTTGAATGCTACTATGTTTAATTTCAATCCCTTTCCTTAGATTTAGCACCTCATATATACTCTCGTATTCAAATAAAATAATGTTGACTATCTGAAATCAATGAGGTATGTATAACCACGTTAGCATGGAAAAACATGGTTGTGATTGCTTGTATATAGTTCCACGTTAGACTTGAGCTTTCAATATCCCGATTTATTTCGACTTAAATGCTATAAATTTGAAAAAATGATACTTGAATTCGGGTATTTTTTTAGTGAAGTCAATGCTTCAATCTTCTATCAAAATTGGGTTGTGTTTCATGGATTTCGTACCCCAATCATGAACTAAACATTGAAATTTGATGACATCTACGATGAACATCTTAATTTTTGTCTTAAATATTACATATTTCGTTGAATTTTCCTAGAGAGGGTTTTGAAATTTCTTTAGTGCTCATTACCTTGTATTTTCACTTGATTTCTTGTGTTTTTTACTGTCTTTTTTTAAAAAAATAAAAAAAATGATTCAATCAATTCGTCAATATACTAAGAATAATTAACAATAAATTACAATAACTCTCGATTCATTCAATACATCGATACGATTGTAAATAAATTATAATAAACTCACATAAAGTGAGACAAATGTTGGGACTCGAACTCATAATTTCGAACCTATTCATGAGACTCCAATCTTCTTGTGTGTTTTTTGGTTGAAAAATACCACTATTTATATATAGTTGTAGAATTAGAATTTATTATATTTATTTGATGAAATGACGCGATTTTAGTTCACCTTTCATGATTTGTTTAATATTTATTTTCTAATTTTACAATATATGATTTAATTGTCAAATTAAAATTGAACTTTTCAAAGGGAAAGAAAAAGAAATTAAGGACTAAAACGTTGTTTGACTGAACTTATAAACTTGTCAAAAAATCTTATAAGATGTTCAAAATTTTGTAAGCTCAAATAAATTATTATTTTTTATTTAAAGAACTTATAAGATTTCAAAATAAAATATTTAATACGATTTTATAAGCTCCTCCATAAAAATAAAATCAATCAGTATTTTCTTATAATATCTTTTAACCGTTTTAATTTTAATATCTTAAGAGACAAAACACCCTTATTATTTATTATTATTCACTTTTACTCTTCATATAATTGATATTTTGGGCCAAGTCGAAAAAAATATTACATTATTTAAAATTCTAACAATCTAGTAGTTTTTTTTGCTCATTATTACGATATAATGAGCTTATTATGATAAAACAACCTAATTGTTTCTAAATTCTAACATTTTATTTATTCAAGCACTTTAAAGTTTTATTTTTTAAAATAAAATTTAACATACTGCAACTCTTTAAAACATTTTATAAGTGTCAATGAGGCGTAACTTAATTGGTGAAGTTAATGTCCAGTATTGAGGGCATTAATTTACAGTCGTATTAGGTGTTGGTTGGTTATTTATACACATTTAATATTAATCATTGACGTATATTAATTATTGAAATTTATGATGTAATTGTAACCGACTAACTCAAAAAAAAAATCTTATAAATAATGTAAACTTATAAAATATTTCAAATAAGTTTAACCAAACATCCTCTAATTTTTGACAAGTACTAATCTTGATGGGTTGAGATTTGAATAGCTTGAAAAAATGAGGGGACCAAAATATAATTATCAAAGAACTTGGGGCTAAAATACAACAACCAGATTTTAGCTTGTAGAGCGACGCCCCTCAACAGCCTCTTCCTGAGTAGCCGGCAGACTTTTCTCGCTGCTGTCATTTTCTTGCCCGCGCTATCATTGTCTTCGCTGGCGAACAAACCGAGAAGGATTAGAACACAGAGAAAATGTATCGAGTGGCGCTTCCGCCACTTGCTAGATTCTCTGCTCTGTGTGCTTACCCACCTGGTTGCTTCGCGGAATCTGCCTCCTACCTATCAAGAAAAATTACTTGCTTGAATATTTTTATATTTGTGGGCTGGCTGTAGAACGTTTTCCTGTTTTTACACTGATGACAAGAAGGAAAAAGAAACTTTTGATTGGTCTTTATGGGTGTCTATTCTATTGGTGCCATCACTTCTTGAATATCCCACCAATTGGCTGGCTTGAAAAATTTAATGAGATCGCATTGCTGATATTTCTTACCAAGTCAACCCATCTCTTTTCATTGACTTCTACTCCCTCTTCCCCCGTCCTACTTTGTGTATTAAACCCAATTATCAAAGAAGAAATTTCTTGTGAAAGACTGCTAACCAGTTTCACAGTTCCATTTTTGTTTTTTTTTATTTTAAAAGTCTGAGCTACAAGAATTGGAGTTTGTTTCTGGTTCAGATTGGTACCTGGGTAGTTTTGGGTTCCATTTCTCAAGTTCTTTTGAGAACTTCTGGATGGTCCTTTGGCTTCTTTGAAGACTTGTTTTTGATCCTTGATCTGTTCTTGTTTCTACCTTTCGTTTCGTTCTCTAGTTTCCAGCAGTTTGAGCATAAACTAGATACATTGTATTCTTTGTTTTTTCTCTTGTTGACTTTACTGTGATTATCAGAGAGCATTCTTTGTATAGTTATTGATATTACAGATTAATTTAGACATTGAATCTTGAAATATTTAATTACTGTTATTTGTCCGATTTGTTAGCTTTCCTGACCTTTCTGTGTCGTTCCCTCTTTGGTGCTAAATTATCCCGTTTCAAGATAAGAAAAAGTCTCTTTTTAAGATTTCTAGTGTGAGGTAACAAGGAAACAGGAAGATGGCTCACTTAACTTACTCTGATTCAATGTCTGGGGGCTCTCAGCACGGTCAAGGTGTGCAATTTGTGCCATTCAAGACTGCTGCAGGGTCACTCAGGGTGTTGTTGTTGCATGGAAATTTGGATATTTGGGTGAAGGCAGCCAGGAATCTTCCGAATATGGATTTATTCCACAAGAGTTTAGGTGATATGTTTGGGAGATTGTCTGGGAAGTTTATGAGTAAAGTGGAAGGAAACACGCCTACCAAGATAACAAGTGATCCTTATGTCACTATTACGGTGTCTGATGCCGTTGTTGGTAGGACTTTCGTGATAAGTAACAGTGAGAACCCTGTTTGGAACCAGCATTTTCACGTTCCAGTGGCTCATTATGGTGCAGAAGTGCATTTTGTGGTAAAAGACAGTGATATTGTGGGATCTCAGATTATGGGGGCTGTTGGAATCCCAGTCGAGCAACTAATCTCAGGTGCAAGAATTGAGGGTACTTATCCGATAATTGGTGCAAATGGGAAGCAATGCAACCCAGGGGCTGAGTTGAGCCTTTCAATTCAATATATACCAATGGATAGGGTGCCCCTTTATCACGGTGGGGTGGGAGGCGACCTTTCTTATCAAGGTGTACCTGGTACCTATTTCCCTCTTCGGAGAGGAGGAACAGTCACACTTTATCAAGACGCCCATGCCGACGATGATTTGCTTCCAAAATTGTGGCTGGCTAATGGCAGACTGTATCAACATGGACACTGTTGGCGTGATATTTATGATGCGATATCTCAGGCTCGTCGCCTAATTTATATCACAGGGTGGTCTGTTTACCACTTAGTTCAACTTGTCAGGGATGATCCTAATGTAACAAATAGTACATTAGGTGAGCTTTTGAAGGTGAAATCCCAGGAAGGTGTACGGGTGCTGCTCCTAGTATGGGATGATCCTACTTCCACAAGCATATTGGGGTATAAGACTGTAAGAACCATCTTGCCATTCTTGTATGGTGTTTCATTGTTTTTTCCAATTAAAATTGATGAAAGTATGAGGGAATTTAGTTGCAATGGTCAATGACTTTGAGTTCAAATAAGAGCTAGCCACTTCAGTTTAGTTTGCCTCTAATCTGCACGACTGCTAGGACCCAACGAAGGAAATCCCGAATATCAGTTGTGATCATAACTGCCTTCTCTTGTTTACTCGATATCTTTGCAATGTCACTTTTAGCTGCAAATGTCTTAATCAGCAGCTATAGCCTTTTCCCGGATGAACTATGGTGAAAATCTTTACCTGAACATTTTCCTACTTCATATAACATTCAGGAAGGCGTAATGAATACAAGTGACGAAGAAACACGGCGTTATTTCAAGCATTCATCTGTCCAGGTGCTGCTGTGTCCACGGAGTGCTAAGAAAGGTAGCTGGGCCAAAAAGCAGGTTGGATTCATAACCTTCTCCTTAGAGAAAACCTGATACAATAATTTCTTTCTGAAAAGGGTACCTCAATTTCACAACTTGAACGCCTCGATGTGCTTCAGAATGGTAATGAATCGTGGGAAATCAGAAGGGCATTTTTTAACTGTAAACATCACAGTTTGGAATATAATTATCGGTACTTTATGTTAGAAAAGTGATTCTACTGTCAAAAAAAATCACTATAAGGGGATCTAATTCCCTTGAAAAAGCTAGAAGGTGGATTCTTATATGTGTGCATCAGGATTTCATTTTACATGAGGATGTCTGTAGCCTGTCTACTTCTTCTTTCTTAATCTTCAATGTTATTTTCTTGGATTCAGTTAACAGTCACTTAATTGTTCCTTTGTCCTCAGGAAACTGGAACAATCTATACTCATCATCAGAAAAGTGTGATAGTAGATGCTGATGCAGGTAACTATAGGAGAAAGATCATAGCATTTGTTGGGGGCCTTGATCTGTGCAAGGGAAGATATGATACCCAAAAGCACCCAATTTTTAGAACATTGCAAACTGTTCACAAAGATGACTATCATAATCCTAATTTCACGGTAATTCTTTTATGAAGTTTTTTAGTTTGTTTTTCTGGCATATGATCTATTTCTCTCTCATGTGCATTGTTTTGTTATCATTTCTGTGTATGGAGTCTCACAATAAATAATAAGTTTGTCGCTAATAACATGTGACATCTAGAAGAATTCAATGACACGAGTAGTGGAGCGTTGTGAACCCATCATATTGTCAAAGAATGTAAGACATTGATAATAAACAGGAAAAGTGGAACTTTTCAAATGTAGGAAATAAACTCGATGCTGCATTCTCTTTTTATCTTTCTATCTTTATCTCTTCTTGAATATATCTTCAACTGAATCAGGGGCCTGCTGTTGGTTGTCCACGAGAGCCATGGCATGATTTACACTGTAAAATTGATGGTCCAGCTGCATACGATGTCTTGACCAATTTCGAAGAGCGTTGGTTGAAGGCCTCAAAGCGCCACGGCCTTCAGAAAATGAAAGCTTCTTATGATGATTCCTTACTCAAGCTTGAAAGAATCGCTGATGTATTGGGGATAGCTGAGGCTGCCAACCAGACACAAGGTGATCCAGAGGGTTGGCATGTTCAGGTATGAAAGAAATCTTGTTCTAAAACTTTTGCTTCTATTTCGGGGCTAAATTTAATGCACAATGTAGGTTTTTCGTTCAATTGACTCAAACTCAGTTAAAGGCTTCCCCAAGGATCCAAAAGAAGCTCCAAACAGGGTAAATATCTATTTTTCCTCTTAGATCTTAAGACAGGTTTCAATACTCTGATCCTTGTGAAACTTAATAACTTCGCTGCATTATAACAGAACCTGGTATGTGGGAAGAACATACTGATTGACATGAGCATACATACTGCTTATGTGAAGGCTATCCGATCAGCTCAACATTTCATTTACATCGAGAACCAGTACTTCCTTGGGTCATCATTCAATTGGGCTAATTATAAGGACTTGGGTGAGGAGACTCAGATGTCTTTGGCACTGTAAAAAAGAGACAATTGCAGTATCTAATAACTAGCTACTTTATTTAATCAATTAAAAAGAATAAGAATTACTTTGCTGTGGCTTTGAGGGGCACATTTTCATTTCTCCTCGACATAAGTAATCGCTTTCTTGTTGTCAGGTGCAAACAATTTAATCCCTATGGAAATTGCTCTCAAGGTTGCTAATAAAATCAGAGCAAGGGAAAGGTTTTCTGTTTACATTATCATTCCAATGTGGCCAGAGGGAGTTCCTACCAGTACTCCCACTCAGAGAATCCTGTTTTGGCAGGTAGATTTTACACCCTCTTTTAAGGATTGTACTTCCTCTATTCATTTCATGCAAGATAACGTCTGTATCAGCCCCCTTAGAAAGAAATAGTGATCAGGAAACGAAACTGCAAATTTTGCATATTACTTCCCTTAATCAAGACTGCTGCTGTTAATCCAAAACAATAAGAAAGCAACAAGAGCTATTACATCTTTGTGTGGCATTTTCGAGTTCATTAAGCATGCTCCTCCAAAGGTTCATAAAAACATTAACGTCGCAACTTCATGTAATGCTACGGTAAGTAGGAAACTGAGATATTTCTTGGGTCGCCATCTCATTAATCTGATCAATATTGTAGGATGTTTCTTTCCATTGGGGTAAGCAAGTAGCTTTTAGTAATCACAATGATGAAAAATTCAAATTCTTGCTTATGCTGCAGTATGCTTCTCTTCTTGTAAGCACTACTAAGATTCTGCATGTCTGCAGTATAATACAATGCAAATGATGTACGAGACTATCTACAAGGCTTTAGAAGAGATGGGGCTAGAGAAAGAGTATGAACCGCAGGATTATTTGAATTTCTTCTGCCTTGGGAATCGTGAGGCTGAAGACAGTGGCGGCAAGCCCATCACAAAAGGCTCGGATGGAAATACCCCACAAGTACTTTCTCTTGAACCTTAACTAGTTCTTATGATTTGACGTTCGTGTGCTCCATGTTGACCTTGCTTTTTCAACATGTTCTTAACTTTTGAATATGTGGTGTCACAATCCAGGCGCTCACTCGGAAAAACCGGCGGTTCATGATCTATGTTCACTCAAAGGGAATGATAGTGGACGATGAATATGTGATATTAGGCTCCGCTAACATCAACCAACGCTCTCTAGAAGGAACCAGAGACACTGAAATTGCTATGGGTGCATATCAGCCTCATTATACATGGACAAACAGACATGGAAATCCACATGGGCAGGTAAAGACTTACCATTTTAGCTTTGACAAGTTGCTTCGATCTAATAACTAAGTAATGCTTACTTGACATTTTACATACTCGAACTGCTAACTCGGACAAAAATGAGTAGATAGTTCCCTCAGTTGTCAGAAATGCAAGGGACATGTTTGTCATAGTAAATTCCAAACATATTCTATATAGGTGTTATTTTCTGTTATTTTCCAATTAATGCATAGAGATGGAAAGAGATTATTCTGTGAATAATGCATCAAAACAGGCATCCTAGATAAAACTTTTCCCCTGTATTTATGTCTATGGTCGAGTTGATCTGGTCCTAATGCAGCTATACATCAAGTTGTAGACCTCATTTGAGGATGTATGGTGTTACATTTTACCCAAGTAGATATTGGAAAACGAACATACACAAAATATTTATAACTTGTACTCTTCTCTGAGATTGTCTTGGTTGCTGGGAGCTTAGTGTATTATGGATTTACTTGAAATTCTCTACTGACGTCAACTGGAGGTAACTACATTCCATATCTAACTATGTAGTTTCTTGGCTGTAGATCTATGGATATAGAATGTCGCTTTGGGCAGAGCACACAGGCACTCTAGAGCAATGTTTTGAGCAACCAGAGAGTCTGGAGTGCATGAGACGCGTAAGATGGATGGGTGAGCAGAACTGGAAACAGTTTGCAGCAAATGAAGTAAGCGAAATGCGAGGCCACCTGCTCAAGTATCCAGTTGAAGTCGACAGAACGGGAAAGGTTAGGCCTCTTCCTGGCAGCGAGACATTTCCAGACATGGGCGGCAAGATAATCGGGACATTTACAGGCATTCAAGAGAATCTTACCATCTGATCACAGCAGATTTTGTCTGATGCCATTTTTCTAGTTCTTGGTGACTGGTTTTTTGTCCAAATTTTGATTTATGAATTGGTGATTGGGACTTTGTAATATAATTTTATGTAGCACCTCTTGATGAATGGTAGTGTGATCATTCAATGCCTCATATCTTTTGTTCCTTTTGTTAATTTCTTGATTTTTCTGCTGATTTAAATGTGTGATTCAAGAATATGCTTTTTGCAAACAAAAGCAAAGTTCGCTTCATGCTGACACATTCAAATGTGTGTAAAATATAAATAATTTATAGGGAAAATTGCAATTTTCGTCCAGTTTCTTATGGGCGGTGGCATTTCCAATCCAGGTCTTTCCCAAAATAGAATATTGGAACAGTAATTAAAAAAATTTGGCAATTTTAGGACAAATTACCCTAAATCAGCCGGAATTGTGCACGAGGGAGGCACGTGAGCTTTTCAAAGTTGCCTGAAGCTGACGTGTCCAGAGAACTGCTTATGTGTAAAAAAAGGGGGGGGGGGAATGACGTGGCATCGCTGATGTGGAAAAAAAAGCCACGTCAGCTTGCCAACGTGGATAGAATTGGAGGGAAAATAGCCAGCACGTTTGAAGCACGTGTTGCTGTCGTCTTCTCCCCTCTTTTACAGATTAGGGTAAAGAAAGAGGGGTAAATATTGAAGCCAAATACCTAAACTGTAGAGAAAGAAAAAGATTTAAAAACACGATTACTGAGTTTTAGCACGAAGGAAAGGAAATTTCACTGCGGTAAAATCAATTGTGAGAAGATGGTCGTCATTCGCGCAGACAGACATTTGAAACTGCCACCGCCTGCTTATCGTAAGTGGTTCCTCCATTTTATTTTGTTATTTTGCTTGCATTGTGCTTAGTGCTATCAGAGTATTATTTAAAGGAATTAAATTTGGTATTGTGAAAAGGGGAACATGGTCCCCTGAAGATGATTGTTCTTCGTCGTTTTGTGAGTGTATCTGTTTCTTTTTTTTCTTTTTGTATTGCTATTTTCTAAAGGGGAAATGTGGTCCCCCATGAAATTACTATTATAATATTGGTGTTGGTATGGTGTGCTGTTATTTGTATGTTGCTTAGGTTTTTTTTTATGCTCTGTTTACAGACCCTGAAACAGAATCCATAACAGTAGCTGTGTACTATGGGGGTGAACTTAGAAACATGCCTGTTGCAGCTTGCATTGGTGGGAAATTACAGAAATTTGATTATGTGAATGTGACACATATGAACAGGCAAAATCTTGAACTGTTTGCTGAAAAATGTGGGGTTTCTGGGGAAGGAATCAGGTTTTACATAATTAAAAATAATAAAAATGGTGGCTTTAAACTATTGTTCAGTGATGAAGATATACTAGAACAAGCTTTTAATCACATGCAAACTAGGGAATTTACAGTATATATCGAACATACGCCTCCAGAACCTAATGAGGTTGCTGTTGAAACTGGTCCAGTGAGGGGGAAAAAGGGTAAAACAAAAGCAAAGGGGAAGGGGAAGGGGAAGGGGAAGGGGAAGGTGATGGAGAAGAAGAAGGGAAAAACTAAAGTAGCGGATGATGATGACATAGTGTTTTTGGGAGTTGTAGGAGGAGGAAATGACATGAATGCTGAAACAAGGGGTGAGGAGGATGATGAAATTAACAATGAAACTGAGGCAGGGGGTGTGGGTATATTTGAAGAAAATGTGGAGTTTTTAGACAATGAAAATGATATAGGTATTGACAGTGGATCAAATGATGCTGAGGAAGACAACTCTGAAAATGAATCAATTGATATGGTGGCTAGTGAGAATGATCTCGATGAGCATAGACAGTCAGATGATGAGGAGAATGGGCCTAATTTTGTTGCATTCAATCCAGATCAAATGTATGATCCTGCACTTGAGTTGGGAATGATATTTAGTTCTAAGAAAGAGTTCAAAAAAGCAGTGCAATCACATGCAATAAAAAATAAGAGAACTGTGAAATTCACTAAGAATGATTCCTTCAGAGTCTATGCTGTGTGTTCTGGGGAGGGATGTGAGTGGAAAATACATGCAACAAAGTTGAAGAATGAACAAACTTTCCAAGTTAATCTGTACAAGGATGAGCACACATGCCCACAAGTGTTCAAAGTAAAAAATGTGAAAACTAGTTGGCTAAGTGAAAGATATCTTCAAGACTTCAAGTCTGATCCAAAAAAATGTGTAAAGGGATGGAGGGTAGACATCATGAATCAGCTTAGATGTCATGTGTCTAGAGATCAAGCGTACAGGGCCAAGAGAGAAGCTTTAAAGAAACTGGATATCAATTCACAAAATTATGGGATTATGCAGAGGAACTTAGGAAAACAAACCCTGGTTCAACTGTCATATTAGGAATTAATGATGAAAATGGGCAGAACAGATTTGAAAAGTTCTATGTTTGTTTCAGTACTTTGAAGCAGGGGATTTTGGGAGGTTGTAGGCCTGTTATATGTGTAGATGGTTGTCATTTGAAGGGACCTCATAAGGGAATATTGCTAACTGCTGTCGGGGTGGACCCGAATAATAACTTGTACCCCATTGCATATGCTGTGGTCCAGAGGGAGTCTACAGACACATGGGAATGGTTCTTAACGGTGCTAAAACAGGATGTGTGTATTCAGAGGGACAGTGAATACACTTTTATGTCAAACAAACAGAAAGGACTTGTACAGGCTTTTCAAAGTGTCTTTCCTAATGCTGCACACAGGTTTTGTGTAAGACATTTACACAATAATTTCAAAAATGCGGGTTTTAGGGGTCTTGCATATAAAAATGCAATGTGGAAAGCACCAAGAGCAAGCACAGTGGAGGAGTTTAAACTAAGAATGGAAGAGATAAAGAAGTTAGATGAGAAAGCTTTTGATTGGTTGAATGAAAAGCCCCCAAGTGAGTGGAGTAAGTCACATTTTACTGAATTGCCAAAATGTGATATGTGACTTAATAATTGTTGTGAAAGCTTCAATGCAAACATAATGGATGCAAGAGATAAGCCTATTCTTACAATGCTAGAATGGATAAGGGAATATCTAATGCGAAGATTGCAAGAAAACAGGGAGAAAGCATCCAAGAAGTGGAAAGGAACTCTGTGCCCCAAAATTAAAAAGTTGCTGCAAAAACATATTGATAAAATTGGTGACTGCATCCCTATTAAGGCAAATGATAGATACTATCAAATTTCATGTTATGATGGGAGTCAGTTCTCAGTGGATTTGGAGAGGAGAACATGTACATGTAGATTGTGGCAGTTGTCAGGAATACCTTGCAAGCATGCATGCAGTGCAATTTTTAATCAAAATTTACAGCCTGAAGAGATGGTTCACCCTTACTACAATGTGGATACATACAAGTCAGTGTATGAGCCTGCTATACTACCAATCAGTGGTGAATTGCTGTAGGCTGAGACAGGCTTCATTCCTCCATTGCCTCCAAACTTTGGACGGGGTCCTGGAAGACCTGCTGGAGCAAGAAATAGAGAGCCTGATGAAGGTAAAGAAAAAGGTGGACAGAAAAATAAACACCACTGCAAGATAAGGACATGCAAGAACCTGGGCTTGATGAGATTCAAATGAATACATTGTTTTCAAAGGTACCTCAATATTCACTTTTATTTCTATACATAATCTGTTGTATACATATAAACTAATGTACTCTTTTATATATTAATTTTCATTTTCAGGCAGGTTCATCATCTACAAGTAATACAAGGAAGAGGAGACATTCTGTCTATGAAGATCCAAATAGGGTAAGTCTGCTAACTTTTTATGGGTGTTTAATCCTATTTTGCAAATTGATTGACACTGTGTTCAATGTTATTGAATTAGGTGACTATGCCTGCTACAAATAGTGGAGTAAATGATCCTGCTACAATTTTACCTCCAATTGTGGAACAACATGAGCCAATGCAGCATGATTTGGAGCCAGAAATACTGACAGAACCTGGCCCTACACCCACTCTACCATGTGTTCAAGGGCCTACGATGTACGAACAATTGCAGATGACCAACGCAAACATGTCCTTCCAACCCCAAGTGACATTGCAACGGAGACTCAACATCAGAGCACCTCTTCCAATGACTGGTACCAGTTTCATGCCCTGTTTTTCAAGCAGGCCAATAGCTCCTATTTCCAAGACAATAGTGAAGGAGCATGGGAGAAA